>NC_085845.1:146912206-147238570 GCF_035594765.1 Anolis carolinensis
TGTCTTTCTTGAGCTAGCATAATCTTCTATACCTTTTTAATTATTTCAAATGTGGGCAGTTATGTGAGGAAAAACGCAGTATCATTACAGAACACTGCTTTTTATTTTTGTGGAATTAAGTTGGACAAATAACATGTACAGTACTATAACTGCTTGAGGTTTTCCAAAGTCTTCTGTCAGAAAAACCTAGGATTGTAATACCTGTTGCGTTTTTAGGAAAGCAAAACATAGCTAGTTGAAGTGAAATGTTTTGACTGACATTTCCCACAATACATTATGTTTGTAAGTTCCAGATCTGCCTCCAGATATTAACATAGTCTGTGCTTTTGTTTTAAGAATGATTTATTTTTATTGATGGCTCAACCTGTTCATTACTAAGAGTTTAAGGAACTGATGTGTGAATCTTTAAACTATACATCAAGCTGAAAAATCCAGCTTGGTTTAGTGGTACACTTTCAGTTATTGTCCATGATGGACAAATCAAAGTGCTTCAATGTTCTTAAGTATACAACGTGTTAACATATGTTTATGCACAAACTAATTTTCAAATATTTTAGACTGTTTATCTAAGTAGACTTTCCAGCACATGTGCATATAAGAAGATGAGTACTAGATTAGACAAGGGTCTGGTGTCTTCCTTTTTAGATGATTGTTTCTTACTGTGATCAGCCAGATTTATTTTAAAAGCCCACAACTGAGATGGTACAGGGGTCAAGAGCATCAGAGTTCTTGGTGTGCTATGGCTAACTAAGACAAAGAAGAGATCAGCCGTAGAAAACAGCAGATAGAATAATCTTTATGTCATGTCACAGATAGGAGTTTCATATCTCAGATATCTGTCTAAAGTGCAGCAGTCATAGCAGCTGTAGAAGGGACATGATCGGGGTGTTAAATAAACAGCAAGCTGCTTTAAAGGGGGAGAAAGACAGGAGATGTGGCTGAAGAAGTGAAGACAGTATTGGGGAAGAGGAGGAGGGAGGCAAGGAAAGAGAAGCTTAAGGAGAGCCCTCAGACACAAAGCAGGAAGAGGACCAGGAAGTCTGGCAAAAAGGAGAGAAGACAAGAGGTGCAGAAGGTTTGGGGGCATTGCAAGAAGCCCAAGGAAAAATCAGGAGCCTCAGTAGTGGGGAAATGTATGAAAGAAATCACCTTGCAGAGCTTATTGGCAGCAACAGAGTTCTCTCTTTAACCTTTTTAGCAGCCTTTCTCCTGAAGCAAAGAGTGGGGAATTTCTAGATCCTCCCCCCGTTCTGGATACCACTAAGGCAACAGCAGTTTGAAGGGAAGAGCAAACTGATTCTCTGAGGGAAAAAAAAGATGCTGAAGTGCTGAGCTATATATTCTGAGATCAAATTAGTCTGTTGCCCTTCTCCTAAATAAGGTTGCCCTTCTCAAGGTTGCCTTGGAGTTGCTCATCAGTTGGAGAAACATGAAGTCAGGAGAAAGAGTTGATAACACCTTAATCAGTCACATACACATGGCTTACCTTCACCTCAAATAAATGAGGCTGAATCTGTTTAACTTTATCATACCTTTAACCATCAGTCGGCCCTGGATTGTGGACAGAATGCTCCTGTACAGTTAAGAGACAGACTCACATGATAGAAAGCTGCTGTATTCCTTGCTGTGGCAAGTGAGTGTTCATCGTAGAAGAAATTGTGAAGGGACAGGAATAGCTCAGAATATGAAAACAATCAACTCTTCTGTTGTGTCTCCTCTCCAGTCTCAGCATTCAAGGGAATATTGCCTCTGTCGTGGCAGAGAACCATTGATAAATCCGTGCTCTTTGAATTTGTACAGTCTTCTCTTTACCCCCTTGGAGATAACTCACCCAGTTATTATCATTATTGTAATATCAAAGAAATCTAATAAAATAAATACTGAATTGTATTTTGAAATTTGTACGCTATACTAGATACTTTTCCTGGTGAGTGGTTTGAAAAAAACCTCAGTGTGCATCACCTTAGAATCTGAATCTAATTTGTCATTAAGTTATCCATTCAGCTGCTTTGGATTGTTCTTTTGATCCTCTGGTTGTGTTTTTATAATTTTCAGTAATGTGATAATATTACTGTGACATTATTCACACACTGAGTAGGAATAATAAATTGGTTGCTTGCTCTTTCACTTCCTACACTACTGTAGCATAACTTGTTTTCCACATCTGTTGTGGGCTTTCTTGTAAGAGTAATACATTCACAGCAGGTATAGAATGATCTGCAGTGATCATTTAGGTTTTGAAGCATCTGGTATTGCACATGCGTTGTAATATTGTATTAGAGCGTGACACAACATAGTGAGACTTTATCAAACTCGTATCAAATAAGATCATGTGACTACAGTTATTTCAAGAAGTGTGGTTGGATAAAAAATGTTAAAAGCAGTACAAATGCAAGGACAACATACCACACAATAATCTTTCACTTTTGAGAAAGAGTGCTCCGATAATTATTGATGTGGATAACCAAAAACATGTTTGTCTCTTACATCTTTCTTAAATTAAAAGCAAATATCACTCTTTAAGAACATGTATCCAAATTTCTACATGCTTTCTCTTAATCAGTATAGCATTTTATGTGGCTACTTTAGACAGATTATTTTGCATGCATATTATGTCAGATTTCTGAAAAATGAAATCGGATAAACTGATGTTTTAGTTTTGTGAACTATGATCATGTCATGTTTTTACTATGTGTTGCATCATTTCAGTTGACTTTACATGCTTCCTATTATATGTAAAAATCACTACCATGTCTAAGTCAATAGCTAGCTATACATCTAGGATGTTTAGGAAACAAAAGTTGGCTATACTTCTGCGCTAGCCTTAATTTATTAACAAAAATGCACTGTAGGATCATTGGGAAAATCGCACTTCTTACGAACTTTTATTGTAAACACTAATTCATTCCTCATTTGCCCTGTCATGTTATAGTTTGATTTCCATCCCATATTTATCTTCCCTACCTGCTTTGTCTATTGATGTATGTTCTATTTTGATATAGACACTCTTTTTATCAGTTTGATTGTTTGCCCATTTATGTCTATATTGGACATTGCTGTGGATGATTGTTTATATTTCCTGCTCTTAATTATGTTTTTTAAACTATGACCTGTTTAATTTGTTTTTAAATGTGATGCTTGTTGTTTTAACTGTTTGATTTGTATTGGACCTGTCCCCGTGTGAGCCGCTCTGAGTCCCCGTTGGGGAGATGGAGGCGGCATACAAAAATAAAGTTGTTGTTGTTGTTGTTGTTGTTGTTGTTGTTATATTCCTTATCTCTGATTCATGTCCTTTCATCCAGTCAACAATTGATATGATGTCCCATCCAGTTATGCCATAGGACTTAAACATTGTTTGTTTAAAAAGCAAACAAAAGAAAAGTTAGGAATTCCAAATATATGTCTATCAATTTGTTCTTGCATGTGTTCATGCAAGCATTTTCCTTTGCAGAAGGCATGGTGATTCCCTCTCAGCATAACTTATTCTGCATTATGTTTAACAATATTTTCAATACTTTCAATACAGGCAGTCCCCAAGTTACAGTCATGTAACTTACATCTGACTCACAGTGAAGAACACAGGTGAGACAACAGGAAGTGAGAGGAAATCTTCCCCAAGGAAGGGAAATTCACTTCTGGAAGAGTTGTCATTGGGAAAAGGTGTCTCCACTGAAGCTTTATCACCAATTCTTGTTTCCACAACAACCCAAAATTTTCAAAATCCAATTGTCATAGGGACAAAAAGTGAGGTGAACTCTTCTAGACAGGGGCACAGACAGGAAAACAAGCACTATAGGAGTGCTATCCCAAAAATATATATACTGGTTTTGATTTACATACAAATTCAACTTAATAATAAACCTACAGAACCTATCTTGGTCATAATCTGGGGACTGCCTGTATTTTGTGTTTCTTTTCTCTCCTTCATTTGGATTGGATTTTGATGTTTTTTAAACTTGTATTTGAGCCTGATATTTTCTTATGCTTCTTTTGCATCACAACATTGTTTTTTTGGAGCTGTTTGTTAACTTTCCTACTCTCTGGTATCATATATGCTCATGTATAAGTCAAGGGCCACAGTTATCAATTCAGGGCCACAGTTATCAATTTTGAAAAATAAATGCAAGAATTCATTATCCATGCATATTAACATGCAAATAATAAGGTCAACATTCTGTATTTCACCCTATAACACATAGCTTTTATGATGACAGGTATATTATTGGCATAATATACAACCACAGTTGTACAATAGGGTACTGAGGAACAGAGGTTCCCATTGTTCATTAGGACATGCTATGCTTCAAGACCATTGCACCAAGATCATGCTCTATTCTCATGTTTTCTGAGCCCGCTTGAGAATGCAAACATTGTACAGTGGCAAAATTCAATTTTGGCCAAATGATTAGTCTGTACTGGCTGTTTTCTCTGTCCATGAAATTTTAATTTCTGTCATTGTTAAATTGATTGCTGGAAGGGTAGAATCAGGAAATTCTACATATTACAAAAGGCAAAATTCCTCCACTTTCATATCTTTTAGTAATAGCCAAACAAAAAATATTTACTGTTGTATGATTCTGTAATATAGATTTTTTTTGTTATATTAGTCATGCTGCCCATCTGCTAAGATACATATTTTTAAAACAGAATTCTAGTTTTAGAATCACTTTCAGAAATCCTAGCCAGCTTACCATCTGTTAAGAATTGCAGGAGCTGAAGTCCAAAACATCTGGAGGAGCACAGTTTAAGAACCACTGAGCAATGGCAATGTGGCTCTAATATTTTGTTTCATTTGTATGTAGTTTCTTGTTGAGGTCTAGTGTGATATAGTAATTTGTGTCTGGATGACCAGCGTTTGAATCCTTGCTTAGTCATGAAAACTTCTGGAATCTCCATGAAACATTCTTTCAGCTTCAGGGGATGGCAATGATAAATCTCTCTGATCAAACCTTGCCAAGAAGACTCTCTGATAGGGTCACCATAAAGTCAGGAATGACTTGGAGGCACGCAACAGGTTCCCTAAAATGCTGGTTTTCTACTCAGAATTTTGTCTTCAACAAAAGTAGTCTTGCTTTCTTCATCACTCTTGGATCCCTGATTGGAAACTTTGCAAGATACAGCTTTCACTGTACTGTCACCCCAGTTACGGAACATCCTCCCAAGAGAGGGTTGACTGGCTTCAGCTCTTTTAACCTTTTGGCAGAAAACAAGGGCCCCATCTACACTGATCATTCAATGCATTTTGAAGCTATATTCAAACGGTGGCAGCCAGACAATAAACTCCCACAGAAGTGTGCGAAAGAAAACCTTCAATGTGCATCAATGCTCTGTGGTTTGTGTAATCATCATCCAGGCCTCAAACTGGTTCCAGGATTTCTTCTGTAATTACAGTGTTCCCTCACTACTTCATGGTTCGCTTTTTGCGGATTTGCGATTTTCTGGTTTTTCAATAAACTCTAAAAGAATATTATAAATAATAAAAAAAATCAATTTACAGCCTAAGGAAGGGAGGAAGGAGAAGTCTCAGGGAGAGAAAAGGAGCCCAAGCGGCAATGGGAGGAGGAGGAGACGATTTGTCAACACACAATAATGTATAAATATTATACATTATCTTCTTCGCGGATTTTCACTTATTGCGGGTGGTCCTGGAATCTAACCCCCGCGATAAGTGAGGGAACACTGTGTCTGCACAGCGAAATCACTTTCTTCAATACCAGTTTGAAATTGCATTAAATGGTCAATGTAGATGTGGCCAAGGGCTACAATATTTTGTATGGTTTTTGGCCCTTTGGCCAAAGTTGGTTAAAGTTGTATATGTGTTTTAAAAAACTTTTTCAAATAACTGTTTATTTTTAATACTGTTGGACATTGCCGTAGAGTCCCTAGTAAGCAGAGAGGCAACAAAATAATAAGTCTCATCGCACTTCTTTCTGAGTTACCATTGGTAGGATTGTCCTGTTAATATTATTCTTTTGATTTACTTTTTGTGATAACATAATTGCTTTTTTAGAGCACAAGGTCTGGAAAAGCATTGCAAAATAACTTTAAATAAAATGGGTTCAGTCTTGAGATTGTTCATGTGTTCAGTAAAGTTTAGTTTCTTGTGTCTTCAAGTATTTCGTATTGGAATGTTTTGTTTCCTTAATTAGAAATTATTGTTTGCACCAAATTCTATTATTTATACATTCCTGAGAAAAAGTAGCTATAGAGGTACATATAAAACAATAGGGTTTCCAAAAAGCAACGAGTGTTTACATGCTCAATTTAAAATCCATGCAAAAATGCAACATTTTGAGGTAAATTGTCAAATTTCCCTATGCAGAACGGCATAGAAAACACCACCCTTTTAACTTTCATGCACTTCATCTTTTATTTTTATTTCTTTTTGATACCAGTGTTTTTTAA
The DNA here is from genome assembly GCF_035594765.1 of Anolis carolinensis. Lineage (NCBI taxonomy): Eukaryota > Metazoa > Chordata > Lepidosauria > Squamata > Anolidae > Anolis > Anolis carolinensis. Next base: position 146,918,612 of record NC_085845.1, read on the forward strand.
ATGAAGTTAAATGCCTTTATCTTTATGTTTGTGTTATCAAGAGTAATTTAGTTTTGTTTACTTAAAATTTGAGATTGAAGGGTGTTTTGGAATAAAAAAGATTTCTCTCAGAACTTTTTCCTTTTATTAGCTAGAAAATGATAGCAAAAACCCTCTAAGAGAGTAGGAAAAGTATTAAGCTTAGTAATGTCTTATTAATGAACCAGCGGAACTTGTGGTTCTCTTTGAAGTTCAGATTTAAGTTACAATTTTTATAAATGTTCTCCTTTTTATATTGGAAAGGTTGTACCTACTGTTCGAAATTAGTACATTGAAAGCTAAGCTGAGATTTAAGGGTCTTTCTTTACAATTGACAATTTTGTGTATATATGAGTATGTCTGGTGCTTTGTTAATATATTTTAAATTTCATTCTACAATTGATTTGAAAAAAATCTTTTCAGGAATCTATTGAAATCTGGAGTCTGTGTCACGACCCAGGCTGCAGAGCACCAATAACCATACACAGAGGCCAGAATCTATCTAATATCTTTATTAAGGAAATATATAAAGTTAATAAAAACAAGTATAGGAAATAGTCCAGAAGTAGACCTTTCAGGAAAGGTCAAAATTAGTCCAAAAAAGCAATGTCCAATATGAAATATTAAGGTCCAAAGTTGTAATCCAATAACCGAAACACTCACTTGCCAAGCAAGTGAGGGGAGATGACAAGGTCCTTTAGTCCATGAACTTGAGCAAGGCTAGGAAATAACTTGATTCTTGGCACACAAAGCTTGATTCAAGGCAACAAGGAAACGAGGAGCAAGAACAAGATCCGTGGTAATTACTTGGCGAGGTCCAGAAAACAAGGCAAGATCCGGGGAGAAAACAAGGCTGAGAACGAAGGCTTGGAACAGGAACAAAGGCTTGAAAACGGGAGTAGCTGTCCACACACGCTGCTCCGGTAGCTGACGAATTGACTCCGCAAGATTCCTTCGGGAGCAAGGAACCTAAATAGGCCTCGTTTTCCCACCAGAGAACACTTCTCTGGGGAATCAGAAACGAAAGTCAATCTCTGTGTCCAGATGTATGACTCCCTAAAATTTCTCATGGCAGCAGGCTTAATCATCTGAATGCTTTGCTGCAATTCTCAAACTCCTGCGATTAGCTTGTTGCACTCCTTTTTGCTGGAGATAATAATTACGGCGCGAAAAAGGGGGAGAACTCGACTCAGGGCTTGTTTGGCAGATTTCTGGAAGACAAGCCTCCTGCAGGTGCAAAGGCTCAATTTCTGGCTGGGATAGTTCCTTTTCTGGCTGAAATGGTGGAAAACCCAAGTTTTCCTCTTCATCATTCACAACAGCACTAGGAACGGGACTACATGGCCCATGAGTCATCACACTATCCCCCTCCTCAAGCCCCCTCTCAAACTGGGACTCTCTCCCCGAGGCGCGAGGCCGCGGCTTGGCGGGATAGGTCAGATGGAAGCGGCGGGTTAAATCGGGGGCATGGACTGTGGAAGCGTCTTCCCAAGAACGTTCCTCGGGGCCAAAACCCACCCAGTCAATGAGATATTGTAGGCGGCGGCGGTGAAAGCGAGAATCCAAAATGTCCTGAACCTCGAATTCCTCCTCCCCATCCACCAAAACAGGAGTGGGGGCCGGCCGGTCTGCATCAGGGCGCACACCTTCCGCCGGAAGGAGCAGAGAGCAATGAAACACTGGATGAATGCGCATAGAGCGCGGAAGTTGGAGTTTGAAAGTCACGGGGTTAAGTTGCGCCACCACTGGGTAGGGCCCAATGAAACGGGCATCTAATTTCCGGCAAGGGCGATGGGAGGGCAAAAAGCGAGTGGACAGAAGAACCCGGTCTCCTACCTTGATTTCGGGGCCCGGCTGGCGATGTTTGTCAGCGTGGCGTTTATAGTCCTCCTTGGCTTGGTCCAGTTGCTGGAGCAAAAGTTGTTGCACCGCTGTGAGTTCCTGCAGCCAGTCCTCTGCTGCGGGAACTTCTGAGGTTTCAATGACAGGAGGAAAGAAACGTGGATGGAAGCCGTAGTTTGCAAAGAACGGGGTTTCTTTAGTTGAAGCCTGGACCCCATTGTTGTAGGCAAACTCTGACAGCGGTAACAGGGAAACCCAATTGTCCTGCTGGTAGTTCACATAACAGCGAAGGTATTGTTCCAAAGTGGCATTGGTGCGCTCAGTTTGCCCATCCGTTTGGGGATGGTGAGCCGAAGATAAACGAGAGTCTATGCCCAATAGTTTTTGTAGTGCTTTCCAGAACCGAGAGGTGAATTGGGACCCACGGTCTGTGACCAAACTCTTGGGCAATCCATGTAATCTGAAAACATGTTGAAGGAATAGATCTGCAGTCTCTTTGGCCGTGGGAAGGCCATCACAGGGAATGAAATGGGCTAACTTGGTAAAAAGGTCCACCACCACTAGGATCGTGGTGAATCCGCAGGAAGGTGGTAGATCAGTGATAAAATCCGCAGAGATTATTTCCCATGGGTGGGATGGGGTAGGGAGGGGATGCAGAAGCCCTGAGGGTCTTTCCCTTCTTGTCTTGGAGCGCTGGCATACTGGGCAGGTGTTGACATATTTCTCCACATCCTTGCGGATCTTGGGCCACCAGAAGTCTCTTAGGATCAAATGCATGGTTTTGAATAGTCCGAAATGCCCTGCTGGCTTGCAGTCATGACACAGACGAAGTGCTTTTTCCCTGCCCGGTCCTGGGGGGATGTAAACATGATTTCTATAGCAAAGTAGCCCATCCTTGAGCGAAAAGGGAAAACGTAGCCCTTGGCGAAGTTGGTCTTGTGCCCAAGCATCTGCTTGCTGACTAGCCCTGATTTCCTGAGCACAAAGGGGGCCTGGAGTAGAGGGAGTTGATTCAATGGGAGTGGATTTGGTGTTTCCCACTGTGAGCGTGGCAAAGTTCTCGGGTTGTAGCAGCTGGGACTCAAAGGTCTCCTTGCGCCCTGCAGCGTATTCCGGTTTCCGTGACAGGGCATCTGCTTGCTTGGTCTGGGCTGGGGTTACATAATGAATTTGGAAGTTAAAACGTTCAAAGAATAAAGCCCAGCGTTGTTGCCTCTGATTTAGCTTGCGGGCAGTTCTTAGATGCTCTAGATTCCGATGATCAGTATGGACTTCAATGGGATATTTGGCCCCTTCTAACCAATGTCTCCAAGTTTCAAAGGCTGCCTTTATGGCCAAAAGTTCTTTTTCCCAAATAGTGTAATTTCTCTCTGGTGCAGTCAATTGACGGGAATAAAAGGCACAAGGATGGAGATGATCTCCCACTGGTTGTAGGAGTACAGCCCCAATCGCCACATCGGAGGCGTCCGCCTGCACGACAAAAGGGGTTTCAGGATCTGGATGCTGAAGGATTGGCTGGGACGTGAATAATTTCTTTAGTTGCTGGAAACCTTTCTCTGCTTGATCTGTCCAGCGGAAAGGCTGTTTCCCACGGATGCAGCTGGTGATTGGGTCAGACCAGCGGGCAAAGTCTGGAATGAACTTGCGGTAGTAGTTCGCGAACCCCAAGAATCGTTGCACCTCTTTCTTGTTGGTTGGCGCCCGCCATTCCAATACTGCTGTGACCTTTGCCGGGTCCATGGTGAGCCCTAGTGGCGAGACACGATATCCCAGGAAATCTACCTCTTGTAGATCAAAAGCGCATTTTTCCAACTTGGCATAAAGTCCGTGGTCCCGCAATCGTTGTAACACCATTCTGACGTGATTCTCATGTTCTGATTGTGATCTAGAAAACACCAAAAAATCGTCCAGGTAGATAATCAGGAACCGATCTAGATAATCCTGAAAGATATCGTTGACAAAATGCTGGAACGTTGCGGAAGCTCCACATAAACCGAAATTCATAACCAGGGTTTCGAATAAACCGAATTTTGTCTGGAAGGCAGTCTTCCACTCGTCCCCTTCCCTGATGCGAACTAGATTATAAGCTCCTCGAAGATCCAGTTTGGTGTAAACTTTAGCCCCTCGAAGCCGGTCTAAGAGGTCTGAGATCAAAGGCAGGGGATACCGGTTTCGTTTAGTGATATTGTTCAATGCTCTATAGTCCACCACCAAGCGTAGGTCCCCTGACTTCTTTTTCACAAACATCACTGGGGAAGCGGCTGGGGATTGAGAGGGTCTGATAAACCCCTTGCGGAGGTTTGTCTCTAAGAACTCCCTGAGAGCTTCTTGCTCTGGTTCAGTCAGGGAGTAGAGGTGTCCTCGCGGAATCGGGGCCCCCTCCACCAAGTCAATGGCACAGTCATAAGGTCTATGTGGGGGTAGTCTCTCGGCTTCTTTTTCATTGAATACATCCCAATATTCTGAGTACTTCTTGGGCAAGGTGATGATGGGTTCAGCGTCTGTGGCATGGCATACCTTGGCTACAAGGCAATGGTTTTGGCAATATTTTGAAGCAAACTGCAGTTCTCTGTTGGACCAGGAGATGCTTGGGTCGTGGAGTGTCAGCCATGGAATTCCCAAAATCACAGGGAAGTGGGGAACCTCGGTAACAAAGAAGGAAATCTCTTCCATGTGTTCCCTTATCCACATTCTGGTGGGTTCCGACCACTGGCTTACTGGACCTGTCTTGAGGGGGGGGGGGGCCATCGATGGCTTGCACCACACGGGCGTTCTTGAAGTCGTGATATTGTAATCCCAGAGAGTCGCCATACTCTCTGTCAATGAAGTTGTTTGTGGCTCCTGAGTCTATCATGGCATGGACCATGACGGGTCCTTTTTTTACTGACCACAAGGTGACCACTAGAAGAAATAGGACCCCGGTTGGCGGCTCTTGAGTGGGTTTTTTGACCGGGTTGGCGAGCCTCTCTACGCCCGGTCGCTGGCTTCCCCCGCCGGCTGTGCGCCAGCCGCCTCAGACGTCTTCGTCTCCGTGGAGGACGCCGCCGCCAGACGAGCGGCGGGCTTCCCTTTGGCTGGACACTCTCTGGCAAAGTGGCCCCCGTTTCCGCAGTACCAACAGAGATTTAGGCGTTGGCGACGGGCCTTCTCGGCGGCATCTAATCTGGGACGCACATTGCCCAACTGCATCGGCACCTCCTCGCTTCCTCTGGGGTATGGGGCTGGTGGCGGGGGTCTCCACACTGGGCGCGGCTGGACGCCGGTGGGAGCGGGAGGTCTCGCTCCGGTCCTACCGCTCTGGCCTCGGATCCATTGTCTTCTGTTGGCAATCATGACTTCAGCTCGTAAACATTGATCAATGAGTGCTTCAAGAGAGTGTGGAGGATCCACCTTGGAGATTTCCTCCAGCATCTCGATGTTGAGACCCTCCCGAAATTGTCCTCTGAGGGCTATATCGTTCCATCCGGTGTTATGGGCCAGCACTCGGAACTTGGCTATGTACTGGGACATGGGTCTGTCCCCTTGGGAGAGGCGCCGGAGTTTGTGGCCGGCTGCCTCCAAATTGTCCTCAATCCCCCAAGTCGCCTTAATGTGATCCAAGAATTGTTGCGCTGATCTTAGATGTGGGGAGTCTTGGTCGAACAGTGCCGTCGCCCAGTTGGCCGCTGGCCCGTCTAGGAGACTGTAGATCCACGCCACCTTGATGTCTTCTTGGGGAAACTCGGCATTACGGGCCTCTAGATAAGCCTGGCATTGGCGACGGAAAACATGAACCTTAGAAGCTTCTCCAGTAAACTTGGTTGGCAGCGCCAGGGCCGGGAGACGGATTCCGCGTTCCTTCAATCCCCTTATTTCTCCCTCCTGCGCATTGAGCTTATCACGGATGCGGTCCACTTCATCCTTGTCGATGGTGTAACTGAGTGGTTGGGCCCCCGGTCCGGCTCCGGTAGATATTCTGGCCTAGGTTAATTGGTGCTTAGGGTGGCGGAGTCAAACTGTCACGACCCAGGCTGCAGAGCACCAATAACCATACACAGAGGCCAGAATCTATCTAATATCTTTATTAAGGAAATATATAAAGTTAATAAAAACAAGTATAGGAAATAGTCCAGAAGTAGACCTTTCAGGAAAGGTCAAAATTAGTCCAAAAAAGCAATGTCCAATATGAAATATTAAGGTCCAAAGTTGTAATCCAATAACCGAAACACTCACTTGCCAAGCAAGTGAGGGGAGATGACAAGGTCCTTTAGTCCATGAACTTGAGCAAGGCTAGGAAATAACTTGATTCTTGGCACACAAAGCTTGATTCAAGGCAACAAGGAAACGAGGAGCAAGAACAAGATCCGTGGTAATTACTTGGCGAGGTCCAGAAAACAAGGCAAGATCCGGGGAGAAAACAAGGCTGAGAACGAAGGCTTGGAACAGGAACAAAGGCTTGAAAACGGGAGTAGCTGTCCACACACGCTGCTCCGGTAGCTGACGAATTGACTCCGCAAGATTCCTTCGGGAGCAAGGAACCTAAATAGGCCTCGTTTTCCCACCAGAGAACACTTCTCTGGGGAATCAGAAACGAAAGTCAATCTCTGTGTCCAGATGTATGACTCCCTAAAATTTCTCATGGCAGCAGGCTTAATCATCTGAATGCTTTGCTGCAATTCTCAAACTCCTGCGATTAGCTTGTTGCACTCCTTTTTGCTGGAGATAATAATTACGGCGCGAAAAAGGGGGAGAACTCGACTCAGGGCTTGTTTGGCAGATTTCTGGAAGACAAGCCTCCTGCAGGTGCAAAGGCTCAATTTCTGGCTGGGATAGTTCCTTTTCTGGCTGAAATGGTGGAAAACCCAAGTTTTCCTCTTCATCATTCACAACAGCACTAGGAACGGGACTACATGGCCCATGAGTCATCACAGTCTGGGTATTTTAGAAGTAAATTATTTCTTACTCTGAGTCAGGAATATGCGGATAGAGATACCAAATGGTTCTATAGAGAAAGCAGATGCAAGAAAATGAGTTTTATACATTACATAGGGTTGACCATTATTAATCATCTGTATTATTTTTAGAAGCATGTTTTTGCCCTTTTCTAAGCATGAAATGTATATGTTATGACTTCACATTATCAAATAATGTAATATACATTTAGATGAGAATACAGGGAATAATCCTGAAGCACTTTGAGATCCTATCTGTAATTTTTGTAACAATTTATATAACAATCATAAGCTTATGTTTTAGTTGCAATATCACTAATTTCAGTAAAGCATATGTTTAAAAACTACTGCTTCAATATTAACTATGCTACATGAACAGTCCAAGTGAAGTATCTCCTGAAGTTTACCATAATCCGTAACCTTACTGATCTGGATATAGTAACAGAGAAAGGACAGTTGTAAAAACACCAATATTTTAAAAAGCGTTTGTTGACATTAAAGTATATATTTTAGGCTACAGTGCCATGCACACTTATTTGTGACTCAGCCCCTTTTGATCACAGTGGAATTTTCTTCTGAATAAATATGCCGAGATTTTACTTCATATCTTTGATTTGTATAGAACAATATTGTAATTGCAATGTTGAGGAACCATATATGAATGAATTTTTTTCTGTATCAATATGTGATATTTTAGTTGCTTTCTATTTAGCTTTTATTTGACACCTATAAAATATATATTTACCCTTGAGAACTTCAGTAAGGAAAAACTCACCAAGCTCTGTGAATTTGAAGAGGAAAAGTGGGCAAAAGAGAACACTGGGCAGATAGAAAACCAAAGATGATATGAATAGGAAACAGATTTCAGATTTTTTGGATTTTGGAATACCAACAAAACAGGGTTGAATCCGATATATATGTGTCCGTGTATAATACCCACAGAGAGACTCATGTACATACGTGCATATACACACCCATATATAGTATGCTTAAAATAAAAACAACCATTTACTGTTATTGCATACCTGCAGTAATTTAAAATATGGACTAATTATTAGAAGCTTTTTTTATTTGCTAGGCACCTATATTATACTTTCGATTAATAAAAGAATATTATTAGATATAACAGTGTTAGAGTAGAATGAAATGCACCATAAATAAAATCAGTCTAAAAACCTGTTCCTAGGAAAGGTACATCTCCCAACTTCTAATAATCCCCACACTCAGCAGATAGCCAGTTGTCAAAAGCCTGGCTGAATTACAATAAAAATTAAAATAAAAACAACTCTCCCTTGGTATGATAGGTACATATATATATACGTAAGTATATTAACAAATATAATGAAAATATTGTTAATGCAGGGATATATGTTGTATATATTCTTGTAGTAGCAATTTTTTCTAAGCAGGCCCAGAAATATGTTCTATTAAATCCTGCGGTACACACATTTTTATTTTTTCTCAGGCTTTATTGTAATTATTAAAGCTGAAGAAATCTGAAATGCCTCTAAGAAAAACTTTGAAATAAACAGTTAACCAACATAGTAATCTATTCAAATAATTTGGGGTAGCCCATATAACTTGTTGATGTATTATTATTTATCTAATGCACGTACATATTATATCCTTCCCAAAAGCTGTTGCAATGTGTGAAATATTTCTCCCTATGATAAATGATTCCACATGAAGAGTTATAATATGACCTGGTGTAGTTGATAGTTTTAGGTGTAATTAAAGTGTTTGCAAAGGGAATAATTTCAGAATTGGAATGGGAACTTGCTAGATACCAATCCTGATCTCAGTAGGCAAAACTGCAGAAAAAGTGTGTAATCTGTACTGTCTGGGGATACTTTAGATTGCTGTAGGGAGATAGTGGGAAATCAGCACGATAATAAAATACAATTATAGAACATGTGTTTGTGACCAAAATTATTATTTTGGAAAAGTGAAAACTGAGGGCCGGGCTTTAGCACAGCAGGTTAAACCACTTGTTGCAGTAAATCTTGTCAGTCAAAAGGTTGACAGTTCGAAGCCCAGGTCAGGGTGAGCTCCTGGCCTTTAGCCCAGCTTCTGCCTACCTAGCGGTTTGAAAGTAAAATGTGAGTAGATACATTCATACCGCTTAAAAGCAGGGAGGTATTTTAGGGTACCCATAAGGAAATGCCAGAACAATGGAGGAAGTTTACAAACAAAGAACTTCCCTCTTCGGCAGGGAGATGGAGCAACAGCACTCCCCTCCCCCTGTTGGCCAGAACTGAGCACAAGACTCCAAGATGCCAAAGATTGGAAAAGCCTATATATGCATATATATATATATATATATATATATATATATATATACACACACACACACACACACACACACACACACACACACACACACCTCTTTCTATGTACAGTTGTCTGTCTTGTCAGTTTATAAAAACCGCCCTGAGTTCCCTTCGGGGTGAGAAGGGCAAAATACAAATACTGTAAAAAAAATGCACGAAACGTTCTACAGTGAAGACTGCAAGGAAGTCTGTCAAGGCTAGTTGAAAAAACCATATGAAAACAGGAGGGATTGTGTGTGGTTTGAACTACTATTCAGCAAACTCCCTTCACATTCATTTCTTTTGCCAGAGTTTTGGTTGAAATGTACACACACACATACAGGAAACTAATGCAAGATGAGGTTCTAGTACACATAAATATACTTTATTTTAGTAATTGACAATATTTCAAAAATCAATGTTCCAAAGGTGTATTTACAAGGATTTAATTTATGTCAGTGTGCATTGACTAGGGAGATATTCCTAACGAAACAGGAAGTAAAGATAAAAAATACTCATAGTACACAATTTAAACAGAATTAAAGCAATTAATTTAAACAGTTAATTGTTAAAACAATTAACATAAAAACAATTGCAGCTTTAAAACAGTGGTGTAGAACACAAGAAATCTGTTTCTAAAACATTCTTCCCCAATTGGGTACCTCCATTTGGGTACCACAAAAAAAACACCAAAAAACAATAGCCAGTATGGCCAGGAGTCAGACTTTGCGGGACTGTAGAATACACAAACGATTCCAGTTGGAGAATGCTGCTGTAAGGAATTATCTAGAACAGGGGTTCTCAACCTGGGGTCACCAGATGTTTTTGGCCTACAACTCCCAGAAATCCCAACCAGTTTCCCAGCTGTTAGGATTTCTGGGAGTTGAAGGCCAAAACATCTGGGGATCCCAGGTTGAGGACCACTGATCTAGAACAAAGTGGTATCCATACCTACCAATTAGTCAAACACAGTCTAATGAAAACCAGAAATTGTTAAAATTCCATGGTCTAATTCCTAAAGGTTGCTGTACTACATAAATGTAACTGCTGTTAATGGGAGCTGGAGATTTGGAAAGTTGAAATCCAGCTTCATCTGGGAACTAAATCCTGAGAATCGTTTTATATGGTCTTTTTCCAAACATTCAAAATATTTAGATGGGGAAAATTCATAATCTCCAACTTTCAAAACCATTTAAAAGCCATCTTACAATATGGTAATAAGTTACATGCAGGAATACCCTCGCAGTAGCACAGCTTGGAAGTATGGGCGAAATCTTTACCTTTTTTGACTTTCATATACAGAAAATAAGAATAAATAGTGGTTAGGGAGCATGAGTGGTTGCAGCTCTTACGGTGAAATATTCACCTCTCTGTTACCACATCTGGCTAATTCATTTAAGTGTAATCCAAAGAAACACATTTCTGTTCTACATCCGTGTTGAGAGAATCATATTAATTGGGTGGGGGGGGGGGGATTAGATGTGCTTTTTTATTTTATCATTTTCTCTTCGTTTTGCCTACTTTAAAAAAATGGTACTCTTGCAAAGTAGATGATGTAGCAGTTTGCAGTTTTTCCAGTAGAGAGCAGCCTTTTCTAAGCAGTCAATATACTGATATGTTTTACTTTTTCACACTGAAGGGGAATGAGGAAGTGACAAGTGCTGAGGATTTTTAATGATATAAAGGAGCAAAAAACAAATAAAGTATCTTAAGTTTTTCTTGCATTCATTTTTTTAAAATTAAAGTGGTTTGGAGGGATTGCACTGGTTTGTGCAAAACCAAACATATTTCCTCAAACTGGGGAAATAATTGATGCACACATTTATTTTATTCTTTTCTGTCCTATCTTAAATTGACTTTAAAAATGCAACAACAGATATTTTCTTCCTTCCTTCCTTCGGGATATTAACTTCAAATGAATGTTGATGACTGCTTAACAATTTCAAGCTCTGTCCCATTTCCTTGTCATGATGGGATGCTTAAGTTTTCTTGTTTCCTATCACTACTTTCCATAATCATTATTGTCAATCAACCAATAATACAATGGCTCCTTGGTATCCTCTAAGCCAGGGGTCCCCAAACTAAGGCCCGGGGGCCGGATGCGGCCCTCCAAGGTAATTTACCTGGCCCTCGCTCTCATTTATAATATAATATTTTTATATCCATTTTAATAATATAATATATTGTATATACATATAATATGATAATAATATCATTTTATACAATACAGTACTAACAATAATATCATATAATAATATTAATTATATGTTATATATTACATATAATATTACAGTATAATATTACAGTACAGTATAGTTCAATATAGTATAATGCTAATATTGTGCTATGCTAATAATATAATACATTGTATGTACATACAGCTGCTCTGAGTTCCCTTCGGGGTGAGAAGGGTGGGATATAAATGTAGTAAATGAATAAATAAATAATTTTGGACTTAGGCTCGCCCAAAGTCTGAAATGACTTGAAGACACACAACAAGAACAACAACAATCCTAATTAACCTGACTATCTCATTGGCCAGAAGCAGGCCCACACTTCCTGTTGAAATCCTGATAGGTTTATGTTGGTTAAAATTATTTTCATTTTTAAATATTGTATTGTTCTTTCATTGTTATTGTTGTTGTTTTGCACTACAAATAAGATATGTGCAGTGTGCATAGGAATTTGTTTGGTTTTTTTCCCCAAATGATAATTCGGCCCCTCAACAGTCTGAAGGATTGTTTTTAAAACTCTGCTTTAAAAGTTTGAGGACCCCTGCTCTAAGCTTTGATCCCAGGACCCTTGAGGATAACAAAATCTGTAGATGTTCAAGTCCTATTGTATACAATTATGTAGTAAAATGATCCTTATATGTAATGGCAAAATCATTTAAAAGTATTTTCCAGCTATGAATGCTTGAATCTGTGAGTATGAAAGACCAGCTGTACCCTATTTCATTTTGTCAGACAGTGTTTGTGTCACACTGTGTGTTTTTTTGTTTTATTTTCACTTTGTTGTATGTGTAAGTCATTAAATAACTTGGAAAATTAGCTCTCAAAGCATAGTTACTTTAAAACCCGCCAGTCTAATAACAGGCAATTCTCAGTAGCTAATTAGTTTACACTTTTTAAAATGTAACTAAAATGGTTTCATATTTAAAATCATGTGAATGTTACAATGTGTTGACCTGTGTTACAAAACACACCTACATAACCTAAGGCAACAGTAAGAATAAACTTGCATACATACTAGTTAAGAAAAACTGTGGGATTAATAAAGAGATTACTGAGAATGTAGAATAATAATGTGTCCAGACAAATTACCCCTCTGGTAATATTACCCAAAAGCAGTGTAGATTTAAAAAAAAAAAGTGGAAGAGGAAGAGGAACCACTTCTACTAATATTAAAATGGGCTTTAGAAATGCTTCTGCCACAGAACCAGTGAGTTGCTCTTATATCAGAAGTTCTCTTTCTAAAGAAGGATCATCAGTTTTAAAATGTGTTTGTTTCTTTAAAAACAAACCTTTCAGCAATAGTGAATAAACAATAGAAACAGCAAATTCTTTTCCCCACTAGTAATTGCGGGACTTAAAGAATGCACCCTTATCTTATCTGAAATTACAGTTTTGCCTCAAAAAGAAGCAGTATTTTCCCATGTCACATTATAGATACAGTGCAAGTTAGTTATACCTTTATTATTTAGAAAGAGAATTACAAATAACCTGCTTTTTCTTCTTTGTGCTCTCTGTGAATCACAGAATTGATTCAGAGCACTGTTAGGACCATTCTAAAATCACTAAGCAGCAAAGTTTTGGAAGTAGCTTCTCAAAGAACGGGTGTCGTTGACACACAAGTTTTAATCATGCAAAGGTCCTCCCGACCACTGCCGATATCTAGGCCTCCAGGTTCAATGCCGAGTCCAAGAGAACACCCGACTGTGAACCTGTGTCTTCAGAGGGAGTGTAACCCCATCCAGCACAGGTTGAATCCCTATTCCCTGGTCTGCCTTCCAGATAGATACTTGGTACTGTGTTGATGATTTTCACCTCCCCTAGCTGTCACATCATCCTAAGCCCAACTCCATCATAGTGGATGAAGCCCAATTGTGATAGAGCCAACATCTCCATGTGGATAAATAACCTATTTGTAATTTATTACCTCACAGTCTGATCTGAAACCTAATTTTACTAGACACAGAAAACATATTTCAGCATTTATATTGTGCTTTTCAGGTTGGGGTTGAGTGCTGCACATTGCTGATTTCTAGAACCTATGTAGAACCTATGTAGTTTCAGTCTTTTAGTTCATGTTATAAGTAAACAATTCTAATGTTATCTTGAGTCCAAGTTGTATTTGTACTGATACTAACAAATTGACTGCAGAAACTTTGATAGAAGGTATATCAAAATTTACTTTCAAATAGCAGCCAGACTCTGGTTCCTCAAGATGTTTGGTAGTAGTTCTGATTCATAGTATTTCAAGCAAAACAATGTTGAGAGCATAGTGAAGACAGCTCTGTGATTAATTGTAGAGTAGTCACTTCTGCTCTTCCATATGCTAATTGCAACATTTCTCCCAACAGTCTTGGTTTGAGCCAAGATATTTCTCCATCTCAGCACTCGATCTAGTAGTATTTCTGTATATTTCTTTTGGCTGTCATACTTTAAAACATTACATTAAGTAGGTGCAGTATTATTTTGATTTGTTATGTTTGCATTGGACAGAAAATAGTATTGCTAGTGTACATTCACTCTTTTAAAAAACCCTTTGTGCGTATATTTGAGCTTTAGGAAAAATGTAAAGACATGGCTCTGTGTGCAAACATTTAACGAATAAGTATTATGATCTGACATGGCCCGAATTAAGGTTTAGGTAAGAGGTATTTGTATGAATGGACTGAATTATCTATGTGTTTTAAATTTTGTATAATGTTTTTATTAAGTATTTAATTGACGTAATTGTGCTGTTTGATTTTATTGAGCCCTGTAAGCCGCCTTGAGTCCCTACGGGTGAGAAAGGCGGGTAAAAATATTGTAAATAAATAAATAAATAAATAAATATTTAGTCTTTATTGCAGTGCTAAATTAACATGTTAGAGGTGTAGAAAAACTTCATTCTACAATTTAGGAAAATTAGTAATGGTACTTTTGTTAAATGAGAAACATTTCTATAATCTTAATATTCTAGAATTCTGCATTGTGCTGTTTTGTGTTTCTCAAAGAATCTTTCCTTCTTTAGTGTTAAACTATAAAGTATTTTAAAGTACTGCTGCCATTTTATAGGTACTGCAGAGTGAGCAGAGGTCACACATTGCTTTGTCCCATATGGTTGCGTATGTTCCACTTCAAAATAAATACAGTAGAGTCTCACTTATCCAAGCCTCGCTTATCCAAGTTTCTGGATTATCCAAGCCATTTTTGTAGTAAATGTTTTCAATATATCATGATATTTTAGTGCTAAATTCATAAATACAGTAATTACAAAATAATATTACTGCGTATTGAACTGTTTTTTCTGTCAAATTTTTCCAGCTGTAGAGTATCTGCATTGCTTATAGTTGCATGCAGACCATCCTTCCATATAATAAACTATATTGCCTGTGAGTTATTTCTCCTGCAAGAAAAGGTCATTAAAAAAAAATTGTGCCAAAATATTACAATTTATTTTTGTGCAGTCTCAAAGGTAAATTTTTGTATTACACAGAATTGTCCAAAAGATATTTCTCTAAACATAAGAGATAACTGAAATGTCCTTTACATTTCCGTGTGTGGTAAAGTCTGTGTTTTCCCAGAAGCCAATAGTATAATTGTTCAGTTTTATTATTTTCCTTTAGGTTCAAAAGCAAAGCTGTTCAGAATTTTAGAATAAACTTTATTGAAAGTCTATATAAATGATAGATAATCTTTATCTGTTGTAAATTTAATATCACTTCTGTGGATTCATTGTAGTCAAATCTTTTTATAATAGTTAATACTCTTTAATTCCTCATATTTTCCCATTCCCTCTCCTTATATATTGGTCGTATCTAATATTCTCTCTTTTCTTGTCAATAAATACTCTTCTTTTAAATTGTCTACTTTAGCTACTCCTTTTTGTATTTGTTTCTCATTTGCCCCCAGGACCAATAGAAAACTAATAAAGCCCAATCACTACTAGCCCAAGAAAAAATACAAAAGTCTCAAAAATATTGATACTGCGTTGTGACATCTAAACATTAGACAGTGTTTCTTCCTTACCTGCTAGTCTTGTTTATAATACAAGATAAGTCTAGACATTTAATATATAAGTTAATAAACTAAATAGTGTTTGGTGCAACCCAGTCACGATTAGTGGGGCTATTAGTGGGGAAGTCACAATTTATTTGTTTAAGAGAATGTTTTCATTCTGTTCCACTGTAATAAGAAATCAAAATAAAGTATTAAAATGGTATTTTCTTCTCATAGCAAAATATCAACTTGCAATTTTATAAACAAGGAATCTATTTATTTATTTTTATTATTTCAAAAGGCCTCTACTTGAATTTTTTGCAATATGAAAATGTATTTAACTTTAATTAGTTAAGAATCCAATAATAAACTAGTGTTTTATAATTAGTTGACAGCTCTTAATGTAAGAAAATTTTGTTATACAGTGTTCCCTCACTTATCGCGGTGGTTACGTTCTAGGACCACCCCGCAATAAGTGAAAATCTGTGAAGTAGCGGCATTCTTTTTATTTTAATATCTAAACATTATTTTAATAGTTAAGTGGCCTTTTCCCCCGGGGGCTTGCAAGTGGGAGAAAGGCCACTTAACTGTTAAAAGCAGCAATGGGGTGGGCAAATAAAATAAATAAATAAAATCCTGTGAAACTGCGAGTCCGCGATAAGTGAACCACGAAGTAGCGGGGGAACACTGTACTTGTATTATAGTATTAGTGGTAAATGTGAAATCCACAGTTGCTGCAATCAGCTGTTCAACAATATTATACTTCTAGTTCCACAAGAAAATAAATATGCAGAGATATAAGTTAGTGAAGTGAACCCAGAGATAGTAAAATAGTGTCTTTAATGACACATCATAAATAGGTAACTACTTCCACTGTAATCTAATCTAGTTTTGTTTTATAAGCAAGGAGCATTTCGGAGCCTTATATCTGAGTATTAAACACACATCCTTTATATTGTTTTTGGAAGGAGAAAAATGAAAGAGTTATAGCAAATTCTTTATTATTATTTTATAAGACTTTCTTTATTCTATGACATCATTTACCACTATAGCTAAATCATTGAATATGTTTGAGCTAAATTGCTCTATTTGCGTATGTCATAATGTCCAGATATAAAAACAAAACACTCTTAACCACATTCATAGTATTAAAATTGGACTGGAACAACCCGTGTATTCTCTTCTCTGGTGTAAATTGGTATCATTTGGTTTCCAGATGACACTGATATTGGTAACGTGTTATGTCTAAACACAAAGTGTTTTGAAAAAAATTAATTCCACCTTTTTTTGACGTCGGAGCTGGGAAAAAATTCCAGATCATCTCTGCTGTCATTCTGCAATGCCCTTCAGACACTGTGGAGGCATGGGGCAGTCTTATGCCACCTCTCTAACTCAGGAAAGAAAGTGATATATGTCTGTGTCATCTGCAGAACAGATGTGAGAATTATACCGTTCCCCATTTTACAGGTTGTAAGAGCTGATTTCAGGATAATTAATAGAAATTTGTCAGCAGTAACCAGTAGTAACCATGATAAAAAAATTAGGCTACTGTAGCAGACTTTTCCATATTGTTTAGACACTTCAGTTAACACTTCATTGCTTTTACACTGCAGTAGGAAGAGTGCTTGAAAATCTTTGGAAAAAGCAAATAACAGTGGTACTCAACTTCGTCATAGTTTGCTCCTAATTTAAAAAGTTGGTTACAACCTTTAATATCCTTGACAATTTTGGCCTACGGTAACTATCTTTTCCCTGTGAGCTTTTATTTGTGCTTTAAGAAGTGGGAGAAGGGAGAGAGTATTTCCACTCTCTTGAGATTAGGAGAATTACCATCTAACAAGATCTTTTCTGTTAGTAGCACCCAGTTTGTGAAGGCAAGTTGTCAGCCTAGATTGCAGCTTAGACTAATGAAACTTTATTTGATGGATGTAAAATGGCTGGTGGTGAAACTGAACTTAGGACTGGGTGCTGCCATTGTAGCAGACCAAAAACAATAGGGTGGGATGGAATGATACAGACTTGTAATGCTTAGCCACTTCTCACACTGATAATGCCTCATTCCATAAAACATCAAAGTGTTTGTTTTAATGCTGAAATTATTGGTACATAATCTACATTTTTTGAGAAATGATCAGTTTTGGTCCCTGGGGTTAATAATACTCAGTTCAAGAGTCTACTATTTAAAAGTTTGATAATAGGTTTTTAAGTTTTTGTATTTCACCAAAGGGTATTCCTTTCCGTGTCCTGATCTTATTTTATGCTATAAATGTTAGGCAATCAGCTTTTTTCCTGACCTTTCTTGGCCTGCAAGCAATCAATTAATTCTCAAATTAGCTCCTCAAATCAACTTATTTTATAAGTTTAAACTCAACAAGCAGGGAGACTACATAATTTTTCCTTTCTTGCCCCATTGTAGGGTTGATGATTCCTATTTTATTTTTGCCATTATCATTGGCAAGGTGCAGAAACTCCATAATACTATGACAGCTCACTGAATAGTAGTTATTACAACAACTATAACTGCTTCTTGTAAATTTCATTTTATAGCATAAATGGGTTTAATTCATATATCTTAAAAAGTAGATTCAAATATTTTTATCCTGTATAACTTTTTACTATGAAGATTCTCAGAAAGATCTGTGGGATATTCATTAAAAGCATTGAGAAGTTTCTGATTTCCCTGGCTCTGATTTCATATGCTTTAGAAGTGAATGAAATATAACACATATTTTATTGATTGCTTTGAAGATGTGTGATCTCATGCACAGATTACATTATCCAAAATTGCTTTAAAATTGTGACAGTTAGATATTTACTTTGGAGCCTGGAAATCCTACCAGATGAAGCAAGAGCATTTATTCCAATTGTCTTATGATGCTTCATTTTCTCCTTACCTATGTCCAATGAACTGTGGGACTTACAGTTCCTGATAAGATAATGCAAGTTAAACTGGGGAAAATAAGTATGTCTTAGTCTTGTGCACACTCTCATTTGCTCACTTGTTTTAAAGAATGCATTTTCACTAGGCTGGGCCCAAAAGGCCTAGGGTAGAGAGAATGTTGCTTGAAATTGTTCTAACACTGCTTCTGATTGGCTCCAACAAATCTCACAGCATTTTAAAGTAGATATATGTATACAAGAAAATAAGGTTCTTCAAATATTCTCAGGTGCAATCTACAATTTTTTTTATTTTTTTTCATCATAGCAGTAGTTACAGCCTTTGCTGAACCATCATGGTTCCCAAGCCCCTGGTAAACTGTATATTCCCCAATCTGGATTATGGTTCTTGGTTATGGTGTTGATTTTATAGAATTTTAGTATTTGTGAGTCATCACATTCATTTTGTGTGTGTAGATTAAAGCTCTATTGAAGTTGTTGCTGAAGGGGAGATAGGGCAGGGTACAAATGAAGTTGTTATTGTTATCATCATCATCATTATGTTCAATGTAATCATGTTTATTTATTTATTTATTTATTTATTTCCAGAATTTATACCCCGCCCTTCTCACCCGGGGGGACTCAGGGCGGCTTACACAGTTGGCAACATTCAATGCCAAGAACACAACAATAAAACAAAAACAGTACACACAATGAATTAAAACTATAAAAATACATCATTAAAATACATTATAAAAATTAAAACATATGTAAATTAGCTCCATTTGTCTAAAAACCTCATGCTTCAGCCTTCAATCAGACCATGTCGACGTTATCATATTACTCGTTAAAAGCTTGTGCACACAGCCATGTTTTCACAGCCTTTCTGAAACCCAGAAGAGTTGGGGCTTGTCGGATATTTGTGGGGAGGGTGTTCCACAACCGGGGAGCCACCACCGAGAAGGCCCTGTCCCTCGTTCCCACCAGCCGCGCCTGCGAGGCAGGTGGGACCGAGAGCAGGGCCTCTTCAGATGATCTTAGGGATCTAGCTGGCTCATATGAGGAGATACGTTCAGATAAGTAAATTGGGCCAGAACCGTTTAGGGCTTTATAGTTCAAGACCAGCACTTTGAATTGGGCTCGGTAGCATATCGGCAGCCAGTGGAGCTGGCTTAGCAGGGGGGTGGTACGCTCCCTGTATGCCGCCCCAGTTATTAATCTGGCTGCCACCCGTTGTACTAGTTGGAGCTTCCGGGCCGTCTTCAAAGGCAACCCCACGTAGAGAGCGTTGCAGTAATCCAAACGAGCTCTAACCAGAGCATGGACCACCGTGGCCAAGTCAGACCTCCCAAGGAACGGGCGCAGCTGGCGCACAAGTCTTAGTTGTGCGAAGGCTCCCCTGGCCACCGCCGAGACCTGGGGCTCCAGGCTCAGCGATGAGCCCAGGAGGACCCCCAGACTGCGAACCTGTGTCTTCAGGAGGAGTGCGACCCCATCCAGCACAGGCTGTAACCCTATTCCCTGTTCAGCCTTACGACTGACCAGGAGGACCTCTGTCTTGTCTGGATTCAATTTCAATTTGTTGGCCCTCATCCAGTCCGACACAGCGGCCAGACACCGGTTCAGGACCTGAACAGCCTCCTTAGTGACAGGTGGGAAGGAGTGACAGAGCTGGACATCATCTGCGTACAGATGACACCTCACCCCGAAACTCCAGATGATCTCTCCCAGCGGCTTCATGTATATGTTGAACAACATGGGGGACAGTACTGACCCCTGTGGGACCCCACAAGACAATGGTTGTGGGGTCGAGCAGGTGTCCCCCAATGACACCATCTGGGAACGACCCTCCAGGAAGGACCGGAGCCACTGCAAAACAGTACCTCTGAGACCCATCCCGGCAAGGCGCCCCAGAAGGATACCGTGATCGACGGTATCGAAGGCCGCTGAGAGGTCCAGCAGAACCAGCAGGGACACACTCCCCCTGTCCAGTTCCCGGCGTAGATCATCGACTAAGGCGACCAAGGCTGTCTCGGTACCATGCCCCGGCCTGAAACCAGACTGCGCCGGATCTAGAAAATCAGTTTCAACCAAGAATGCCTGGAGTTGTGCGGCCACCACACGTTCCACGACCTTGCCCAAAAAGGGGAGATTGGAAATAGGCCGAAAGTTCTCCAATTGAGTGGGGTCCAGTGATGGCTTCTTCAACAGCGGTTTGATCACAGCCAATTTGAGGCTCGCTGGAAAAATGCCTTCCCGAAGGGAGGCATTCACCACCACCTTCACCCACTCGGCCAATCCCCCTCTGGCTTCTCTCACTAGCCAGGATGGGCAGGGGTCTAGGATGCATGTGGTAGCCCTCACCTCTCCAAGCACCTTGTCCACATCCTCGAGCTCAACCAATTGAAAAGAATCCATCAAAATGGGACAAGCAGGTGCTCGTGTTACATCCTCGGAAGCTGCCGTTAATATGGTGTCAAAGCCAGAGTGGATCAAAGCAACTTTGTCCGTAAAGAACCGAGCAAATGCTTCACAGCAGGCTGCCGAGTTGTCAGGGATCCCATCTTGGGAGACGGGATATAACAAACCTCTGACAACTCGGAACAGCTCCGCCGGACGGTTCTTTGCGGACGCAATATTAGCTGCAAAGAAAGAATTCTTTGCAGCATCTATTGCCGCGGCATATGTCCTAAGATAGGAACATAGCTGTGTTTGGTTTGACTTGCTCGGCTCAGAGCGCCACACGCCCTCTAGTTCCCTCTTCTTTCGCTTCATCGCTGCCAGCTCCTCAGTGAACCAAGGAGATGGTTTAGCTCGGGTACTCGAGAGGGGACGTTCCGGAGCAATTGTGTCTATTGCCCTAGTCGCCTAGTGTTGAAGGTTAGTGGGGAGACTCAGGATACTATAGTATTGTAAAGATAATGTTTTTGAAAGCCAGCTATGATCTTTGAATTATTGCTAGTTGAAAGTGTTCTTTAATTCATATTTGTCCCACTCAATTTAATTTAAAATATATCAAAGTGTTGGTTTTTTTTTACTAGATTCCTTTAATATTGTTATTGGCAATTTAATACAAGAGTCCAAGAGCCCAAGCCACACTATAAGCTCATATATTTTCCTTTTCAATTTGACTGGGGTGTGTGTATACAGAACAGATATTCTGCTAAAAAATATCTTGCAAGCGTGCATAATATTTAAACCTAAATTCAGCTGGTAGTCCCAACTTAATTAGGCCTATAGAGTGAATTGAATTTACACTAGAGTTGATTCAGCAGCTGATTCAGTGGGCCTATTTCTTGGGACAAGCGCTTGCATTTAAGCCTCACATTTTCCACCACAGGTTTTTTGTGTGTGTAAAGCTTGATTTATCACCAGTATTTCTGCTAGCCACATGAACTCTCCTTCACGAGCAGATAGATAGATGATCAAGTGGTAAAATCCGTTAAATTCTACTGTGAACAATTTAGATTGTATTTTAAAAATACAATTCCTTGTGTCCATTCTAATTTGAATGTCGTAGTTGTTACAGTGTCCGAGATTGTTATGGCCAGGATGCCATCTGGTTTTGTTGTTATGAACAGCAGGAGACTATGAAGAAGAAAGGTTGAAGCCTAGCCTTGCTACTGTTACTCACTTGTTACTGAAATCAGCTGGAACTGGATTACGAAGGAGATTATGCCTGTATTGACTGAAAGAAGATCATAGTTGCACTACTTTTGACAATTTCACTTATTTAATTTATATTTTTGTGCAAGGTAGTGAAAAAGGTGGAATCTTCATTTCTTGAATAATGCTTATTACCTGCTTCAGTTCTAGTGTCTTTTGTCAGATTTATGGACAGAACCCTGGTTGATCAAGATGACATGTACTGGGAATAGGATAAGGGGAACTCTCTTGGTTTCCTTGGACTGCCTGGGCATTGGTGACAACAATAGCTATTATGACTAACAACCATTCATAGCTTCATTCTCCATCATCCCGTCTAACTCCCTTATAAAGTCAAACAATTTCGTGGCAAAGAATTCTATATTTTTAATTACATAGTACATAAAGGAATACTTTAAAATTATCATCCAAAAGTGTGGGATAAAGAGTTTTCAGCATGTGGATGGTACATAAACACATACAGTAGAGTCTCACTAATCCAAGCTAAATGGGCCGGCAGAAGCTTGGATAAGCGAGTATCTTGGATTATAAGGACTGATCAAGGAAAAGCCTATTAAACATCAAATCAGGTTATGATTTTACAAATTAAGCACCAAAACTTCATGTTATACAACAAATTTGACAGAAAAAGTAGTTCAATACGCAGTAATGTTATGTTGTAATTACTGTATTTATGAATTTAGCACCAAAATATCACGATATATTGGAAACATTGACTACAAAAATGGCTTGGATTATCCAGAGGCTTGGATAAGTGAGGCTTGGATTAGTGAGACTCTACTGTACTTCTTTTTCTCAGGCTTATCCCAGGGGGGCTGTAAAAATCTTAAACTGGATGCAGTTAAGGGATTGATGAGAGAAATCTAAAGCTTAATAGATGGCAGCCTACAGTCAGGTTGGAAGAGGACTTCCTTGTGCTGACATTTTAAGCTATTAATTGGTCATGATTATATCTGTAAAGTTGTGATGAGGAATGTTTTTTACCAGCATAGTGTTGCATATGAAGAATCAACCTATCTGGAGAAAGCAGACCTAGCTTCAGTTACACATGCCAAATGTTTTACTTAAAGATCCTATAGGACTTACTCTTCTGTGAAGAACATGCAATTTCAGTCTAACATTTTATTTTTATTATTGATACAGAAAAGGCTTTTGTTTCTTCCTTAATCACAGGAAGCCTGATTAGTCATTTTATTCCTGATTCTCAGAACCAATACCTAACTCTCCTAGCCCCCCTCCCCCCCCCCGGCCGCCGCCGCCTCCAGTGTGACTGTACTGTATTTGAACTATTGAGTACAACGGTTTGTTTCTTTGCTGGAAACACTTTAGGCAGCTGATGGCTCATGAACTGGTGCTGGTCCCATGGGTCACCACTTTGGGCATCACTATCTATACTATTGCACTTCGAAGGATAACTTATTTTTGTCTTTTATTTAACCCCTAACTGCTGTTCTGTCTAAACAGGATAAGATTATAACAACTAATAAACAGCAGCTTCTGATCTGAATCCATGATTTCAATTGGGTTTACAGACATTTCTGTAGTTGCCCATTTTAAATATAATGACGACTCTGATTAGTGGGCAAAACAGTGTTTTATGTATTTGAGCCACTAATAAATGGCTTGGATGATCTTAAAAACTCAACCTTCATTTTGTACTGACTAAGTGTATTTTGTGAAAGGGTCTAAATGTTAAAATGTTTCTAAGGACCTGGAGGTGTGAAATGGAAGGAGCTTTACAATTAGAATGATCTGCAGGACTGTGGAAATCGAATGTAATGTTTAATATAATTATGGATAGTGCTGTTGAAGATTTTATTTTTCTTCATCTTCCATTGTTTTAAAATCCAAATCTTCTAGTCTAGAAGATTATGTTAATTGAGTGTAATTGACTAAAAGTTTTGAATTAAAATATGTCTCAATACGCTTTAAAATTACAATTTTATAATTACTTTAGCATTGTAACTATATATTATGATGTTACTCATAGTGAAAAGTCCTTGCTCTTTATTTCAGTTATCTAGAAAAGTATGAGAAAGTGCATCACTTTGGTGAGGATGATGATGAGGTACAACCAGGCAATCCAAAGCCACAACTTCCTATAGGTGCAATTCCATCTTCCTATAATTACCAGCAACACAACATATCAGGTAATTTTTTTTTTTTTAAAAAATGTATTAATAACAGTTTTATTTGTTGTTGATGCCTATGGGAAGAATTTCCCAAGAGTTGACAGGTGCATTGCTAACCTAACTGTGTATTTCTGCCTTTTTACATAGATTTCCTTCGACAAAGTTATGGGCTATCTATGGACTTTAATTCGCCAAATGATTATAATAAATTGGTGCTCTCTTTGTTATCGGGACTCCCAAATGAAGTGGACTTTGCAATTAATGTCTGCACTCTTCTGTCAAATGAAAGCAAACATGTTATGCAGCTTGAAAAGGACCCCAAAATCATCACTTTATTACTTGCTAATGCCGGTGTATTCGATGACAGTAAGTTAATAATTTGAATAACTCTTTAAAGTGTCATTATACTGCTATATTTAGTAGAACTCTCTTGTTTTTTTCCTCTTATTTCCTGCATGCTCTGATTATTCGCCATATTATGCGTCATCAGAGCAGACATTTATCTAGTCCAGCACCATGTTTGCAGCCATTGGCCATCCAGATGCTTCTGGAAAGGTTACAGTATAGCACAGTGGTTCTCAGCTTGGGGTCCCAGATGTTTTTGGCCCACAACTCCCAGAAATCCCAGCCAGTTTACCAGCTGTTAGGATTTCTGGGAGTTGAAGGCCAAAAACATCTGAGGGCTCCAGGTTGAGAACCACTGGTATAGCATGAAAACAGCAGTCGTCCATTGATATATGTCGTCTTGGCTACTAGTGTTCAGAAGAATGCTTTGTCTTAATTTGGGCAATAAGCTGTTACGATTTATTGCATTAACAGACCAATCCTCCATAAATGTAGCCGTCTTATTTTAAAGCCATTTAGGCTGCAGGCTATGTCAAATTCTGGCTCTAATCCATATTGAACTCTTATCAGTTTTATTTTTTGAGCAAATGTGCATAGCATTACACTGTTGTGGTATTGCCATCACCACATATTGTGACAGTAAATTTTATATATTAATATGTATCTATTATCTGATGTTAATCCACTGACAATTGGTTTTAGCACAAGTGAGAAGCATTTTCTGTCCTGGTATAATTTTATCAGTTCTGTCATACTCCTTTTTAGCACTTTCCAAACTAAATGGCACCAAACTTTCAAACTGTTAGTTATAGAGCAAATGGATAACTTTTTTTGGCCTTTCATGTACTTTCCCACCTGTACAAAGTTCTTTTTGCGATGCAGTTATGAAAACCATAGATGTAAGTGTATGATTGATTTTAAATAAGAATGTTATTGTAGAGTGGGTTTTGTTTTCAATCTCCTTCCTAATCATCTAAAGCAATGGTTCTCAACTTGTGGGTTCCCAGGTGTTTTGGCCTACAACTCCCAGAAATCTCAGCCAGTTTACCAGATGTTATGGGTTCTGAGAGTTGAAGGCCAAAACATCTGGGGACCCACAGGTTGGGAACCACTGATCTAAAGCATGGAATTATCTTTCCCTTGTGAAATAACTTCTTCAAATAATTACTATATTTACTATATTTATGAGAAAGAAGGCACACAACAGAAGATGGTTACATATAGTCTGATGTTTCTGATACCAGTATTTCAAATGTAAGAACTTCATCTGCAAACTTCATCTTGTGTGGAGATGGGAGCATATCCTTTCTTTAATATGTAAAGTTAAAAGATGAAATTAACAGTATTCTGTGATCTCAGTATCCTCACCCATGTTTGATCTTTTGTTTGTCACTGTCTAGCTAGGAAATGTAAAATTATATTGCATCTTCAGAATGCCATTTTAAACAGACATTTGCTTTTTTATTTTATTTTAATGCTCCTTTAAATTTCATACTAATTTGAATATTTTAGCATCTGTTGTACTTCCTAGAAATAAAGCATGTGTGGCTTTCACAGCAGGCAGTATAGACAAATATTTGCCAAGATATTGGCCAGCCTTGAGATGTTTCTGTTTTAACAAACTAGTGGAATTAACTTTATAGCCAGAGTGCTTGGAAACCATTGCTGAAGAGATGTGCTCCATTAGTCCATTATGTCCGAATACAGTAACTGCTGTACATTTTTGGTTTGATTCTTTCCGTGAAGGCTTGTTAAGATGAAATCTCAGTTTGTTCAGTTATCAAGTTTCTAGGTGAAGTCAAAACCAAACACCTTCTGCCTAATGTTGGTATAATATGAAGTTTCTGCTTGAGAATAGTTGTTCAGCATTACCTTTTTATCCAGAAAATAGATAAGTTTTATCATACATGTCTAAATTATATTCCAGAAGATACAGTTTTCATACATGCCTAAAAATGCACAGGCAATCCCCAAGTTACAAACATCTGACTTACTAATGATTCATAGTTAAGAACAGGGGTGAGACAACAGGCAGTGAGAGAAATCTGCCCCTAGAAAGAGAAGTTCACTTCTGAAAGAGTTATCTCAACTGAAGCTTTATCATCAATCCTTGTTTCCACACAAGCCAAATTTTTCAAACTCCAATTATCATAGGGACAAAACGTAAGGTGGAATCTTCTGAACTGGGGCACAAGCAGCAAAACAAACACGACAGGAGTGTTCACCCTGCCCTATGCTTTCCAAAGATATGGCTGGAGTTACATTTAGAAAATGTACCTGTTCCAACTTACATAAAAATTCAACTTCATATTACAGCTTAATCATTCAGACAAATATTCTAGAGACCAAATTTTTGGAAAAGAATTCTATGCAGCTCCATACTTTGATTAGAATAGGTATCAAAAATAATTTTGATAATAATTGTATTTTAAAAAATCTTACTGTCTTATTCCTAAAAATCACATATTTAAACTTGACAAGTAAAGTTGAAAGTTTTCAGGTGCATCGGAGTGTGATGAAAGCTACTACTATGTGTCTGTGTCAATTTATATAAATGATGCATTTGTGCTATATTTTCACTTAGAACTTTAAAATTATATCATTTTGCTGACTGTGACTTCCACATGTATTTCCATTTTTCACAATAGTTCTTTCCAAAAAAGTTTCACTTTCTTGAAAAATTCAAATATATGACTCAGCCCCAGTGGCAAAGTGTATTACAGCACTGAGCTGCTGAACTTGCAGACCGAAAGGTCCCAGGTTCAAATCCCGGGAGCGGTGTGAGCTCCTGCTGTTAGCCCCAGCTTCTGCCAACCTAGCAGTTCGAAAACATGCCAATGTGAGTAGATCAATAGGTACCGCTCCGGCGGGAAGGTAATGGCGCTCCATGCAGTCATGCCAGCCACATGACCTTGGAGGTGTCTACGGACAACGCCGGCTCTTTACCTTAGAAATGGAGGTGAGCACCAACCCCCAGAGTCAGACATGACTGGACTTAACGTCAGGGGAAACCTTTACCTTTTTTATGACTCAAATTAAAACAAATAGAATAAACATCTACTTTGAATGTTGTTTGCATTATGTGTTTTGAACAAAACACATTTTCATAACTCTAAAATTAGTTTCTTCAGCATAGATTTTGGCTTAGGTGTTTGTTTTGTTTTTACTTATTACCTTGACCTCTGGTATAAATATGGCGTATGTATAGTTTTATTTTTCAGCATTGAAAAGGAAAATTGTATTGTTCCAGTTAACATCAACTCAATATGTATGGTCTTTGATTTTTTCTGAAATTATGAATTCTTGTCTTCCGAAAAGAAAGCTGTCTTCTATCCTTGCTGTAATCTGTGATCTCCTCAATTCAGTTAGAATAAAGCATTGTTCAAGACAATGTACAAATTGCATGCCATTTTCAATTAATACTACATTAGTGGTATATATTTCAATTGAATTAGATTGACTTGCTACAATGCCACATGATAACTCTTAACATTTTCAAATTACCTACAATATTACAAAGGCTGTTTGTGGGGGGAAATTGATTGTAACCTTAATGCTTTATTAATTTGTAGCTTTAGGTTCATTTTCTACTGTGTTTGGTGAAGAATGGAAGGAGAAAACGGATAGAGATTTTGTTAAGGTAATTTTTTAAATATTTAAAACTTAAAAGCAACTCATCTAAAATATTTTTATGAGAAAGCCATACTAAAACTTCATCATATAGCTTACACAACCATCATGTATTAAGGAATATGATTTTTTTAAAGTAAAATAGGTGGTGGAGGGAATTATAGCATGAGAATAAGAGTATGAGAAGCACTATTCAGTCAGATCTAGATATCATTTAGAAATGGATAGATATACACCCATATATGTGAATGTATATACACATACACATTTTTGAATTGAATGCCACATGGCTATTTTGTCATGATTGTTGTTGTTGTTGTTGTTGTTGTTGTTGTTGTTCACAATATGTCATTTGTATGCACTTTTTTCTTGAGAACATACTTTACATTTAGGTGAATCACTGAACTGTATGCAACATTTTAATCAGTGGAGCAATAAATAGTTTAGGTCATTCTGGTGCCCTGAGCAATATTATACCCAAACTTAAACACTGGCATTTTATGCACAACGTGGATGTATTAACTCAGCTTTATTTAGAGCCCCCAGTGGTTTGCCCACTAGAGGACATGGCCTATTCTTTTAATAGACCAGCAAGAAAACTTACAGTATAAAATTTATTTTGTGTGACTGCAATAACTATTCATTAGTTAATGTTTTACAATAAATAGATCAGGGCGGACTAATAGCACTGCTTGATTGAATAAAACATTGTGATATTTTTGTGGAAATAATGCAGAATTAAACAAATCGTTTGTAAATAAGCTTTAGTAATTACAACTAAAACAGCCTGAAAAAAATAAAATAAAATGTAGGCTGCTTGCATACATTCATGAAATTTAATGTCATTGCAGAAATCAACTACCACAAAATGGACCACAGTATCTATGAAATGAAAGTCATTCTTTGTTTTTTGTTTTTTTATTTGTGTTGAGCATTTGCAATAATCTACTAGATTTTGTGGGCCATCAATTAACTTCTAAATAAGCATTATTTTGAATAGTGTGTGTTATTTTTCTAATTAGGTATAGTAGAGTGGGCCACATGGGCCACAGCCAGCCAAATGCCCATGAATTCATCACTACCCTTGATATCATCTGCCACCATATGTTCTTTTGTATTTCCTGGTCAGATCACACAGGGCACACTGGGTTTCCTTCTTCTGCCGGTCACTCACCTCCCTTTCCATCCAATGATGATGTTTTAGAGGAGAGAAACTTCTGAATAGGTGCCTATTATGTGCTCATGTATGATTTCCAGTGAGCAGACATCTTGCATATTCTGGCATGATCAGCAACTACCAAAGACCAGAGTTAAGAGTATCAGCTCATCTCCCAATGAAAAATGGATGTGCAGATCCACTGCCTCCCAGGCTTCCACTCAAAAGTCCTTCAGCCACTATTTACTGGGGAAACAATACATCCTAGACAAGGAAGCAGATTTCTGACAGGGCCAATATGGAGTATCACCAGGTGGTGAGCCCACCTGGGCTCATTGTATTCTATTGGTCTGTCCTGACCATTGCTAGGACAGTAGTGTACTTGCTGTGTTTATGTTTTTTAATTGTTTTGTAATCCACCTTGAGCCATGAAGAGAGGCAGGTAAGATGTAAAATTATTATTATTATTATCACTTAAAACTGAGGGTATGCACAACATAGATAATAGCAAGCACTAAGGAGGCAGTATGGCTTGTCCTCTTCCTTTGTTTGTCCCCCATATGTTCATTTAAATGCGAATTTGGCGGCAATGGATTTGGCAGAAGTGTAGGACATGTGCATGGTTCTCCCACAATGGAGTTGGACTTCTGAGTCCTGTATGCATGATCGAGTATATCATGTTGGTAGAGAAAAAAAACATGCCCCTACAATATATATTGTGTCCAACATAATTGTTGGTAGTTATACTCTATTAAAGAAGGTCACAATTTGTTATATATCACTGGGTGTGTATGGAACCACAATAAACTGTATAATGATTCTGACCAGCTCCCATCAGTTGAAATAATTGTGTCTAAGAAAAGATGCTTCCAAGAATATCTCACCATTCGGTGTTAGCAGAAGCAGTATGGCTACAGTATGTTGTGGGTGTTTTCGTTTTCCTTTCCTTTTTTGAAAGTAAACCGCTTGGCTGTATTCCAGAATCTATTTATAAGAAACACTGTATATAGTACCACAGCACATTTACAAAATTAAGCTACTTCAAGGATGCCATTTACTAACTCTGCTTCTAAAAATATCTCTGTTGGAAATCCTGATTTTCCTTGTCTTTAACTTTAAATGGTGCAGCTCACTTAGTGATATAAATAGCTCTCCCTTTAAACAAGAGTACAGTGCATACAGTCCCCGAGTTACAAACATCCAACTTACAAATGACTCCTAGTTAAGAGTGGGGATGAGACAACAGGAAGTGAGAGAAATCTGTCCCTAGGAAGGGAAATTTACTCCTGAAAAAGTTATCATGGGGAAAAGGTGTCTCAACTGAAGCTTTATTACCAATCCTTGTTTCCACAACAAGCCAAATTTTTCAAAATCCATTATCACAGGGACAGAAAGTGAGGTGAAATCTTCTGAACAGGGACACAGATAGCAAAACAAACACCACATGGAGTTCACCCTTCCCTAAGCTATCCAGAGTTAGATCTCTCCCTCTCTCTCTCCCCCCCCCCCTCTCTCTATATATATAGATAGAGAGAGGGAGGGAGAGAGGGGGAGAGAGGGAGCTGGAGTTATACTTAAAAATGTACCTGTTCCAATTTACAAATAAATTTAACTTAAGAACAGACCTACAGTACCTATATTTTTTGTAACTTGGGGACTGTCTATATATACAATTTTGAAGTATTATTTTTAGTTTACATTTTATATAAAATAGGTTTTTCTTGGAAAACTGATAGTTTTACAATTGTTTGGTTGTATATCTTTCATTTTGTTTTCTTCCTCAACATTCATATTAGGATTTTTGTTCTTTTCCCACCTTTCTCTTCCTCCCCCTCAACCCAAAGTAAATCAGCATATTTTTTTTCTTGCCATCATTCCTACAGTGAAAACAAATAAAGGTTTCTTGACCAAGCAGTTTTTACAACAGAAGAAAAAAAGATAGATTGTGTTAAACAAAAGCATCTTGGAACAATGGAAAATGACAGATGATTTCAGCATATAACGTATAACGAGACTAAAATAATATTACAGCATTGGCCATGAGGTTTTAAAGAAGATAGATTGGGCACATTAAACTAAGGATGCCATCATCTGACCTTGAAAATATATTAAAGAATATATATTAAAGAAAAGCATAGGAGGATGCAATCTTTAAAGCACACAATTATGTCACTGCATACATATTGGTCATCTTGATAGTCATTTAGCTGTTGAAGGCAAAGTAGCATTTTGGGATTAGAAGCCTATGAACCTATATCAAAATGCAATGTAATTGCCTCCTTATTTAAAATATATATACAGTATATATTATGTATTCACCGTATGCATTGGTGTCTTTTTGTTCCATTCTTTTCAGAGCAATTATTGTATTAAAAGAAACTTAATACTAAAACATTTGTGGGGGTTTTTTTTGTTCAGTTTTGGAAGGATATTGTTGAAGATAATGAAGTACGTGACCTCATTTCTGACAGAAACAAATCTCAAGGTGAGTAACATAAAGTAAACATTAGACCATATCTGCTGTTATCTAGAGCAGAAGCCATTAAAATGAATATCTTATCTCTTATAGATTCAACATCAGAAGATTGGATATGGGAGTCTTTACTTCATCCACCACGCAAGTTGGGCATTAATGATATTGAAGGACAGCGGGTTCTCCAAATTGCAGTGATTTTACGAAATCTTTCCTTTGAGGAGGGAAATGTTAAGCTCTTGGCAGCTAATCGTACCTGTCTTCGTTTCTTGTTACTCTCTGCTCACAGTCATTTTATTTCTTTAAGACAGTTGGGGCTTGACACATTAGGAAACATTGCCGCAGAGGTAAGAAACATATAAAGACGGTGATACTTATAAATGAAATGGATTAAATCAAAAAGTTGATAGAGTAAAAGTATTTAGGATTGCTATATTAAAAAAGGGGTATTGATGCTTTTAAAAGTTTTTCAATCTCTTTCATATAAGATTTTCAAATGTTTTCTATCAAATTAGACTGTCATACCTAAAGTAGATCTGACGAAGCCAGTGGGATTCCATGGTTATGACTGAAGACTTGATCTTAAAAAAGCATTTTTAGAGATTTTACTTTCTCTGTACAATCTGTTATTTTTTCAGGATATTTTTTCTGTATATGAGGAAATTAATGCATTTTATGATGGGAATGAAGTTTTCAAATAAAAAAGTATTGTGTTGTTTGCATGGGTGAGATTAAAACATTAGATTTTCCCCTGCCACATCAGCATGTGATTATAGTTATCAGCAAATCTTCCAGTGGAAAAAAATAATTCTTAGACAATATTTTCCAATATTAAAAACCTATCTCTGCTATTAAAATAAAAGCCACAGATTGTTGGTAACAGGAGTTTTTAAACACCTTTGAGAATTAATGCCTCAAAGAAGTAATATATTTGATGTGTACTTGATCACAGTGGAAATTGAGTTTGCTTCATGCTTTGTAGTTCATTTGAAAAACACGGTGTTTCATTTGTTTTATGTATGTATGTATGTATCTGTCTATGCTGCTCAATTGACAATATCTTCAGGGCAATTTACAAATATAATAACCACAGTTGTTAAAATGTCAGAAATTACAATAAAAACAAAAAAAAAATCTGACATGGAATTAAAGTGCTCAAATACTTTGTCACAAGGAGATCCTAATTTGAAAAATAAAGTATTACAGTTAGCTAATGTTCCCTCAAGAAGATAAAGTAATAAGTTTTTATTCTGGGAAGGCCTTATACATCTACATAGTTTCCTGGGATTAATTTCTGTTGTTCTTAGGAGGAATTACCTCTAAATAAAAAATATTTATTACCCCCAGTACTGTATACTGTATTTAATAGACAGATTTCATTGTTCAGAAGAAAATTAAGAGTTTACCAGGAATGAAGTCTGGGGGAAAAGAACTATTTCTGTAGGTTCATCATATTCAAAACCTAAACCAGAAATCATGTAGCGTTTTAACAACAGATCTAATTTTTTGATCCAAAAGACGGTCAGAGTTTACAAAACAGAACTCAAGGTTCTGTGGTCTTGTCACCACTATCTTACAAATTTCAGGGTCCAGAAAAAAGAGTTTGGAGCAGCATAGATCCTATGGCCCATACCTTCCCTGCCACTGGCCAAATAGAGCAAGATAAAAGATACTTGAATTTTCCAGATGTTGACAAACTACTGCTTCTCTCATTGGCCAAGCTGAAGGGAACTGGAAATTAATAAGAGCATCATCAGAATCCCAGCTTTGATTGAGAATCAGAACCAAGTTCTACTGTGTTGAGTAGGACTTAGCCTTGGAAAAGTACATGCAGTTTTTCAGGCTGTAGTCCTATCACATATTAGTTGTTGATGAATCCCACCAAAATCAGTTATACCAGTTAAATTAATACTGGATTATTTACAGATTTGTTTATCTGTCTCCGTCAAAATAAATCCCTCTTATTTTAGTGGAATTTATTTGGAGAAACAGATAACTTAAGTTTGGACTTTTAATTCCATTTAAAGAAGATTTACGGGTCAAGGTGAATCCAGCACTTATATAATGGTGGAAATTAAATTACAAATACATATACATTAATAGTAGTCAAACTGTATTGCACTCAATTAGTGACCTGTGGAAAAAATTTGTATTGATTTTTTTTGTTTTTTTGTTTATTATAAATAATATCTGAATAATTCCTGCTGTGATAATTAATGCTAAATTATGTTTCTTTTTTCTTCAGCTTCTGTTGGACCCTGTTGATTTCAAAACAACTCATCTAATGTTTCATACTGTTACAAAATGCTTAATGTCAAGAGATAGATTCTTAAAAATGAGGGGTAAGCTCTTAAACAGTTACACCATGTAATCTAGATGAGTAGAAAACAATTTTTGCCTCTAAAATATGTCTGTCTGTCTGTTTTAGGCATGGAAATACTTGCTAACCTTTGTAAAGCTGAGGACAATGGGGTCTTAATTTGTGAATATGTAGATCAAGAGTCCTATAAAGAAATAATCTGTCATCTCACGTTGCCTGATGTATTACTTGTTATATCCGCTCTGGAGGTGCTCTATATGCTCACTGAAATGGGTGAAGTAGCTTGCACAAAGATAGCTAAAGTTGACAAAAGTATAGGTGAGTAAATCTTTTTTTAAAGTACTATTAAGTATAACCCACTTAATAAATGTTTTGTGACATAATTGAGAACAATGGCTATGACTCTGGAAACCAGGGTTGAAATCCCTGCTCAACCATGGAAACCCATTGAGTGACTTTGTTCAAACTAAATATGCTAGCCATGTTTTATATATAAATCTTTATGCATGCTATTCTGTTTGCAGTAGTATTTTGGAATATTCATGAGACACATTTCTTTCTCTTGGTAGAGTCTCTTTACCTAAACAAATTTCCTCTTTTGGGGGGAGTAATCCAAAATCAGTATTCTTCAGTTGTAAACCTAAACCGAGTTTCCTTTCCCCAAGGCAATATAAATAGTCAGAGAAAAAGCATAAAGCAATTTTATTATTATCTGTATTATAGGCAGGCACTCATAGCAGAGTATGATTGTCTTGCCAGGATAGTGTGGAGGAAGCCCCTTCCTTGGAGTCTTTTAAACAGAGGCTGGATGGCCATCTATCAGGGGTACTTTATGCTTTTTCTGCATAGCAGGGAGTTGGACTAGATGGCCCATGTGGTTTCTTCCAATGCTATGATTCTATGATTCTAGTCTTGACGGTCAGTCCAGAAGTGACTGTAAACACCTATTCTGGATCCACATGATCTGTCACAGTGAGGACATAGGTTTTCAAATGGAAGGCGGTCACGACAAGGGTTTGCTTGACACACCTTCCTCTTGGCACATCTCTCCCATTCGCCCTCTATTTGTGTTTCCTCAAAATTTCTATCAACTATACATAGAAACTTCATTTTTTGTCCTTGAGTGTTGGGAACATAATTGTACTGATTGATATTTACATATCTTCAAGACCGCATCTCCTTCTATGAACCAGCACGGGCTCTGAGATCTGCCAGGGAGGTCCTTCTCTCGGTCCCACCACCGTCCCAAGTATGGTTGATAGGGACGAGAGAGAGGGCCTTCTCGGTGGTGGCCCCCTGGCTCTGGAATGTCCTCCCCAGAGAAATTACATTAGCCTCCACTCTTCAAACCTTTCGGTCTACCCTAAAAACATGGCTTTTTAAACGGGCCTTTGATCTTGATCTTGAGTAGATTTCAGTGGACTGATAGTTCATTCTGTGAGGACTGATAGTTCATTCAGCATTTTAGCTCATTAATTGAAGACAGCAGTTTTATTTGCAGACACTACTATGTTTTATAAATTAAAAAAATATTCTGTGATGTTCTGTGCGTTTGTTGTCTAGTTTTATAAATTCTCCATACCTCTCAACCTCTGAGGATGCCTGCCATAGATGTGTGCGAAACGTCAGGAGAGAATACTTCTGGAATGTGGCCATACAGCCCGGGAAAAATACAACAACCTAAAAAAAATATTCTGTGATGTTATGTGTGTTTGTTGTCTTTGCTGTTATAATTTTATGTTGGTATTGTTTTATGCTTATGTATTGTTTATTTTATGTTTAGCACTCTGGAGTGCTTTTGTGAGCCACCCCAAATCCCTTTGGGGAGATGGTGGCAGAGTATAAATAAGGTTGTTTATTGTTATTATTATTTACATTTCAGATACATTAGTATGCCTAGTCTCAATGGACATTCAGATGCTTGGACCTGATGCACTGAGTGCAGTAAAACTTGTTGAACATCAAAGTACCAACCACCAGATTTTATCTGAAATTAGGCCACAGACAGTGGAGCAAGGTTCATCACAAGCACATGCACCTCCTGTCTCAGGTTAGTATTTCTCTTGCACAAAATATTTATATAGAGTATATTTTATGGTGTTTTGCTGCCTTTAATGTTAATGTTATTACTGTGTTTTATCAGATCCTGTCTGATCTTGGAAGATAAGCGAGGTCAGCCCTAGTTAGTACTTGGATGGGAGACCAACAACAAATGTCAGCTATTTTAAGCCATATTTCAGAGGGTGTCACTGGCAAAACCATCTCTGCATATTCCTTGATTATGAAATCCTTACTAAATTAAGGGTGTCACATAAGTCAACAGGCAACTAGAAAACACTGCATACACACACACACACACACTGATAGAACTTAAGATAGTGTCTTCATGTAGTAAATAAAGTATAGTGTCTCCATGTAGTAAATAAAGTATAGAAAATTATGTGCCTATTCCCTCTTTGTTGGTCATGAGAATTAAAGTTTGGCTTGAACAAGAGAGGGCTGGATGTGTGGGAGAGGAAAGGCATATATTACCTATCTTAGTTATGGCCTGTGATTTGAAAGCTTGTGCTGACCTCTTGGTGAGAAGATGAATTATCATTTTTATTTTAAAAAGGACAATGACAATTTACTGTCTCTGGTATTTCCATCTATATATATAAAAGAGTGATGGCATCACGGCGATTCACAAAACAACAAAAGTACAGGCCCCCCAACCTCAAAATTTGACAACACAACCCATCATCCACGCCTCAAGGTTGATACAACAAAAAGAAAAGAAAAATAAAGTCCTAATTAGAGGGAGAGCAATAATTTTTTTATCCAATTGCTGCCAGTTTAGAGGGCTAATCTCTGCCCACTTGGTTGCCTAGCAACCAAGGGACAGCCAGGTTTCAGTTAGGGGACAGGCAGATTTAGGCCTCACTGAGTCTTCTTCCACAGATTATCTAATTTGCACTGGATTATATGGCAGTGTAGACTCAAGGCCCTTCCACACAGCTATATAACCCATTTATAATCTTATATTATCTGCTTTGCACTGGATTATCTTGACTCCACACTGCCATATAATCCACTTCAGTGTGCATTTTATACAGCTGTGAAGAAGGAGCCTCATATAATCCAGTTCTGAGCAGATAATATAAGATTAGAAATATACAGTAGAGTCTCACTTATCCAACGTAAACAGGCCGGCAGGATAAGTGAATATGTTGGATAATAAGAAGGGATTCAGGAAAAGCCTATTAAACATCAAATTAGGTAATCGTTATACAAATTAAGCACCAAAACATCATATTATACAACAAATTTGACAGAAAAAGTAGTTCCATGCACAGTAATGCTATGTAGTATTTACAGTAGAGTCTCACTTATCCAACACTCGCTTATCCAATGTTCTGGATTATCCAACGCATTTTTGTAGTCAATGCTTTCAATATATCGTGATATTTTGGTGCTAAATTCATAAATACAGTAATTACTATATAGCATTACTGTGTACTGAACTACTTTTTCTGACAAATTTGTTGTCTAACATGATGTTTTGGTGCTTAATTTGTAAAATCATAACTTAATTTGATGTTTAATAGGGTTATCCTTAATTCCTCATTATCCAACATATTCGCTTATCCAACGTTCTGCCGGCCCGTTTATGTTGGATAAGTGAGACTCTACTGTACTGTATTTACAAATTTACCACTAAAATATCATAATGAATTTAAAACACTGACTACAAAAACATTGATTATGAAAAGGCAGACTGCGTTGGATAATCCAGAACATTGTATAAGCAAATGTTGGATAAGTGAGATTCTTCTTTAATATGAAATAATTACTGGGATAGAATAATGCAGAACAATATAATCTCTAAAACCAGGACAGTAAATAAACAGGGGAATTCCAAACAGGAAACAATCAGGGCCAGCTAACACCTCCCAACAAAGTATTCCCATCATCAAAGTCTGGAAAATCCTCTGTTTTCTCAGGGCCACAGACAGTAGAAGCACATAAAATATCGCAAACAACACCACTCTGAAAACAAGGGAATTCCAGACAGGAAACAATCAGGGCCAGCTAACACCCCCCAACAAAAAATTCACTCAGGGAGGAAACAGCCAGGCTTTAAAGCTGCAAGGCCATTACATCCTAATCATTTTTCCTAATTGCAGCATTCATACTTGCCTCCAACAAACAAAAAAAACCAATCAGAAATATTGTATATTCACAACCTTTAGGAAATAATATCCCCTGAAGGCGCAGCGTGTTAAAAGCGCTGAGCTGCTGAACTTCTGGACTGAAAGGCCGCAGGTTTGAATTGGGGGAGCGGAGAGAGCCCCCACTGTTAGCTCCAGCTTCTGCCAACCCAGAAGTTCAAAAACATGCAAATGTGAGTGCATCAATAGGTACTGCTCCGGCGGGAAGGTAACGCCGCTCCATGTAGTCATCCCACATGACCTTGGAGGAGTCTACGGACAACGCCGGCTCTTCGGCTTAGAAATGGAGATGAGCACCAACCTCCAGAGTAAGACACGACTGGACTTAATGTCTGGGGAAAACCTTTACCCTTGACCTTAACTACCACCAATTCCTCAATACTTTATTTCCCATACCACCATACTTCGCCACAGCAACGCGTGGCCGGGCACAGCTAGTGTCTTATATAGAGCTAATTTTAATAACAACTGAAGCAGATTTAATGTATGCAGGCCACTTCCAACTAGTTCCAAGTGGATACTGATTAACAGAATTAACAATTAGTTGATTTCCATGATCTTTAGGAATGAAGTTATGAGGTTTCATATAAAGTATGATCCCCCACATTTGTGGGAAATAAAATTGCGCTAGAAAATGCCTGGAGAAAACATTTTTGGGGATATATGTTAGTGAAACCATACATACTGATACTGCAGATATGGGAGGATGAAAATGAAACAGAAATAATTTGTTGAAGGACAATTATTTAAATTATTGACTCTCGTGTCTTTTCCATAGCATCAAGAACGCCACAGCATATCGCCCCACCGCCAGGAATAGTAGAAATAGACAGTGAAAAATTTGCATGCCAGTGGTGAGTATATAAATCTGTAAAAACTTTTAAGGTCAACCCTATTAAATGTTCTAGTTTGTTTTATTCATTTTAGAGGTTTATGTTGTTATTGTTATTACTAAAAACATAAAGCAATTTTTTTGCAATCTTAGATTTAAAAGAAATTATTGATTTGTTTGAATGTGAGCTGTATAATAGAAGATTTCTTATACAATGTTTTTGCTTCTCTATAATCATTCTTCAGAAGTTTAGAGTTAGTAAGCAGTGTATGCAAAGTTGAGAATATTAGATTTTTTGGCTGGAATCCTGTTAGGCAGTTATAAACACATGACCATTCCCTATGTATTCCGTAGCATAGTGTATACATAGGGACCATGAAGGTTTCCCCAAATTCTACTTACCAGTTAGCAACCTCTGTAATCAGTGGGAATAATTTGCAGTGTTTGATTTTGATTGTGTGTTAAGGTGATTGCTAAATATTTTGTTCCATTTTCCTGGTATGACGTGTTCCATGTTTGAATATTGTTATTAATGCCTTTTCTACCATTTGGTGTGAAATGTATTTTTACACAATTTAATGTTGGAGGTGCCTCGGTGGCGAAGTGTGTTAAAGCACTGAGCTGCTGAACTTGCAGACCGAACGGTCTGCGGTTCAAATCCCGGGAGCGGAGTGAGAGCCCGCTATTAGCTCCAGCTTCTGCCAACCTAGCAGTTCGAAAACATGCCAATGTGAGTAGATCAATAGGTACCGCTCCGGCGGGAAGGTAACGGCGCTCCATGCAGTCATGCCGGCCACATGACCTTGGAGGTGTCCATGGACAACGCCGGCTCTTCGGCTTAGAAATGGAGATGAGTACCAATCCCCAGAGTCAGACGTGACTGGACTTAACATCAGGGGAAACCTTTACCTTTACCTTAATGTTGATGTTTAACTTCTATTAAGAGAAGATGGGTTAACATGCTTATTTTGACAAGTCCCAAGACAGTAAAATATTCAACCAACTTTTTGGTGGCAGGGTTTTAAAAACTTTTGTAAATTTATACATAATATCATAACTTTGTTGTTTTGTGTTAGTCCAATACAAAACTGCTCTGAGCTATTTTATAGTTAATTTTGAAGATAGACCATAATCATAATAAAATGAGAGCCTGGAAAGTTGTGTTGTATTGCTTTTAAAGTTAGCTGCTTTGGGTCCCAATTCTCGAAGAAAAGTAGGGAATAAATAAAACAAAAATAATAACAAAAATAATACTTTTTTAAAAAGTAGTTATCATTTTAAACTTTTCCAAACAACAATTTGACATTATACTTATCTAGTTCTTTAAATAAATTCATGTATTTGTTCGTAGCTACCTTTTGAAGAAATCCTGAATATTACAACCTGTGGTACAGAGCACGCTCTTCCCTCATCACCTTGTTAATAAACTCTGCAATCAAGTCATGAGATAGTACAAGGAGTAATGTAGACAGAGAGGTTTTATGTCAGTTAGAGTTTAGAGTATGCCTCTTGAGTTTAATCATTTTAAAATTAGAGTAACTTTAACAGGGAAGACATTGACATTTTCCATGTGTTTATTCCATTTCTGTCCCCATTTCTGTTTTTAGGTTGAATGCCCATTTTGAGGTGAATTCAGATGGCTCAGTCTCCAGAGCTGAAATGTACTCCGAATATCTCTCCACCTGCAGTAAACTAGCACGAGGTGGAATCCTAACATCAACTGGATTTTATAAATGTCTCCGGTAAGTTTACACTTTCTTAGAAATGTTGATTGCCAACTATGATGGTAAAGTGTACTTTGGATATGACCTGTTAAAAATCATATGTTGTTTGAAAATAAGAAAGTTGATAGAAAAGGAGAGTTTGAACTTCCATTTTATTTTTCTTTACTTTTTGAAAACTAAAACTCTTCACTTCTAGCAAAAGCTGGGAATATTTCTTTTGAGAAAGCTCTAGGATGTAAGCATCATGTCTTCTGAGAAAAATCTAGAACAGGTTGCAGCAGCTTGAAGTGCCCTACCTTCAATATCTTCACCGTTAAATGGCAACAATTATAGTCTAATCCATATATACTGTATTGCCTTTTGGAGACTTCTGAAGCTTAGGAGACAATTACTTCCTTGCTTTATTTCAGAGATAATTTAAAAGAATTAATAATAATTTTGTTTTTGTCACTTTTCTCCATTGCTCTGTTTTCTCTTTTCCCTGTGCTCCCTTATCCTTGTACCACTTTTGCCAGTGGTTACTTTCTTGGTGCAGAAACATGAACCACAAAATGAAGGGAGCTGTGTTGACAGTAAGGTTGGCTTTCATAATGCCCACTTTTGGCAGGAGCTGCTGGCTGATGTAGGTTACTGCAATGTTTAGGAAATGCACTTCTATACAAGGAAACTTTTATATGTTAAGAAATCAATGGAAGAAAAATGAAGTGTTGTATTATAACTGGCAGTAATATATCTGTGTTTGCTTGTGTTTGACAGAACTGTCTTTCCAAATCACTCAGTGAAGAGAGTAGAGGATCCCAATAACAATGGGCAGGCACATATTCATGTGGTAGGAGTGAAAAGGAGAGCTATCCCACTCCCTATACAGATGTACTATCAGCAGCAACCTTCTTCAGCCCCAGTTGTCCGGGTTGATTCTGTTCCTGATGTATTGCCATCTACTTCACCAGCAGGTATTCATATATTGTGAACGCTGTATGGTGACATCTTAACATTTATTCAAACTTGTTTGAGCTTGTTGAAATAATGTCTTATAGAATACAGCCCAACATACTTTGTGGCATGATAGCAAGTCTCAAATTCATATTCATTGCCTTCCATATTGTTCTGAAGAGCGAAATGTAGCTAAACTTTCAAGGCAGGCTGATCATGTGAGCATATACTGATATAGGATAAACAGCAAATATTGTAAGCAATAAATTTGAAATGTGTGTTGCAAGGAGGGAGTTTGTATCACAAACGGCAGGGAAGAGACAACTTATAAATTTTGCAGTGCATAGAGTGTACTGTTCTTTCTGTTACTACAGATTAGTGCATAAATATCTTGCACATTTTGAGGGAGCACATGACTATCATGGGGTAGAGAGGTGGGGTAGGTCTAATTAGGTAGGTTAGGCTCTGCTGTTTTCAGTATCCATCATGAGTTGGACCAGTGAGCATTGTGGCTTTTTGTTGTTCAAGCAATTATGAGAATAACTGTTCTGTGATAATGACGCAGGGTGTGTTCCATGCATGCTTCGCACTCAGTTGAAATGCATCTGTACCAGAGTCGAAAATCATTTTACAATGGATTTCAAATCTTCGGACAGCTGGATCCACACTGAAAAGAAAATCACTTGGTAGGCCTAGTACTGTTAGAAGGCCAGAAAATGTGGATGCAGTAAGAGCATCTACTCAGCTATCACCAAGGCCATGCCATGGTTCTGGGGATATCAAGTCAGAGTTTGAGAAGGATTCTGCATGCCTTCTGCATGCTGATCTAAAACTGTATCCTTAGCAAATTATTTGTCTGATATGATTTTTTAAAACCCATTAAAACAAAACTGTTTTATGTACTTTTCAGAAATATATTCCTTTTTTTCTAGATAGCTTCATTCATTTTTATACCCCTTCAAAGTGTGGAAGATCTTTATACCACACCCTATATATTCTAGGTGTTGCATAGATACTAAGACAAGACAGTAATTCCTGCCTCCTTACAGACCAATAGATATTTTACAGAAGGAAGAGGGGGAAAAAACAAGCCTTGGAGTTCTTTCAAGGCGGGTAGAAAGAGAGGCACGTTCCCTGTAGTTTTGCCTTTCATTGGCTGGTAGATAAAGCTTGGGTAGTCTTTCCCTTGTCATAATATTCTTCCTGAAATGCAGAGTCCAGCCTCCAGGTAACCCTATTGGACAGTGACGGTGACAGTTACGCACTTTCCTTCTAACATAGTGGGTTAAGGTGTGACTTGACCTCTGGTTGCTAGTCCTAGCCAGATGGCTATAAAAAGTATTCACAAGCATTGCAATTAGTTTTGATGGATCTGGTTGTTAATGCATCTTAGCATTGAACAATTTAAATGCCTAGTATACCAATTATGATAGGAAAACTTTGATGGTGAGTAACTCAATCAGCTGAATGTCTGTACAACTGTGATGGTCCATAGCAATAGTTACGGGAAGTGGGAATGGAGTGCAGTTTCAGGGTGAGTAAATATTTTGCCCAGAATCTCTATCTGCCATGAAGAAAATCTGGAATCAATGCTGGCTCCGTAGTTAATTCAACAATTAAAAGTTTAATTAGACAATAATAATTGTTATTTTAAAATGTTATTTACCATTAATTTTAGGGTCCTCAGGTCAGACTCACTTCTTTCTTTGTTTTGGCCAGCAGGACTCCCACTCGGACCACCAAGTACAGGAAACCATTTTCAGAGGATTCCTGCCAACAATCAGTCTTCAACTCTAACTGCAACACAGATGTCTTTCCCCATTCAGGGTGCACATACAGTTGTACAAACTGTTTCCAGGATATCACAAAACCCTTTGCTTCACGGTCACCAACAACAATATGCTCCTGTGACTGTGATACAGAATAAAACTCCAGTGACTTGTGAAGTAGTGAAGGCCACAGTAATACAAAACACTGTCCCCCAGTCAGCAGTTCCGGTTA
The DNA here is from genome assembly GCF_035594765.1 of Anolis carolinensis. Taxonomy (NCBI): domain Eukaryota; kingdom Metazoa; phylum Chordata; class Lepidosauria; order Squamata; family Anolidae; genus Anolis; species Anolis carolinensis. Next base: position 146,962,218 of record NC_085845.1, read on the forward strand.
CTATTGCTGTAGGAGGTGGGGTACAGACTTCAAATCAAAATCTCAGCAGTGCCGGACCACAATCATCCGTTACTGTTGTCAGCTCTCAGAGTTTGCTTCACCAACCTGTAATTCAGCAGTCCCCTTTACATGCAGTAGTACCTGGACAGATACCCTCAGGCACTCCTGTTACAGTCATTCAACAAACTGTACCTCAAAGCCATATATTTGGCAGAGTACAGAACATACCAGCATGCACTTCAGCAGTTTCCCAGGGTCAGCAGCTTATTACCACATCGTCACAGCCAGTACAAACATCATCTCCACAGTCCACAGCTGGTAACCAGCAGCAAGACACAGTCATCATCGCACCCCAACAGTATGTCACAACCTCAGCCTCCAACATGGTTTCTGCTACTACGGTCCAGAATTTCCAAGTTGCAACTGGGCAGGTGGTTACAATTGCTGGTGTCCAAAACCCACCAACATCTAGGGTGGGGTTTCAGAACATTGCACCAAAGCCTTTGCCTTCTCAGCAAGTCCCTGGGACAGTGGTACAGCAGCCCTTGCAGCAGTCACAGCCGTCTGCATCTCCAGCACCTCAGCAAAGTGTAGTGATCGTAAGCCAACCCACTCAGCAAGGTCCAACATATGCACCAGCCATTCACCAAATTGTTCTTACAAATCCAGCACCAATCCCAGCTGGCCAAACTGTCCAGTTGGGTGGACAGCCAAACCTAACTCCAACATCCTCGCCATCTCCTGGACCAATTGCAAACAACCAAGTTCCTACAGTAATATCATCTTCACCTCTCACTCCTCAGACACAAGGCCCCCCTCCCACTGTCAGTCAGATGCTTTCTGTGAAGAGGCAGCAACAGCAGCAACATTCACCAGCACCATCCCAGCCCCAGATGCAAGTCCAGCAACAGCAGCAGCCGGTGCCGTTGCAAGTTCAGCAACAGCCCAGTAACCCTGGGGTGGGCCAGCCACCACCTAGTGAATCCAGTCTGATAAAACAGTTATTGCTTCCTAAACGAGGCCCTTCCACCCCTGGTGGTAAACTTATTCTCCCGGCTCCACAGATCCCACCTCCAAACAATGCAAGAGCTCCTAGCCCTCAGGTGGTTTATCAGATGTCTAACAACCAAGGAACAAATTTTGGAGTCCAAGGGCAGTCTTCAGCTCAGCCCATGCTGGTTGGACAGCAAAATGTGCAATTGGTCCAGAGTGCAATCCAACCCCCAGGAACAGTTCAAACTGTTCCCATTTCTAATTTGCAAATATTGCCAGGCCAATTGATCTCCAATAGCCCAGCAACCATTTTCCAAGGGACTTCTGGCAATCAGGTTACCATAACAGTTGTGCCAAATACTAGTTTTGCTACAGCAACTGTAAGTCAGGGAAATGCACCTCAGATCATTGCTCCAGCTGGAATTACAATGAGTGGAACACAGGCCGGAGTTGGGCTTCAGGTGCAAGCACTTCCACCAACCCAGGCACCTCTAGCTGGACAATCCACAGGTTCTGCTACTGCGCCCCCATTCAAAGGAGACAAAATCATTTGCCAAAAGGAAGAAGAAGCAAAGGAGGCAACAGGTTTACATGTTCACGAGCGTAAAATTGAGGTCATGGAGAACCCTTCTTGCCGACGAGGAACTGCAAACACCAGCAATGGAGATACAAAGGAAACTGAAACACAGGTGGGAAGTCTTCTAAACGGAAGAAAACATGACTCCAGTCTACCTCCAGCTAACTCAGGGAAAACTCAAAATGAGGCCAATCAGTTCTCGCAGGTCCCTAATGGACCCTCATTAGACTTGGGTGAGAATGGAGCTCTTGGAAAACAGAACTTTGAACAACCAGATGTTCAGGAAATAAAAAGTGATTTGAGGAAGCCCCTTGTTAATGGAATCTGTGACTTTGAGAAAGGCGATGGTTCCCATTTAAGCAAAAACATTCCAAATCACAAAACTTCCAATCATGTAGGAAATGGTGAGATTTCTCCAGTAGAACAAGGGAATTTGGATGCCACACAACAAGATGCTGCCAAAGGTGATCAAGGGGAACGATTTTCCAATGGGCCTGTATTAGGTGTGAGTAATATGTCTGTTGTAAGCAGTACGCAAGAGGCTTCAAAACTGTTGACCCATCAACTTAGTGGTACCAATGTTGAGGTACCCAATGGACCTCTAGCTTCAAGTTTGAATTCAGATGTGCCTCAGCAACGCCCAAGTGTAGTTGTCTCGCCACAGTCAACAGCCTCTGTTATACAGGGGCATCAAATCATAGCCGTTCCACACTCAGCCCCTCGCGGGACCCCGGCTCCCTTGTCATCTGACGTTCGGTCAACTAATGGCACAACAGAATGCAAAACTGTAAAGAGGCCCGCAGAGGATAATGATAGGGAAACTGTTCCAGGAATCCCAAATAAAGTAGGAGTTAGAATTGTTACAATCAGTGACCCTAACAAGGCTGGCTGCAGCGCAACTATGGTTGCTGTGCCAGCTGGAACAGATCCAAGTACTGTAGCAAAAGTAGCAATAGAAAGTGCTGTTCAGCAAAAACAGCAGCAGCAGCAGCAACATCCAGCACCATACATGCAAAGTATGGTCACACAGGTAGGTTCAGTGCTGACTTACTTTATTTTAGCTACTAAACACAAGAACAAAAACGTGATTTTAAGTATGTGTATGTATGTGTATACAAATGTAACAGTTCAGTCATGTCATTATTTTACAAATTGGGTCCAAAATGTTACAAAAACTGTTTTGTACATTCATATACTGATGGTGGTGTCTGTCTTATTGAGCAATAGGATTGTTGCTTCAATCTATTGAATTGAATATTGGTAAATCCAGATATAATTTGGTTATGTAGAGGTGTGACCATTGTGTTCATTTTCTTTTAAGTGCTTGCTTATTCTAAAAATTTGCAGCTTACTTGTATTTTGTAGTTCATAAATGATTTGGATCCCCACATATGTAGCATTGAAGGCTGTGTTTTGCATCTTAATACCTCAGTTTGCAGTTGATGTCTTATTTATGCAGCATGTATACTTTGCATATGCCTTGTGCAATAGTGTAAAAGAAAAATGGAAACATGTAACCAAATTTAATACAACTTTATGCATGACTGTTCTTTCGAAACCAGCTCTTTATTGAAAAAAGCTAGACATTTGTCCCTAAAGTGGATAAAACCAGCTCTTTTTTCTCAACAGATGGCCTGTCTGTTCATTGGTTTATAGTGTACACATTCCTGTGTAGAGGATTTTTTTTTACAAACATATGTAAATGAAATTGATACTCTTGAAGGACTTAAACTAGCCAAAGTTTAGTTTAAATATTCCATTATTTTCAGTTAGATATTTAAGAACATTCTTAATTTTGAATGCAATTTATTTCAGTGAAAATGCGGTAACCTTTGGCAAATTATAACCTTATTTTGGTAGTGTATTTGTATTTTATTATACAATCATACATAATGTGTACTTTCTCGGTTTCTGTATGCAAAATTGTGTACTATGTACTATTTAAAATTATATTATTTACATTCCCGTGTTTACAGGTTGTAAGAAAAATATTTCACCTTCACAAAGTTGAGATTTGTAATGTACAAACAGATAGATACTTGCAATCTTGCTTATGGAAAGTTATTCTGAAATTTACAGCTAAAGCCTATACATATTTCCCTGTGAGCAATTTTCATTCATATTAAGAAACACCTCAATCAGCATGCACAGAATTTCAGTTTTTGCCTTAGTTACTTTTTGTGTAAAGTAGTTACTTTTTGTGTAAAGTAACTAATGAAAAATCCAAATACCTTCTGTCTTTAAGCAGATATACTTATGCAGTGCATGGGGGGAGACATGACTGGAGATTTTAGAATATACTTCTAGGTTCATAGGAGTATATTCTCCTATGAACTGACCATATAGTTAAAAATCATTGAGTTTTAATTGATAGTGTGCAGTTAGTATGCCTGTTTATTCTGGAAAGCTGTCAATTGCAGAACGGAAATATACACACAGTCTCGTTCTCTGCCTTGATGTAAATAATTATTTAATGACTGAGGTCATAACCAGTTATTTAAATTGCGTTGTTTTCAGTTAATCTAATTGTCCTGAATGAAAGGTTGCCCCTGCTACGATGTGTGCCTCAGGATAATAATGTGGTATATTTGTGCTTTTTTGGATCACATAAAATGATGGGTGCACACGGTCTATGTGAGGAGGCATTTGGCAGACATGGAGGCAACTCAGTGTTGAATGCCTCTGAATGTAGAAGGTTTCAAAATTACTTAAACAGGACATCAGTAAAAGATGAAGGCGCCGCAACGGACAGAATTCACCTGCTGAATATCTAAGAAGTGCTGTTGCTCCTAACAACTCTGATCACCTGTTGAAAATAAAAGCACCATTGGATGGAAGAATTGGAGTCAAGCGCCATATACATGACTGTAGTGGTTTATCTTGCTGAAGTCCCTGTCCCAAGAATGCTTGCATTTTCATTTCTGTATTTGTGGGATAAAGACGGAGGTGTGGAAAATCTTGAAATAAAGTTTCTATTTACTGTATACACTCATGTATAAGTCAAGCTTCATATATAATTTGAGGGAAGGTTTTGAGGTCAACATTATGGATTTTGTTGTGGCCTGTGGATAAGTTGAGGTTCAAAGAGGAGAAATCAGTGCTGCCTCAGATAGCCAGATACTCCAGCAGCCTCTGCTATTTCCTCTCCCGAACATTTAAAAAAAAAAAAACAAATACCAGAAGCAGCACCATGGTGGAGAGCGTAGAGGGGGTTAGTACTTTTTTTTTATTCTCCCCAGACATACTGTTGCCTTATCTTTTGCTATTCAGAGAAGGAAATGATTTATTTTTTTAAAAAAAATCACATTGACCTGTGGATAAGTCATCCCAGGTTTTTTGTTTTGCTTTTTAAAAAAATGCCTAGATTTATACATGAGTTTATATGGTATATAAGAATTTTCATGCATCTTTGATTTAAATCTCAATCATGTGATCAGTAGTAAATAGAGAAACATGAATAAGAGTTGCCAGTATAATGGTAGTTTTTGTGAAAATTATAGATAATCATACTGTAATCCTGGAGAGAGACTGTAAACATTGTTCTGTTGGATGATATTATGACATCACCACATGGTTTCCTTAGTTATGATTATATTATTAAAATATTTAAACACTGCCCTGTATCCAAAGTTCTCATGGCAGCATACAATAAAATAACTGTCACCAATTTTAAACAATAAAATTTATCTTAAAAGTGAATTTAAAGTTAAAAGAAGACAGTTTAAAATAGTTTAGAATAATTCAAAATCATATAACCAGAGATTTTTACCAAAATTGCTTAGGCTCCTGAAGCTTCAAACATGTTTTTACTTATCGCTGGAATGACACCAGTCAAGCCTCTAAAGGCAGGTTATTCCATAACTGAGGTCCTGCAATGGAAAAGACCTTTCCCCATGCCCTTCCACAAGCTAGGCTTACACCATTGAATTTGTCTCTTGTTATTTTATAAATCTCAAGTTTTAAAGGTTAGAAAATTCCAGTCATCAAGCGCATGAGAAATGGTGTATCTGGAGGAACATTCCTACTTTTCTAGAGTCACAATCCCTTAGCAATAGAGAAACAAATGGTAGGGGAGTATATCTACAAAGGCACTGAATGAAAAGAAGCAGTGCTGTGGAATCATAGCTTTGTGTAACTGTGAGGGTGAGTGGATAATCAAGTGTATTCAACAGGCTGTAATAGTTCAGTGATCTATATATAGTTCAGTCCCTTTGGGGAGATAGGGCGGGTTACAAATGAAGTTTTATTATTATATTATTATTCTTAATTGATACTGGACATGTTCTGTGACTCTTGGGCTGAACCCAGCCACATTTTATACTTTCCTCCACTAAGACAAGTTACGGGGATCTGGGGTGTGTGTGTAAAGCACTTCACCAATCAGTGACTTGAGGCAATGTGCTTAAAAATATTAAAACGTTCAATACCATGCATAGAACTAGTCTAGTGATAAAACTAAACTATAAACAGCTGCGCTTCTCTTTCCTTAGCTCTCATGCAGTTGCAGAGAGTGAAATGTTCTTAGAAGAATTTAAAAGAATCTTCAACTGACAGGTTTATCTTTGTGTTCCTCATCTTCTATACAAGAATTGCCAACTTATCCCTAAAAACAGACTGTCAGGACAAGATTTTGCAGCCAGCAGAGTAATCATGGAAGCCGGCAGTAGTCCATCACAATAGCAGGGAGCTCAGCAGGTGAATAAGAGTTGTGATGTCATAATTGCATCAACCAATAGTGAACAAATGTCAGTATGTCCCAGAACTGATATTTCTAGACAACTGTATGATGCATTTTCCTAACTGTAAAAACTACAATAACAATTATTGTTCCTCTAATCTATTGACAGATCGCATATGGTAACAATCCTTGTTCCTCTAATTATGTTCCTGGTTAAGTTTTTTTTTAAAATTTGCTATCAAATTAAATAGTTTAATTTTGCTTGTTTGATTCAAAATGAGTTCCAAGGTTAGCAGATCAATAGAGAATACCTTTTATTACTTTAACAGCAGTTGCTTTCATTGAAATTATTATTTTTGTGGAAATAACTAATAGTTATAACTCTGTGCATTGTGTTCTATGTTCTTATGTTGTTATGAAGGAGGAAAATGTTCAATTCTTTGTATGTGTAGTAAAATGGACTCAATGTTTTAGTATGAGAAAGATATAGATAATTTTTCATTATTATTTCTATAATGATTTAATGCTGGGCTCTTTCAAGTTGTTCTCTTTTCCAGAAGCATAACTGTTGAGACATACAAACAAACTAGGTCAATGAAGCACAGAAACAGTAATAGTATATAAGAAATATACATTTCCATTCCTAACCTATTCCTTTTTCTTCACATTATAAACTGTCTTGTTTACCTGTAGTGTCAGAAACACCCATCAAGTATTGATCTGTGTTTTTTACTGTTCTATTTGAAGTCCCTGTTGATTACGCTAACTATTTCCCTCCTGAGAATATTGGTTGGTTTGGTTTGCTGCACTACTTCCAGAATATTAAGCAAGCCGAATAATTGTTTTTCCATCTTGAGTATAGAATATTAGGATTGCTTTTGTAAAAAAAAAAATGGACATATAGTTTTGTCATCTAAGTTCTCTGATAACAATGACAGTTCCCACTACACTGAGTTATAATAATTTTATTGTTCTCCCATTGCTCAGAATATATTATTGACACTCTTGGTTTTTTATCTAAATGATAACATGGGTCCTTTCCTTGAGGTCTGTTAGTGTATGCCTTTGTACTTCATTACTTAAGACAATGCAGATATAACTCTAGCTGTCTTCAAGGTCTCTGAGTGAAGTTTTTGTTATTCTCTTTTCCCCTTCACCCTAATTTTTTAAAGTGAGAGGTTAAGGGCTTAATCTTGACTTAAACTGGGACAACAAAGATGATGATGTTTGAAAAATCTTTCTTAACCTTCACAACTGGATTCTAGGGATATTTTAGATTCAGTCAAGCAACATAGGAAACCAGGGATCTGGTTTGTGAATGACAGCATTCTGGGGCATGATGTCCAGTACAAAGCAGCTAAACAAACTAAATCTCTCTAGGTTCTTACTGTGCTGTTCAAATGTGCAACAATTTGTTTATTTTCCAACTAACCAGAGAGAAAATGAATTTCTAAAACAATTTGCTGAGAGAGAAATAAGCCAGAGCGGAAATGACATACACATAACACACTAAACAAGTTAGACATAGAAACTATGGCCATCCTCATTATTAATAGGAGTGATTGATCACTATGCACTGCCGTGTGGCTCATAACTTGTAAGCTACAGTTTTTGGCTTATTGTGCCACCCAAATTGTCCCAAAATCTTGACATCTAAAATAAGTGATTGGCGGAAAGTAGTTTACTGTTTCATTAAGGACAAACAATGATCTTCCTTTCATACACTTTATAACATCTATTTAGAAAATGATAAATTCAAGACAGAATCCTATGGGTGCACTACAGTGGCATTCATATCCCAGTAGAGGTTGTGGCAAGAGGAAAAAGATAATGGATGTAGCAACTCTAATAGAAGTGAGGTGTTGAAGAAGTTCTGATGAGAGCTGGTAGGGGTTTTTTGGCGGATCTACTTTTGCCAAACATCATAATCCTGTGAAAAATACAACCACTAGCAGAGAGCACCAACAGGATTCTCTGACATTCAGAAAAATATAGATTGTTATTATGTCTCTGAGAACTTGTAATCCAAAGTGCTCTCATGAAAGCCCCTTTGTTTTTAATGTATAGCAAATTTCTGCAACAGATTGACTTCATTACTTTACTTCAGGAGTAAAGGATAGAACTAAACGTGCGATCAGGCCAAGCATGATGATATTAAAATAAACTTTGACCAGACTACAGTTGAACATTCATACCTGTGCAACCTAAGGCTCCCATAGCCAAGAGGATTATACATTTGCATTTGGTTTATGTTTAAGAAACTGGGACATGATATTTTTGCTGTTAGTTTGCTTAAGCCCTGTTTTCACTTAAAGTTATTATGTGATCATTATGACGTATAAGACCTTTGGCAATAATGAATACAGGAAAAGTATTCATTTTGACTTTGGTTTATAATTTTACTGTTAAAGTTGAAGAAAATAATGTCAATTACACCTTTTATCCTGTGACCTAAATTCTCTTGTTAGTCTTGACCACGGTATGCCCATAAATTCAATGGAATTTACCTGTGCGCTGACTCACCACTCAACCATCAATTAAATAGGTCTACTCTAGTTGGAACTAACTAACAGAATATCAACTTGTAATATTTTTGTAAATTTTTACTGTGACCTTGACACCAATAGCTCTCTTTGGGCTTTCATTTCTGTATGGCATATACTGCTTGAAACGTGATGCTGCATGCACCATTAATGCTGCTGAATCTCAAGGGGAATACTTCTATTGTTTATTGGACTTCAAGAATGGAATCCCAGTACCAATATGTGATCCCTGTGTCCCATTCAAATTTACAATTAGATGTCAGCCTGGGAGTATTGTTGGGCATATAGTGTCATCAAGCATCACAGCAATGATATCCAGAAGAGAGTCAATGTCTTTCAGAGGGTTTGTTCACTTGTTCAACACTAACCTAGTGGAAACAATACCTAAAATTTTATTATACACATCTAGTAATCAGTATTTTCTTCTGAGCAGCCACATATATGTATATATTTACAGGAGATATATTATCACTCGTTTTGTTTGTTTTCTGATTCTAAGGATGATTTATTTTGATGTACAAAACCCAGTCTTGATCAATGGAAAACAAAAGGTTTCAGGTAGCATTTGATATTAGTTACAACTAGGAGTAATGATCCATTAGATTCACAATGTACTCTTTAAATTTTTAAAACTCCATATTGGACTCTTTGTTTTTGCTATATTTGCATATCTTCTAAATCCAAAGATTAAAATACAGAATTTCTTAAAATGTAGAATCTAATTTTTTTTTAAAAAAAAGATTTGTTCCTTGGTTCTGTTTCTAGCTTTTCTAAAAGGTTCCGGTAATAATTCCAATTAACTTCACTATATTTGAAACGTTTACAAATTAATAAATGGAAAACAGAAAAAAATGTTTTACTCCTTTAAGGTGGGAAGAAAGAGCATTCTTATTTATTGCTAGTGTTAATATTGTTAACCATACAAATCGTGTGTTGGAAATAGTATCTATTCCCTCCCAACTCAAATTTAACCAGGAACATAATTAATGCTACTATAAAATAGGTCACAAAATCTGTTTTAATATATATATATATGTGTGTGTGTGTGTGTGTGTGTGTGTGTGTGTGTACATTTACGATTATTACACAATTATTTCTTTTTGAATAATGTATATATCTTTGAATTGTACTCAGTAATGTTTTTAAAAGGCTACATTTCTGTGTAACATGTCTTACTAAACCAAACAAAATCAGTTTACTGAAAAGGCAGGGTAATCTCATGCTACAATTAACATGCATGTATCAGTACCTAAAAAGGTGAAGAGCTTTCTTGATTTAGTGCTTCCATACTCCCATGCAAATTGCATCATAGCTATAATTTAATTGCCAACTCATTTCTAGATATCTACATTGCTAGGTCCTAGCAAGGCACCACTTCTGGACCTATCCTAGCCTTTTTTTGCTAGGTCCTCAGCTCAGCACTAGATAGTAAAAAGAAAGAGCTGGAGAAAATGACACCTTCCTTTTAAAAAGATAATTAGGCATACTCAATCTAATTTTGATTACATATATTGTCGAAGGCTTTCATGGCCAGAATCACAGGGTTGTTGTGCCATGTTCCAGAAGCATTCTCTCCTGACATTATGAGAGAGTGACTCATTCAGTATGACTAGTGAGCTTCATAGCAAAGTGGAAGGTTGAAACTGTATCTACTGTGTTGACTTAGGCTATGGAGTCATGGTCAGAGTTGGCAGCAATTTTAGGGGATTGGAAATTTGGTAGAAATGCATTGATTTCAACCCTAACTTCAAAAGAAAAGCCTGTCATACTATTACAATATATGGTAAATAGAGCATTTTAAACCTATATTTTAACATTCCATATTTACAAAATGCCTAGTTTGTTGTATATTTACTTTCATAGGGATTTAGGAACATGTTCTTATTCAGAAATTTTGATCATACACACACACACAGTAGAGTCTCGCTTATCCAACCTTCACATCTAGCGTTCTGTATTATCCAACGCAGTTTGCCTTTTAGTGGTCAATGTTTTTGTAGTCAATTTTTCAATACATTGCGAAGTTTTGGTGCTAAATTCATAAATACAGTAATTACTACATAATGTTATCATGTATTGACCTGCTTTTTCTGTCCATTTGTTGTAAAACATGATGTTTTGGTGCTTAATTTGTAAAATCATAGCGTATTTTGACATTTAATAGGCTTTTTCTTAATCCCTCCTTATTATCCAACATTTTCACTTATCCAACGTTCTGCTGGCCCATTTATGTTGGATAAGTGAGACTCTACTGTATATATATTGCATCCTTATGCAAAGTTGGTCCATGGCATTTTATTGCCTGAGGCAAATAACAGGATGACATCCCATATCCTTTTGTGCATAGAAGCTGTTAAAACAGACAGTTTACTCTTATTTTGATATGGTAACTCACAGCCCTATGCCCTCTGGAATCTCACTACAGAGGCAGCTATGGTTTCTTTCTTCTCCCTTGTCGTTTTTTGGCCAGTTTGCACAGCTTCCCAAAGATCCCAGAGGCAGAAAGTTGATTCCCAGAATTGACACAGTTACTCACAACTGCTTTAAATTTACTACTCAGATGAACATGCCTTTTCATAGTAGTATGCAAACGATGGCAAGTATAAACTGCAGCTATTAAATACTAAAGTTATTAATCTCCTAACAGAGATGGGAATATGCCCTGCCATTTTCCATAGGTCATCATAATAATATATTATTTTTATATTATTACTCCATCTTGATTTTAGAACTGAAAGAGGTTGGAGCAGTGTGGTTGGCCTGTGTATGACCTTAGTGCTCCAACTCAAAACTGTCAAAGAACAGTAATGGTCTCTTGATTAGCCAGTTTTACAAGCATGAACTGCATTTGTTGTGTCCTTCTCATCATTTTATTGAGTCCGTTCACCACCAAAAAACATCTGGTTTTCACAAAAGGTTACGTTAGAAAACCTAGATGTAGTTCTCAGCATGATACGAGTATTCTCATTGATGGGGTGCAATGGAAAGCTGTGGAACATTGGATAGTTCTCCAACAGAAATGACCAAATAGTGATTTCTTTTAAATAGAATCTCTGTGGGTTTTTTTTTATACTCAGAATAAAGTATGTATTATCATAACCTAATGTAAATTTTACTTGGGTGGCAGCTTCTTTCCTTACCACGAAAGTTTTGTTGAGTTTTTTTCCCTGTTCAGTTTTTTTCTGCTCAGTGATAAAAATAGCATACTCACCCAGTCCTTAGATTGTGAGTTGTGGATGGGCAACTCATGTGGGGCTGTGGGCCATTTCTCAGATTAACCAAAGACCCAAATGCTACAATTTTGTTTTGAGACCAGTCACAGATTTAGTTCAAAATACCGACAAATCTGTATGTCTTTCTGTGAAATGGATTAAACTTAGCTGTATTTAATTAAAATGTCTATTAAATATTATGAGATTAGTAAAACTTTCTTCCACTCATTAACATATTTCATAGAATCATAGAATAACAGAGTTGGAAGAGACCACATGAGCCATCTAGTCCAACCTCCTGCCATGCAGGAAAAGTATTTGTGAATTATTTGATAACATTCAAGTCATTTAAGTCGATTTGATTTATAGATATGGATTATTGATACTAAAGTAAAAGAAGCTAAGCAGACTGTGATAATGACTATCCAATGAACCGTTGCTGTATTTTTCTTTTTCCATTGACAGTAATTCTATTGTGCAGCCAGTGGGGTGTAGTAGTTTGAGTGTTGGACTTTGGAGACCAGGTTTCAAGTCCACTGTGAATACATTTTGCCAAGAAAACCTCACAGTAGGTTTTCTATAAGTTTATTTTCTCTTCTTAACTTGACTCTGGAAGAGTATTAAATAAACGTTACACAGTTTCATTAATACAATAAGTGACTAGTTTAAATCCAGTAGGAATTTGGGAAAGTAAAAGAACACATTGTTTGATGTTTGAAACAAGATTATGTGGTACAAACACATTGTGAAACTTTGTCTTAGGCCCTTTCCAGACAGGTCCTGTATCCCAGGATCTGATCTCAGTTTTTCTTCTTTAAACTGGATTATATCAGTCCGCACTGCAAGATAATCTGGGATAAACAGAAAACCTGGGATATAGGGCCTGTCTGGAAGGATCCTTAAACACTTCATCTGAACAACTCCTTTATTCAAAAGACCTTACATTATTCCTTATATGTATTTTCTTAAAGGTACTCCTTTTATGTAGTTCTTTGGGGAGAAAAGGAAGAACTCAGTACTGTATTACTCTACTAAGCCTCTTTAAAACATAACCTAGATCTAAATCTCATTGTCCATCCATGCTAGAATGGGTTCATTGAATCAATGCAACATGCATACATGTTGATTTAACAAGTTACCATTGATTCAGTTTGTGTATTGTGTTTGGGATTGACAATTGGATTTTGGCCAACATTCCCACAATGTATCTGTAGCGTCTTGCTATGTTTCCATTCTCCCTATAAACGTGATCAGATATTGAGTAAATTTTTCCAGAACTGAGGATTCAAGATTTGAATCTAACAATATAACTTCATTTCTGTTTCTCTCTTCTTAAACACAATTTTGTTTAACTAGATTTCTGTAGAAAAGTAAATGAATAAAGGTTTCAGGCTGCTGCCTCATCTTGATTTGGCTCAGTTATTTGCTAGAAAATAGGTGCATAGCTTCTGTGGGTATTATGCATTGTTGTGTATGGAGCTATTAAAGTCCACAGATTACATGATGAAGCTTGCTATTTAGTCGCTGATAGCTTTTGAAGAGCAAAGCCATATTGAGAATCAGAACTTTAATATACTATTGTCAGTTCAACAAAAAAATGTGATGTTAAGCAGCCAGTCCAATTTTCAGAGTCCTAATCATCTCTGCACTATGTGCATGTATTTCATTTTTTCTCCATGTGTTTACATTAGTTTCTGAATAATGTTTTATATATGTTTGGCTTCCCTCTTTCTAAGAGGAATGTACTGCACTTTATAATTGATTTGGTAGTTTTGGTGTCAAACTAGTGTTCTGTGATATGGAATAATCAAAATGTTATGGTTACACTGATATAAGAAAGTTGTTTTAAAAGAATCTAACATGTTTTTAAAAAAAATATCTGCTTAAAATTCATTTCTGTCACTTTTAATTTATGTGTTCTTTTTATTTCTGAGGGTTGACATGCCTGGATTCTATATGTTATGTTTATTTGTTAGGAGATGTACAAATTGCTATAAATGCATGAATTGCTATATGACAAAGACTGATCAGAGCCAAGGAAAGGTCTTCATACAACTAGTTCTGCTGTTCTATGGATGCAAAACAATGTGTTGTCCCACATCCCTGCCATTCAGTTGTTTCTGATCATCAAGGTGGAATAAAATTTCTATCCTTTCATTACCCTTGTTCCTTTCTCCCATTAAAATGTCCTACTTGTATTAATCATCCTTTTTGCAAAATCCTGTTATCCCTCTTGCATCTTCATCTGACTTCTTTCCATTTCTCTCTTTGTCTTCCTCTTGTTCCTTCAACTTCTACTCCTTACTACATTCACAATCCTGCTTCTTTTTTAGTTTCTGTGTCTTCTTTGCCAAGAAAACATTGAAACCATGCCTGAGGATGTGTTAGATTATTAGTATATTAAAAGGCGCAGTGGGTTAAACCCTTGTGCCGGCAGAATTTATTATTTGAAGGTTGGGTTGCTGATCTTAAGGTTGCCGGTTCGAATCCAACCTAGGGATCAACTCCAGCTCTCCATGCGGGGACATAAGAGAAGCCTCCCATAAAGATGGTAAAAACATCAAAACATCTGGGCATTCCCTGGGCAATATCCTTGCAGATGGCCAATTCTCTCACACCAGAAGCAACTGGATGCATACAGATACATGGATTAGATTCTTCAGTCCAGAGTGGAGAAGAAAAACTTTCCAACCAGAAGGGGTTTTTTTATTTCTTAAAGAGTTTTATTTGAGCATCAGATATATGGTAAATGAATCATGCTTAATGATATCATCTGAAGCTGTCCCTGGGATTCATATCATCTGAATGATATCATCTGAAGCTGTCCCTGGGATATTTCTAAACAGATAGTCCTCATGCTCACAAATGGAGAGTTTGAATGTTGGGCTCTGGTTGAAATGAGTCGCCCTCTTCATAGCAGCTTCCATACAGTGTGCTGCACAGAAGATGAAGGCAACCCTCATAAATGAACACAGTAGGCGTATAATATTGAGAATAATGCTGAGAATGTTGTGCAGTTTTTACCTAATACTGCCTTATCCTGTAATATTTTGTAAAATTATTAGGCACAGCAGTACACATGTTTGTTTGTGATAATAATAGAATTTGGTGTCAAAACCCACTGTAGAATATTTAAAACAAATTGAAGAGGGAGAAAAAAAGGGGGGGAAGGAAGGGGAAAAAAAATTAAGATAGGACATGAGGCAAGAAAAATACCACCCACCAGAAGGAAAATATGAAAAGAAGAGATAAACAAGAAAGAAAAGATTAGACTGAGAGAAGAAAGAAAAGGTGAACACTTTGAAGAAGATGCCAGAAAGTCACCTCTTTTTTATGCGTGACTTTATTTTATTTTACTCTTTTTATCTTTTTTATCTCTTTTTTTCTTTTCCTTCTTTCTCTTCATTACTTCTCGCTATACCCCGTCATCTTACATCACACTCTCTACTTTCTTTCCGAGATCTCTGAACCTTTTTTTATCTATTCTGAATACTGTCAATGTTTTAATCTGTAGAAAATTAATGAAGATTATTTTTTTTTTAAAGCCCACTATTTGCAAAAAGCCATATTTGTTTCTTGTGCAAGATGGCTGTTTTACATATTGAAAATAGCAGTGGTCCATAATGAAAGCCAATGAGTTTTGTTATGTAAGACTGCTGTTTTAAATTTAAAGGGTTTTTTTGTTGTGCAAGATGGTGGATTTTGTATTTTAAAAAGCAAGCAGATCAGCAATCTTACACACAAACACATGTCTGCCCTAAAGAGTGTTTTTTGCATAACTTCACTAGTCTCCTGTGTATTACTGTGTAGAATAGTTTCACAAACCACTTTAGGATGTGTAAATACGCGCAGAAGTATATGTTTTGCTTTGTTTTTTGCAGCAAGGGAAAAAACTAGAAATTGTCCCCACTTGTAAGGACAGAACTGTCAAAAATTAACATTCCTAACTGTTCATGAATGGCAGTCTCCTCTAGGATGGTACCTTTGCTCTATTGAGATATTCATGCCCTACCCTATTTCCCTGGGCTTTCTATATATCATCTTTGGGGAAGGATAGAGAGGCTGCCATGAGATGGAAGTTGAAAATCCATTTTTGTCAGCTCCGTTACAAGTCCCAAAGCTAACACAATCTAATGTATGGGCAACATGACCTCATTGTCAATATTTTAGAAAGGCTGTAAGTCTCAGTTGTCACCTTGAAAAAGATACAGATGATACTTTCACCAAGTAGTGTATGGTGTCTTTTCCGACCATGTTTGAAATGTATCGCATTAAGAAGAAAAGGAACTGTGACAACAACAGCAAAATACACAGTGGAAACCAACACAGATATCAAAGAAATGGATTCTGCCTTAGTAATCCTTTGACATGCTAGTATTTTACTTGCTGAAGTTATATCTGCAAGACAGCTCTCAAATGTGGCTTCTTTTCTTCATTTTGAAGTGGTATGGGAAATCTGAAGCAGATATCCAGTCTGTCTCACTGCTCAGGATGAGATTTGAGGTTAAAGTTTTATACAGCCTCATTTGCCTCTCATGTTACGCATATGTGTGGCATATCCACAGTGAAAATGTAGATACAGTCGTTTAACTATTAATTTTAGCTTTGTTTATCATTCTGTTTAAGTATTGAAAAAAAAAGCTAAAAATATATGGTGGTGTTATAGAAGTTTTTAAGTATTCACTCTAAAAAAATTGTTGCCGAAGTCACCGTGTGTTTTTTTTAAACAGGACTTTTGCTGTATTTTGATAAATAAAGATTTCTGTCTGTAAAGTTCTCTAAAAGCTGTATCTTATTCTGTGTTGAACCTAGAAAATAAAAATAGGGAAGTTATAGAATGCTGGAAAAATCTGTATACTGTGTAGCTCAACATTTCCCCAGCCCTTGTTTTCTTTCACTATTTCAAGTTAAATGGGTTCAGGGGTATCAGTAACAAAATACATACTTACTTATACTTGTTACCCCTGGAAGGTTGCTCCTAATGCTGCTCTGTTCACTAAATAGCAAAGCAAACCAAAGTGAAATTTCACTCCTATTGTTTTAAACTTTTTTCCACAGAGCACACCTGTCACACCGGTACCAACAATGCAAGTCCAAGGCCCACCTGTCAGTTTGCCTCCTTCTGTGTATGCTGTACCAAGTCCTCATGTGGAACACGCGAAAAAACCTGGACAGAATTTCATGTGTCTTTGGCAATCATGTAAAAAGTAAGCATTTTTCCATAAGCCCTGTGTTTCCATAAGCTCTGTCTAAGTGTTATTTTAATATGATATACATAATTGTTGTTTGGATCACTTTGAAAGTCCTTTATAGGGCTGACAATGTATTATTTACATGATGGGGTTTTTTCACACTTTTCTAGATTATGGACATCCTACCCTCCAAAAAAAACCTTGATAATCATATCATCAGAGAATTGTAAAATAGTTTATTGTATTGACACTCTGTAAATCACACCTAGGTGTAGATGGGTTGATAGGTTATTCATTATCTAAGAGGTTTGACAAGTTGACCAGGTGGCAGGAAGGTCAAAGCTCTGTCAAGAGCTGTCTATCTATCTGCCTGTTATGCAGTAAGTCTTTACACCAGGCCTGCACAACAAGGTGTTTGGAACTCCCAACTACCAAAAGCCCTAACCAGCTTGTCCAGTGGTCAGGAATCCTAGGAGCTGAAGACCAAAACACCTGGAGGGCTACAGATTGTGCAGGCCTGCTTTACACTATAAAGCAGTTGTTCTCAACCTGTGGGTCCCCAGGTGTTTTTGGCCTTCAACTCCCAGAAATCCTAACAGCTGACAAACTGGCTGGGATTTCTAGGAGTTGTAGGCCAAAAACATCTAGGGACCTCAGGTTGAGAACCACTGCTATAAAGCCTAAAGTCTTCCATCCATAACTCTTTTTCTAACTTAAGAAATCCTGACAGTCTCTAGACGAAGGTGGAAGATAAAGTAGATTACCATCAGTTGGGTTAAGAAAAGGGTTTGCTTGTGATGGTTCACAGAACTTCATCTGAAGAAAGTCATGCTTTATTCATTACAGTATATTCATAATTTTTATTTTAGAGGAGAATGGAACTTGTTTTCTGAGTCAACACTCAACACTCATTGTCTCCTCTGTAAGGGATTGTTGTTTGTGCTGTTCCTTTCAGTATATACATGCAGAGTCTTGCTCAAGTTTGAATCATATCAAGGGCCCACATACAGTTCAGCATCCCAATGTCCCTAAGAAATTCAAAAAAAGGGAAAGGAAAAAATGACATCAATCCCTTATTGACGTGAGGGTAGCAACTTAAATATCTTATTAAAGCTACCTGAGGCAATGGGCATCTCACACTTTTATAAATTGAAAGCACTTCCTTCCACCTGCCCCAAATCTACAGCTAATCAATTTCACTGAGCAACACATTGTCCTCTGTTTTGACAAAAATAGATTTCTATCCGCATTTTCTATACTAGATACCATGTGATAACTCTTATATCTTGTTTCCTCAGTGGTCTTTCTCAGAGTCCTCTGAAGAGGGAGATACTTCCCTATGACTAATATGCACCTTCACTTTGATGTCACAGGTTGAATAGACTCTTCATTCAGATCTTTGCTTGCACAAGGGGCAGTTTTGTGAACTTATAACAGCATCTTTGGGAAGTCTTTAAAAGCTTCCAAAATATATGAATTCATTGTTAGTGTATTGTACCTTCATCTTTCACAGAGACAGACTGTGTGCAAAGCTTCTGACAGTGTTATGTAGAATTTATTATCAATTTATTTTTATGACTTATTGAATGATTCCTTTTTATTTTTCAGGACTGAAGTGTTAGCAAAATATTACTTTTCACTGATGCTAAAACATCTTACATTTATTTACTAGGTGGTTTCAAACGCCAGCCCAGGTTTTCTATCATGCAGCAACTGAGCATGGAGGAAAAGATGTTTATCCTGGGCAGTGTTTATGGGAGGGCTGTGAACCTTTCCAACGGCAAAGGTTTTCCTTCATCACCCACTTACAGGTACCACTGTTGTTAATTATTCTTATTACTGCTATTTATATCCCACCTCTTTTACCAATCTGGGACTCAAGTGAGCTTATAATAGTTGAAGCAGAACCAACTAACTTTTACATCTTTTAAAATTTAACAATAATATTGAAGGCAGTTAAAACCAAACCATCAGCACATGGAGGGTCTTTTTACCCTGCGTGATGCCAGATGACATTGATCACAAAACAAAGCAGCAATAGAAAAAGGAATCCCCCACCCCCCTTAATACTTCAAAGCCATGCCAGGTCAACAGAAATTCAATCATTTATTTTGATATTTGCAGAGTGTCTTTCAACAAAATATATCTGCGTAGCAAACAGTAAATGCAACCAAAATTGGTTACAAAAATAAGAAAGCAGTGATAAAGCCAATACAACAAAAATAGCAGATATCAAAACAATATTAACGTTTAATTCCATATATGTAATATCATCTGATAAAATCAAGATAAAAAGTGATCTTTAGTTTCCATCTGATGGGTTTTTGTGATTGGAGAATATCAAACCAGTAACAAAAAGGATTTACTGTATGTGTGACCTCCTAATTTGTTCCACAGACAGGCAAGCAAGTAGAGTTTAATATAAACAGGCCAATATAGAGTAAAGTAGTCCATTAAGCTTGAATCTGAACTATTTAGGATTAAAAGCTCCAGTACCAATACCAAATTAGGCCAAGCAATGCACTGGTTGCATCTAGTATAACTGTTTTCCAAATAGTTGTTCAAGGCAGACCTACATAGAGCACGCTTGGGATTTTTCTATCAGGAAGCTCTAGAGCAACATCATGGTGCCTCTCTTTATAGAGCATCTTTTTATAGTCTGATCACGCCTGTTGTACTGCTGGCAATAGGTTTGTTGAGTATTGTTTTGAATGAGCTTTTGCTGCTGTTTTATATTCTGCTGTTTTATCTAATTGTGTTTTATCTAGATTGTCATTATTTTAATACTGTTTTTGCTTTAATGGATTGCTTGTATTTTTTTTAGTGTTTTGTGGGCATTTTGCCCTATATGTAAGCTGCCCTGAGTCCCTTCGGGGAGATGGTGGTGGGGTATAAGAATAAAGAAGTTGTTGTTTTTGATGTTGTTGTTATCGGATGCTTCTTCCAAACTGGGTGCTTTCATCTTTAGAATCTCAGTGCCTCTTTATAGCAGGACTCATGCATCCTTCCATGAAACTGTTGCTTGCTATAGCTTTCCATTAGTGTGACTGCACAGAAGGGCAGGTGACTTGGATACAATGGAAATCCATCTAGTAGCTTTCTATATAATCAGTCCACCTTTCACTTCCCACTGCTGGCACCCTGCAGCTTTCTTAAAAATGCTGTCAGTAAAAAGAAAGAATAGAACAATTAAGGAAGTATTTGCTCCTTTAAATAATAGTATACGCATCCTAGAGGATCCCATTATTTACCTCTGTGTAGAACCATTGCATCAGTGTGGTTTCTTTGGTTGGGATGAGCCTATAGAATCTAGACGTAGAGATGACTTCACCTTTAGGAGGAAAGTGCAAACTCCAATTCCCTGCCTATAGCATTGGAGTTTGCTAAAGCTGACTATGCATAAGTCCTCAGGTAGTAGAGCTGCATAACAAAATACTTATAAGCAACCTGTCCTTAAGAAATGTCCATAGCAGGGAGGGAAATCATGCAGCTCTCCTGCAACTGGACTGCAGTTCCCAGCATTCTTCACCATTGGCCATGCTGGCTGGGACTTGGCATCCAGCAACTTTTTAGGGACAAATGTCCTGTAGGTGTGGACCATCACCTGTGAATTTGCAAGAATGAGCACCAATTTATATTCCACCCAGGGCTATGATAGCTGTGCACTGCATCTCTGTATTCTTTTTTTCTCTGCCGGTCCTATCTTGTGTAGTAATAATATTTTTACCCCCTCAAACAGGATAAACACTGTTCAAAGGATGCTCTCCTAGCAGGACTAAAGCAAGAAGAACACGGACAAGCGGGAAGTTCAAAATCTTCCACAAAGTAAGGGGCATGACCCTCACTAGTTGTCTACAATCAGAATCCACTGCATACTTACTGAGAAGTAATTATGTATAGGATTACAGGGTGAAGCTTATCAGATGAAATCAGTGAAATTTTGCAGTCCAGGCAAGGTAAAAGTCAGAGTCAGCAGGCTATTGAAGCCATGATCTGAATTGCCAGAGCCAACTGAGCTCCTCCTTTTTGGTAACCTCTTGCTTTCCATTCTGTATATTTTAATCAAGCATGCCTTATGTACAAGATCTGTGCCCTTGTACAGATGTGAAGCACTATTTTTCCCTATTTTTATAGAATGCCAAATGCCTTAGACTACAGCGAAATCTACTGATCTCATCATTTTTCCCTGACATGTTTTATATTTATCAAATTATGCAGACAACAGAAATCTAATTCCCCATACAGTTCCAGTGCCAACTGAAGTCACTCTTGTTCAGTACAGGATTGGTGATCTAGCAGCTGACAAGCACCACTGGACATTTGGAGTAGCATTGTTTCATTTTAAATGATCTTATAGAGTAATCCCTATGGCAGAGCATTGTTAATCCCCTATCACCCTTAGCACAGATCCACAAATGTGTTTGCACACTACGAGAAGCTGGTGTATGAACCATAAAAGTTGTGTGGTACTGTCCCTTTATGTTGTATCAATTTTGTTTGGTGACATGTATTACCATGGCCTCCCTTTATACCTTTTAATGTTATTGTGAAAACGGTTTATAGTACAAGTTCTCTAGTGACCAAGTGAAGATGGGCGCATGCATAAACTTCCCAATTGACATGAGAAAAGCCTCCCACTGGATGGTAAAACAGCAAACATCCAGGCACCCCCTGGGCAACGTCTTTGCAGACGGCCAATTCTCTCACACCAGAAGTGACCTGCAGTTTCTCAAGTCACTCCTGACACGAAAAAAAAGAAACAAAAAACCTCAGGTATAACTTGAGTGACAGGTTTTGGGGCCAAAGTAATGGGCTTGGATGTGACCAGTGGAGAAGTTGAGGGCCACTCTGCATTGAGGTGGTGCCTTTGGACACCACCGTCACCATTTCCTTTTTTAATATAATAATTCATTTATAACTTAAGTTTTTGGGGGTTGGTTGGCTTTTTAAATAACATTTCTAGACCTAAACATGAGTATATAGGATAATGGTTCCTTCTCAGTGTTGAGCACTTGTCTCATCTACCAGGAGGAAAGACTTGTTGTGTTGTGACACACTCGTGTAACCCTTTTCCTTGCCTTTTTACTCTTTTAGACCACCAAATGTCGGGGGTGCTTCTTCCACTCCCAGAGCACAGAAGGCCATTGTCAATCATCCCAGTGCCGCTCTTATGGCATTGAGGAGGGGATCAAGGAACCTTGTTTTCAGAGATTTCACAGTAAGTGAAGGCAACCCTGCATTGCATAGAAAGGAGGCAAACTTGTCACCCTTGCCCTAATGTTATTTTCTCCTCTGTTTAAGGATGAAAAAGAGGGACCAATTACTAAACACATCCGATTAACAGCTGCCTTAATATTAAAAAATATTGGTAAATATTCAGAATGTGGTCGCAGGTAAGCAAACTGTTTCTTAAAAATTGTTTTTTTAAATATAGAAATACCTTTTTTGTCACTGCTTCTAATCATGCCTGAGTTCTTATGCTCAAAGTAAAAAATGTTTGAAATAAATAAACTGAATGCAGCTATTTAAGATTATTGTGCCAGGTAGTTCAGTTAATTCACAATAGTTTTTAGAGAGGAGGCTTTGTTTTAAATGCTTCTTTCAGGCAGATGTTAGCATTTGACCTTCCTAGGTATGTTTTTCTGTCTATCTATCTGTCTATTAGCTTTATTTATACCTTGCCTTTCCTCCATATTTCTTTGATTCTAAGATGATATCGATTGTAACGGCACACTGATTTCAGTACCACCAACAGAAAAAAAATGTTCTCTCTCTCTCTCTGTCTGTCTCTCTCTCTCTGTCTCTCTCTCTCCCTACAGAGAGAGAGAGAATAAAGCACCCTCAATTTTAAGATGCACCCCATTTTTAGAGATATCTATATGGGGTAAAAGTGCATCTTTAGAACTGAAGAAATACAGCTATTGACTTCCAAGCAAAGACACCTTCCTATAGACTGACTTATATTTTGAATGTGTTACTTCACCACAATCTCCTTTTACTTTAAGTAAAAATAAATGGAATATTTCTTAAAATATCCCACAACTGCATTTTAGTCAAGGAAGTCCAAAGATTTTCTACAAAAAAATTCTAATTACAGTCGGCCTTCCATAGCCACCATTCAACCATCTATAGCCTGAATTTTTTAAAAAAATCCAAAAAGAAAAACTTGATTTTTGCCATTTTATATAAGGGACACAATTTTTACTACACTTTTATATATAATGAGACCTGAGCATCCACAGATTTTGGTATCCACAAGGAGTCCTGGAATCAAATCCCAGGGGATACCAAGGGCCTACTGTATTACTCATTGGTTTTTTGGGTGTTTTTATTTTTTTTTTGGTTCGGTTTCATGAATGAAATCAGAATCTCATAAGATTTGCAGAGATGAAACTATTGGGAAAGGAAATAATAGGTATTGTTTCTTTTTCCTTCACCAGAAATGTCTGCCCCTTTGCCTTCCTCCCTTCTTTTTTCTGATCTTGCATTTTCCTCTCTTTCTAGCATCTGGTGGTTTATCTAGTTTAAACCTATTTCCTTTGTGCAATTCTGAGTAGTACGTATCTTTTTGTAGTATTTAAATTGCAGTATTTTTAGATAATGTTCTTCTTGGAATGAAATGTTGTCTTTCGTATAGGCCAGGGGTCCTCAAACTTTTAAAGCAGAGGGCCAGTCCACAATCCTTCAGACTGTTGAGGGGCCGAATTATCATTTGAAAAAAAACCCCGAACAAATTCCTATGCACACTGCACATATCTTATTTGTAGCTCAAAACAACAACAATAACAATGAAAGACCAATACAATATTTAAAAATGAAAATAATTTTAACCAACACAAACGTATCAGGATTTCAATGGGAATTGTCGGCCTGCTTCTGGCCAATGAGATAGTCAGGTTAATTAGGATTGTTGTTGTTGTTGTTGTGTGTCTTCAAGTCATTTCAGACTTTGGGCGAGCCTAAGTCCAAAATTATTTATTTATTCATTTACTACATTTATTTACTATATTTATATCTCACCCTTCTCACCCCGAAGGGAACTCAGAGCAGCTGTATGTACATACAATATATTATATTATTAGCATAGCACAATATTAGCATTATATATTACTATATTGAACTATACCAGTATACTGTAATATTACCGTGTTTCCCTGAAAATAAGACAGTGTCTTATATTATTTTTTGCTCCCAAAGATGCTCTAGGTCTTATTTTCAGGGGATGTCTTATTTTTCCATGAAGAAGAATTCACATTTATTGTTGAACAAAAAAAGAACATTTATTGTATACTGTACAGTAGTTGTCATCATAAACCAGCATAACCAGACAAACTGCGAAACCTATCAAGAATTTCTTGTTACTACCAATATTTCCATGTACAACACTTTATGGTACATAAATTTACCAATCCTGCGTGCTCTGGTGTTCTGTTCGGTGGGCATGCTTCCAAACAAAAACTTTGCTAGGTCTTACTTTTGGGGGAGGCCTTATATTTAGCAATTCAGCAAAACCTCTACTAGGTCTTATTTTCTGGGGATGTCTTATTTTAGGGGAAACAGGGTATATGTAATATATAACATATAATTAATATTATGATATGGTATTATTATTAGTATTATACTGTATAAAATGATAATATTATTATCAATATCATATGTCTATACAATATATTATATCATTAAAACTGATATTAAAATATTATATTATAAATGAGGGCGGGGGGCAAGTAAATGACCTTGGAGGGCCGCATCCGGCCCCCGGGCCTTAGTTTGGGGACCCTTGGTATAGGCTATTCTTGTCAAAGAGTGCTGTCAGAATCTGACCAAAGTTTTGGTTGTGCTTCTAGGTTACTAAAGAGACATGAAAACCATCTATCGGTGCTCGCCATCAGTAACATGGAAGCGTCCTCCACTCTTGCCAAATGCCTTTACGAACTCAATTTCACAGTCCAGAGTAAAGAACAAGGCAAAGACTTGGACATTCTGCAGTAAGCAATGCCCCCCTTGTACATAGGGACAGAGATAGTCAAATACATTTCAAATACTGTTGCGGAAGAAAGCACCAAGTCTTAATGGGACAGAGACTATAGATTTGAATGATTTGATCTCCTCCCAAGATGCGGAGAGGACGCTTTTGCATCCTGATCACCGAATGAATCCCTTTGTCCTCGAATTAGAAAAGAAGGAAAGCAAACTGCCACGGGATTTTCAGCCAGCTCTCTGCAGGACGTCCCTGATGGAAAACTGGTGTGATCAGAGTTCAGTACCATCCACATTGGAAATATACATGGAATATTGTAAAACCTACACGAGCAGATAAAATAGAAGCATTAAATATTTTTATCTATATCCAAAAAAGGAGCACATTTTTATATTTACAGAACCGTTTAAGCTGGTTTGAAGAATAATAATAATAATAATAAAAACGTTTCAGCACACCTGTAACCCCCTGGTCTTGGAGGGTGCCACCCGTATCTAGCGATGGATTTTGCGTGTTTTGTTTAGAAATCAGTAGCTTGGTTTTCTTACTTGAGCCAATATATTTTCACTTATTTATTATCATAAAAAAATTTACCAGTCTGAATAAATCTTGTACATACTTGTGAATAGGACATCTTTCATGCCACTGCAGCCACTGGAAATACATTCTGTGGTGTCCTAGAAGCATTATCGGTAGGCGCTAAAGTTTTCTAGACTTTCCTGTCCAATTGTAAGTACTTGTGATATATTCTAAGCAGTGGATGAATGTTCTTTAAATCTGTGTAAATAATTCTGCAAAGGTACCGATGCTGTAAAGTAAAAAAAAACAGTTTTGTGGAACTGTGATTTTTTTTTCCTTTTTGTATTATACACCTTGTAGAACTCGTTTTGCTGGCTGAAAGAGTATGGAATAATATATCTCATGTCATTTTTGTAGAAGAAAAACTATTTGAAGGTATTTTTGTTTTGCCCTAACATATATCCACTGTAAACGTTTGTCATGGTGCAGGCTCAGAGCTTGTACAGAATTTTTTGTATTTGTAAATTGGTTTAAATACATGGAATTTTATACAGGTTTTCTCCTGTGTTATATTTGCATTATGTGCAGGTATGATATTTTCTTCACTACTTTTTCTATCTTAATATAGTGTGGAATTTTATTGTATTATTCTTCCATTCTTAATACTGTACCACATTCCTGCTCAGAAACTGCTCACTTCCTTGTCTTTCTTTCCCAGCGTGAAGTGTATCCATTTATAACTGCCTATTGCCTGTTCTATTAGCATCCAAAAATGTGGAAGACCTCCTGACCACCATTTCTGCTGTGTCCGTAGGATGTGCAGTAAAAAAAAATATAGACCTAACAGTTTATGTTATAGAATGGCTTTATTTACTTTGGTGACTGTTTATAGTTTTTAAATAAAAGACCGAACATTTTCTGGCGTCTTCATTTGATACTTCTCTGAATTGTAATCCAAGCACTCTTGGCCTTTTGAAAGCCACTAGTCAAGAAAGCATGACCTTGTTAGAAGTCAACTCTGAACAAGTGATATTCACAAGCATTCTCATAATGGCACACAGGTAACTCAGCTGTTAAACTGAAGAACCATGTCTTTGAACTGCCTATTTGGCTGACTAAATCCCCTTGTAGAAACCTGCCCGTGCCCTGAGATCTTCAAGAGAGGCCCTTCTCTCTGTCCCTCCTCCATCTCAAGTTCAGTTGGTGGGAAAATGCGAGAGTGGGCCTTCCTTCTCAATGGCTGCCCCTTATCCCTAGAACTCCCTGCTCAGGGAAACCAAAATAGCTCCCTCCCTGCTTTCCTTCCAGCAGCAGGCTAAATCTTTATTCCGACAACCTTTTAAAGGGGAAGGTTTTAAGAGCAAGTCAAGGGGTGCTATGATTTTTAGCTTTGAATATGTTTTAGTGGATTTTAACTGTGAATTTGAATACTGCTATATTCAATTGTTTTAACGTTTGCATATTTGTATATTTTGAATTATGTGGTCATACTTTTAATTGTAAGCCGCTTTAAGTCTCCTTCAGGAGAGATAAAGTGGGATATAAATAATAATAATAATAATAATAATAATAATAATAGGACAAAGACATGCCACTGCAAAAATACATTTGGCTAGCAGAGAATGGTTGTTTTTTCTTCGTGTACTCTGTGAATGCACACTAATGGAGAGGCTGCGCCTGCGCAGGTTCCAACGGAAACTCTTCCCAAGCTGAAGTTCAAATTTTGGCGGTAGCCACGCCCCTCCGTCCCCGGAGGGCATATAAGGCAGCCCTCGGCGCCTGCTCTCCAGTTCCTTTTTTTCCGCCGCAAGGTTCACCTCGGATTCTCATGTCTACGACTCGCTTCAAACGCTGCACTCAGTGTGCCGCTAAGATTCCTGATTCCGACGGCCACACCAAGTGCCTCTTCTGCCTCGGGGAGGCACATGTCGTCGGTACCTGCCGTTTCTGCCTAGCCCTGACGGCTCAGGCTAGGAAGAATAGAGCCGCGAGGCTTAGAGCGGCGCTCTACGAAAAATCGCTTGCCCCTGAGTCCGCTCCGTCGACATCGGGCGCGAAGCCGTCGCTCAACCCGAGATCGATGTTGGCTCCGGCAGCTAAAGCTCCCTCGGTCTCGTCCAGGGCGTCCAGGGCTTCCAAAACAGCTAAGCCCGCCAAACCGCCGTGCACACTCACCACGGCCACCATGTCGACACGTTCCGGTCGGGTCGGTCCCTCCTCGACGTCGAGCTCGGTGGCCTCCGTGTCCTCGGTTCGATCTCATCTCGGGTCCCCTCCGTCGACCTCTGCGATGAAGATCGCCTTTAAGAGGGCTCATGAAGAAGCTCGTCGGACCCAATCCGACTCAGCAATGGTCCCTCCGACGCCGGGAAAATCCCTGAGGGTTCCATCTAAACAACCGCTTGCAAAGAAGAGGGCGACCCAACGTTCTTCCTCCTCTGCTTCCTCCAAGATAGACGCCCCTTCTTCGGCGACTTCTTCTAGAAAATCCTCTCCGATCGCTCCCGCTCAGCGGCCTCGTCAACCTTCTCCTCGGCAACTTTCTGATGGCGAGTTGCAGGACTCACCCCACCACTCCACCCAGACAGTGGTCAGGGTGCCATCTCCTCGACCTGCTGCCTCACATCGTCCGTCTCGACAACAGCTTTTTCCCCCGACCTCGACACCGGAGCGGGGTAGACAAACCACCCGCCTGGCTCGAGCGGCCCAGGCCTCGGCCTCCAAAGAAACTCGGCCACAGATTGCTCCTGCTCTTGAGGCTTTGCCACCACCAGAGACTGTGTTGTCATCTCCCCCTCAGTCCCCCCAAGGGGCTGAGGACGATGAGATTGATATCGATCGCCCCGATTCCGCTCTCTCGGCCTCGGTGGTATCTCTAGGCCTTGATCTCTCTCCTCCTCATGATGCATATGAGGTGGACCCTCCCTCGCCTACCGACAACATTCGGGCTTTTTCCGAAAAGATGATT
Source organism: Anolis carolinensis (assembly GCF_035594765.1). Classification (NCBI taxonomy): domain Eukaryota; kingdom Metazoa; phylum Chordata; class Lepidosauria; order Squamata; family Anolidae; genus Anolis; species Anolis carolinensis. The sequence goes on from NC_085845.1 coordinate 146,990,881, forward strand.
AGAATGGCTGATGCCCTGGGACTAGAAATCAAGCAAACTTCCAAGGCGGTGTCTGACCCGGTTTTCAAACGGGTCCAAGCCCAAGCCCCTCCAGCCACGCTGTTACCGTTTTTGCCTTACCTTCTGGATGTTATCCAATCATCCTGGAAGACTCCTTCCTCGATTCCTCCTACCTCAAAGAGAATCGAATCATGGTATCGTACGGATGACGACACCTTAGAATGGCTTAAACACCATCCCGACCCAAATTCCATGGTCGTTAAAGCTTCTCAAACTTCCGGTCGTGAATCCACTACCCCTGCAGATAGAGAGGGCAAGAGATTTGATGCGGTCGGTCGGAAGCTCTATTCCGGGGCCCTTCTACTTTGTAGAATGGCGAACTATGGGGCCTGTATGGGTGCATACCAGCAGATCCTTTGGGAAAAAGCACAGCCCTTCTTCTCTAAGTTGTCTGACGAGGACCGGTCAGTTATGTCCACCCTCCAGCAAGAAGCTGACTCATTAGCACATCATCAAATTCAGATGGCTAAGCATACAGGCGACACGGCCGGCAAGATGATCGCCCACGCCATTGCTATTCGTCGCCACGCCTGGCTGAGGTCGTCCGGTTTGTCTTCCTCCTCCAGACAAGTCATCGAGGACCTCCCCTTCGACGCCGTGGGTCTCTTTAATTCCGGCACTGACGACAAGCTTAAAACCAACCATGATTTTAAAGTTCTGGCCACTAAGTGTGGTGACCAGCCCCAAACACACCGCACCAAGTGGTTTCCTCAGCGTTTTCGCCGTTTCCCGCCTCCTTCTTACCGCCATCAATCCTTCAGGCGTCCCTCGGTATCGAACAACCAGAACCGCCAACAACCTCGCCGCTCTGCTCAGCCGCAAAGACAACGCGGCCGAACCACCCCCACCACTGGTCAGCCTCATCGGCGTACCTGACGCCATCTCTCTCTCCCGGGACTCTTTCTACGGTATCGATGCAGTTCTCACTCCTCTGCACCCCTCTCCTCTACCAAATCAACCTCACGGTCTCTTTTTAGACCGCCTGGCTCCCTTCTTTCACCGGTGGAAATCTATCACTTCAGATGCCTGGGTTCTCAAAATTGTCCAAGAAGGCTATGCCTTAGAGTTCGAGGAGCTCCCGCCCACGGGACAGGTTCTTCTCTCCAACCCTTCTCGGGAAATTCTTGCCGAAATCGACACCCTCCTCGCCAAAGGGGCTATTCGGCCTTCTCCATCGGTACAGGACCCTCAAAGCTGCTTCTCCAGATACTTCACGGTCCCGAAGAGGGGCGGGGGCCTCCGCCCCATTCTGGACTTACGTTTGCTCAATACCTTCATACGTCCGACCAAGTTCAGGATGGTGTCCATCGCCTCCATCCTCCCGATGCTTCAACGCGGGGACTACTTCGTGTCTATAGACCTACGAGACGCTTATTTCCACGTAGCGATTCGAGAAACCCACAGGCGCTTCCTCTGTTTCAAAGTTCTCAACCAAACCTACCAGTTCACCGTTTTACCCTTTGGCCTCGTTACGGCCCCAAGGGTCTTTACCAAGGTCGTCGCTGTCGTGGCTGCCCACCTCCGGCTCCAGGGGATCACAGTCTTCCCTTATCTAGACGACTGGCTTCTGGTCGAATCCGACCCTGCCCTCCTCCGACGTCACGTCGACTACACCCTCTCTCTTCTAGAATCTCTTGGTCTCCAGCTAAACCCCGACAAATCTCACCTCACTCCGTCGAACAAAATCCGCTTCATCGGCGCCCTGTTCGACTCAATCTCTCAGACTGTCTCTCTCCCGCTCGACAGGTTTCTAGCCCTTCGCCAACAAATTTCTTTTTGCGAGACCCATCGGAGGGTTCGGGCTCGGTCCATCCAAGTATTACTGGGCCACATGGCCTCCACAGTCCTCACGACCCCGTTTGCCAGGCTCCATCTCCGGACTCTGCAGAGATGGTTTATAGACGTTTTCAAGCCATTTCGCCACCTCAACTCGAGGTTTCTCTCCGTCCCGCTCCACGTTCGTCGGTCGCTTCATTGGTGGAAGTCCCTCTCCAACGTCTGCAAGGGTCTTCCGTTCCACCCGATTCCTCCCTCGACCACCATAACCACGGACTCATCCAATTTCGGCTGGGGAGCCCACATGAGCGGTCTCACTGTTCAAGGCCTCTGGTCTCCTTCCGAGAAGGCCAATCACATAAACTTTCTGGAACTCCTTGCCATCTTCAAGGCTCTGAAAGCCTTCTCCCGCCTGATCTCCCAAAAGTCTGTTCTCGTCCAATCAGACAACACAGTAGCAGTCTTCTACATCAACAAGCAGGGCGGCACGGGTTCAAGGAAGCTGATGCTTCTCTCCTCCCAGCTGTGGTACTGGTGCATAGCCCGCAACATCCAAGTCTCGGCGATTCACCTTCCCGGGATCCAAAACAATTTAGCAGATGCCCTCAGCAGGATGACGACCTCCTCCCACGAGTGGATGCTCGATCCCGAGACTCTTCTTTCTCTCTTTCACAAATGGGGTTTTCCCACTCTGGACCTCTTCGCTTCTCCCCAGAACGCACAGTTGCCTCGGTACGGGGCAAGACTTCCCCCGTCCTCCTTTCCAGGCTGCCTGGGAGACGCCTTCCTTCTGGACTGGTCATCGGAACCGATCTACCTCTTTCCGCCCTTTCCTCTCATTCCAAAGGTTCTGCAGAAACTCCGGTCGATACCGATGTCGGCGATCCTGATAGCCCCAGCCTGGCCTCGCCAACCTTGGTTCCCGGCTCTTCTTCATCTCTCCAGAGCGACCTTCTTCACTCTGCCTCTCCTGCCACACCTCTTGTCCAGAGAGAACGGCCAGATCCTGCACCCGGATCTCCCCTCTCTACATCTCACTGCTTGGAGGATTCTCGCCTGACCTCCCTCCCGCAGAACCTGCAGGAGGTCCTCCGCGCAGCTCACAAGCCGGCTACAACCAGATCATACACTTATAAAGTCTCTCGCTTCCGCTCTTTTCTTCGTTCCCGTGGAATTGCTGCCTTCCCAACCTCGATACCGATAGTGCTGGACTTTCTTATGTCTCTTGCAGACCAAAAGCTTTCTCTTGCTTCTATGAAATCTTACTTGGCCGCTCTATCCTGCTGTTTCCAGCAACATGGTAGACCATCTCTATTCTCTGATCACCTTGTCAAAACCTTCTTAAAGGGTTACAATAATATCTGCCCACCGTCTCAGCCTCCTACGCCGGGATGGAACCTCGAACTCGTGCTTTCCCAGCTCACTGCCTCCCCTTTCGAACCTTTGGCTTCGACCGACCTACGTCTACTTTCGTGGAAAGTTGCCTTCCTGGTGGCCATAACTTCGGCGCGCAGACCTTCCGAACTGGCGGCCCTTAGGGTTGATGAACCTTACCTCCGCTTTCATCATGACCGTGCCGTTCTCCGCCCGGACATCACCTTCCTCCCCAAGGTGGTCTCAGCCTTTCACCTTAACCAGGACATTGTCCTGCCCGCCTTTTTTCCAAACCCCTCGTCTCCCCTCGAACGGAGACTGCACCTCCTCGACGTGCGTAGGGCACTCCTCTTCTATCGGGACCGTACTAAAGACATTCGAAAGACTCCAAAACTTTTTGTGGCCCACGCTCCAGATAAACTGGGCAATCCTGTTTCTTCACAAAGACTGTCTCATTGGATTGCTCAGGCTATTGAACTGGCCTACGAACTGGCCAAGCGTCCACCCCCTCCGTCAGTTCGCCCGCGTTCGACGAGAGGCCTCTCCACGTCGACTGCCTTTCTAAGGGGCATCCCCCTAGACTCTATTTGTAGGGCAGCGATCTGGTCCAACCCCCTTACGTTTGTGTCTCACTACAGGGTAGACCAGAAGACCTTAAAGGACTCCGCCTTTGCTAGGTCAGTTTTATCATCCTGTTTGTCCTGAAAGTCTCTTCTTCATGTACTCCCCCTCTATGGATGTTTTTCATGCGACCATCTTGTGGTCTCCTGCTCAGTTCACGTTTGCACTGTTCTCTTGGACAATTGTGCCTTATTTGCTATTGCCTTCCTCTTTTGGGGAATGATGCACCATACTTGCACATGGTTTCTTAAATTGTTTATATCGTGTCTCACCGAGTTGCTCTCGGTGTTATGTGCGTGCTTATGCGATACTTCAATGGGCCATTCGGGCTATGTTATTGGTGTTTAATAAACATATGTTTGGACATTATCTCGTGGTCAGGGTTTGCTTTGGCCCGCCTCCGAGACCTAAGCGTGCTAGTCTCCATTAGTGTGCATTCACAGAGTACACGAAGAAAAAGGACAGGTTGCTTACCTGTAACCATGTTTCTTCGAGTGTACTCTGTGAATTCACACAAGCCCGCCCTTCCTCCCCCTCTGGCAAACCCTCTTCCTTCCTCGTTGCCTTAGCGGCGTAGGAACTGGAGAGCAGGCGCCGAGGGCTGCCTTATATGCCCTCCGGGGACGGAGGGGCGTGGCTACCGCCAAAATTTGAACTTCAGCTTGGGAAGAGTTTCCGTTGGAACCTGCGCAGGCGCAGCCTCTCCATTAGTGTGAATTCACAGAGTACACTCGAAGAAACATGGTTACAGGTAAGCAACCTGTCCTTCTTTGCTGTTGTAATTGTAGTTACATATGCCCAAAATATATACACTCCCTTTAAAACCAGTAGCTGGTTTTTGTTTTAAGATATGCACTCAGAGATAAAAATAAAGTCTTCTTTGAATAATAACTTATCTTGTTTACTCACAAACATCTTGTATTCATTCTACAGGCACATTTCTAATTAAAGTTGAGTTATAGATAGGCTATAGCTTCTCTGTGTTGAGTACACGAGATATCATTAATCAATAGTCCATAGTCTTTCGTATAATTGTAGCCACTGAAGTCCATAAGCATACATGCATTCATTGAAGTCTAAGCAGATACATGCATCCACCTCTACTGAGGTATGATGCAAAAGTGAATACAAAATGGAGTCCTGAGTCTGAACATGCTCAGTACAATCACATGTCTGTAGTCCCTCCCGCACCAAAGAGGTACAGTCAAACTGGCTAATCACACACATAGAATACAGGTTAGCAAATACAGTAGAGTCTCACCTATCCAACATTCGATTATCCAACACTTTTTTGTAGTCAAAAAAGGTGCTTAATTTGTAAAATTGTGACCTAATTTGATGTTTAATAGGCTTCTCCTTAATCTCTCCTTATTATCCAAGATATTCTCTTATCCAACGTTCTGTCGGCCCATTTATATTGGATAAGTGAGACTCTACTGTATATACATTAACAAATAAATAGTGAAAGGCTTGGGAGGTTGCTATTTCCAACAGAAAAGGAGTTAGGTAGGAGGGAGGAAGGCAGGAAAAGAAGAAAAGGGGGTGAAAGAAAGGATAAAAGAAGGGAGGGAGGAAAGAAAGGAGGCAAAAGAGGAAGAAGGGGAGCGTGGTAGACAGAGTAGGAAAGGGAGGAAAGAAGGGAGGGAGAAAGAAGGAAAGGGAAGGTTGGAGGGCGAAAAGGAAAGATAGAAAAAGGGGAAGGAGAAACGGAGAGAAAAGAGGAAGGGGAGTGATAAAAGAGGAAAAAGAGAGGGAAGGAATTTTGAAAGCGTGGTGTAGCGGTTTGAATGGTGACGATGGCTTTAAACCCACTGGGTGACTTTAGGAAACACACTCTCAGCCTCAGAGGAAAACAGTCAAATTCCCTTTGAATAGATCTTGACAGGAAACCTCAGTGATCTGGTCGGCCTAACTCTGAAATGACTTGAAGGCATACAACAGCAACATTCCTAATTCATCAGTAGAATCATAGAATCATAGAATCATAGAATAGCAGAGTTGGAAGAGACCTCAAGGGCCATCCAGTCCAACCCCCCGCCAAGAAGCAGGAAATCGCATTCAAAGCACCCCCGACAGATGGCCATCCAGCCTCTGCTTAAAAGCCTCCAAAGAAGGTGCCTCCACCACATTCCGGGGGAGAGAGTTCCACTGCCGAACAGCCCTCACAGTGAGGAAGTTCTTCCTGATGTTCAGGTGGAATCTCCTTTCCTGTAGTTTGAAGCCATTGTTCCGTGTCCTAGTCTGCAGGGCAGCAGAAAATAAGCTTGCTCCCTCCTCCCTATGACTTCCCCTCACATATTTGTACATGGCTATCATGTCTCCTCTCAGCCTTCTCTTCTGCAGGCTAAACATGCCCAGCTCTTTAAGCCTCTCCTCATAGGGCTTGTTCTCCAGACCCTTAATCATTTTAGTTGCCCTCCTCTGGACGCTTTCCAGCTTGTCAGCATCTCCCTTCATCTGCGGTGCCCAAAACTGGACACAGTATTCCAGGTGTGGTCTGACCAAGGCAGAATAGAGGGGGAGCATGACTTCCCTGGATCTAGACGTTATTCCCCTATTGATGCAGGCCAAAATCCCATTGGCTTTTTTAACTGCCGCATCACATTGTAGGCTCATGTTTAACTTGTTGTCCACGAGGACTCCAAGATCTTTTTCGCACACACTGCTGTCAAGCCAGGCGTCCCCCATTCTGTATCTTTGATTTCCATTTTTTCTGCCGAAGTGAAGTATTTTGCATTTGTCCCTGTTGAACTTCATTTTGTTAGTTTCGGCCCATCTCTCTAGTCTGTCAAGATCGTTTTGAATTCTGCTCCTGTCTTCTGGAGTGTTAGCTATCCCTCCGAGTTTGGTGTCATCTGCAAACTTGATGATCGTGCCTTCTAACCCTTCGTCTAAGTCGTTAATAAAGATGTTGAACAGAACCGGGCCCAGGACGGAGCCCTGCGGCACTCCACTTGTCACTTCTTTCCATGATGAAGACGACGCATTGGTGAGCACCCTTTGGGTTCGTTCGCTTAGCCAATTACAGATCCACCTAACCGTAGTTTTGTCTAGCCCACATTTTACTAGTTTGTTTGCCAGAAGGTCGTGGGGGACTTTGTCGAAGGCCTTACTGAAATCTAGATATGCTACATCCACGGCATTCCCTGTATCGACCCAACTCGTAACTCTATCGAAAAAAGAGATCAGATTAGTCTGGCATGACTTGTTTTTGGTAAATCCGTGTTGACTATTAGCAATGACCGCATTTGTTTCTAAGTGTTTGCAGACCACTTCCTTAATGATCTTTTCCAGAATCTTGCCTGGTATTGATGTGAGGCTGACCGGACGGTAATTGTTTGGGTCGTTCTTTTTTCCCTTCTTGAAGATAGGGACCACATTCGCCCTCCTCCAATCTGCTGGGACTTCTCCTGTTCTCCAAGAACTCTCGAAGATGATTGCCAGTAATTACAGTAGAGTCTCACTTATCCAACATAAATGTGCCGGCAGAACGTTGGACAAGCGAATATGTTGGATAATAAGGAGAGATTAAAAAAAAGCCTATTAAACATCAAAATAGGTTATGATTTTACAAATTAAGCACCAAAACATGTTATACAACAAATTTGACAGAAAAAGTAGTTCATTACACATTAATGCTATGTAGTAATTACTGTATTTACGAATTTAGCACCAAAATATCACAATGCATTGAAAACATTGACTACAAAAATGCGTTGGATAATCCAGAATGTTGGATAAGTGAGACTCTACTGTACTTTCCTTGGAAAGTAAGGTGCTAAAAATCTGTTTGTGGCCCCAAGAGACTTAGCCTATTTAATTTTGGCACTTTCCTACTACCAAGTTGTGCAGACCTGTTCTAGATGGAGAGCCACAGTGCAAAGAAGTCAGTAGGTTTGGCAGAAGCTCAGCATTGTTCATAGTGATCAATCGCAGGTCTCCAAAGTTTGAAATAGGGCTCTTTGCCCCAATACTGGAAACGGACCTTCTGCATCCAAAACATATTATTTCCTACAGAACTATTGAAAGACATTGATGTATTGTGAGTTTGAATTTTTTTTATCCTCTCTTTTATGGGCAAATGTGACAAGCCAAATTGCCTTTATTATTTCCACATTCTGCAAACAGTAATGTGTTCTTGTTATAGGCATGCCCAGGACTTTCCTATACTGATATATTTGATTTTCCTTGGCAAAGCCTTAATCTGCTGCATGTGTTTCACTGGTGTGTACTTTTAACTATTAAGCCTAACTGTTATGGTAACAACAGATGACATATTTCACAGGACTCTATTTTTTTCACTGCTTTTCTAATCTTGGAATGTAATCGTACAGTTTATGAACTATATTTAAAATTTTATATGCCCAATATGTTTTCCATCTTCACTTTTTACATGGATGTAGGTTAGCTTAGGGCTAAACTACAAGACTCAAATTACATTTTGCTACGGAGCAGGGCTCCCGTTCTTTCCTGTAGACAAAGTTACCGAAAGCAAAATACAATCCCAGTTATCAAATACCTTATTCTTTTTTTCATTGTCCCAATTGCTCTGTATGCTCTCCTTGGTGCCCAGAAAAGAACAGAAGTACCTTCTGGAAAAGCCTATATTCTTTGAAGTGGTTTATTCTTCCAAACACAGACAAATTAGCACAATAACAGAAATAGGAGTTATGGACACCATTTTTTTCTGGGGAAACTACTTGATGGAGGCGACACTAAAAAAAGCAAGGATAAATGCATAGACTTCTATGATATGCCTGTACTTTAGCAGAGGCATCCCAGAGATAAACTAATATTAAGTATCAAACCCAACTAGAATGAATTTTGTACTTTTGATACAACTACAATAATTTCACACAGGGACATAAACTTGCACATCTGCCTTTTGAAAAAATTCAGGGCTGGCCAGAGGGAACAGAAAACCACCTTTCCATGTCTTTTAAAAAACATTTTTTTAATCGAACAGGATATGAAAAATGTACAGTACAGTACTTATGATACTAGTATCATAAAATTGCATGGAGGACTCAGACAATTGCTAGAAATATTTTTGGGGTTTTTTTTTTCGTGTCAGGAGCAGCTTGAGAAACTGCAAGTCACTTCTGGTGTGAGAGAAATGGCCATCTGCAAGGATGTTGCCTAGGGGATGTTTGATGTTTTACTACCCTTATGGGTGACTTCTCTCATGTCCCCGCATGGAGCTGGAGCTGACAGAGGGAGCTCATCTGCTCTCCCTGGATTTGAACCACTGACCTGTTGGTCAGCAATCCTGCCAGCACGTTTAATCCATTGCGCCACTGAAATGGGTTTCTTGGATGTGGATAGATGGAACCGCAGGTCATGATCCCATGGATCGTTGTACATTCAGACAATAGCCAATCATTTCTTCTAACAGAGACTTGGGTGTCCTATTGTCTGTCAATTGGGCAGGAACACATCCGTGCTACACCCCCTACAAGAAGTGGTTTTCTTTCCAGGTAGGATACTCAGTGGTTCATAAAAGAGTATTGTATTTCCCAATTGCTTCCTATCCTTTCCTGGTTCTCCTCACTGATATCTAAGGACAGCGAAATATGGCTACTCTTACACAAGGTAGGGCTTCTGCTAAAATATGCATAAAAATATGATTTGGTTAAAATAAAAATAACATTGACACAAACGGGAAAGGAATTTTTCACAGGAAGGTGGCACAGAATAAGGGTCCAACCCATGTTTGGCGTTTTCCCAACCTCCATCCCTAAAGATTGTTAAGAAAAAGGATGGGTCTTAATACTACTTGAAATAGCATGCATTCATTTAAATACGCATATCTATGTATTTTAATTACATCTCTGAGCCAGAGATGATTTTTGAGATGGGAAAGTAAAAAAGTAACAGGCACCACTTCATCCATCTATCCATGAATGAGAACATTCCGATAAAGTAATTGAAAGAATAACAATGAACATATTATAGCTAAGGGGAAAACGAGCAAAAGACAATAATAGAATCATAGAATAGTAGAGTTGGAAGAGACCTCATGGGCCATCCAGTCCAACCCCCTGCCAAGAAGCAGGAAATCGCATTCAAAGCACCCCTGACAGATGGCCATCCAGCCTCTGCTTAAAAGCCTCCAAGGAAGGAGCCTCCACCACAGCCCAGGGGGAGAGAGTTCCACTGTCGAACAGCCCTCACAGTGAGGAAGTTCTTCCTGATGTTCAGGCGGAATCTCCTTTCCTGTAGTTTGAAGCCATTATTCCACGTCCTAGTCTCCAGGGCAGCAGAAAACAAGATGGACAATTTAAAAATCACAGATTAAAGTCTTGCAATTTGGATAGCAACAACAGATCTGGCCATGGTAGTCCACGCCTTAGTCACATCCCACCTAGACTACTGCAACACTCTCTACATGGGGCTGCTTTTGGAGATAGTTCAGAAGCTTCAACTGGTTCAGAGATTGGCGGCCAGATTATTAACTAGAGCTCCCTACAAGGAGAAATTAACTCTCATATTGTGGCAGCTCCACTGACTGCTGGTCTGTTTCCGGAATATATACAAAGTGCTGGCCATTAACTTTAGAGCCCTAAACGGCTCAGGTTCAGGCTATTTGACTAATCACATCTCCTCATATAAACAAACCTGGACTCTGAGGTCAGCGGAGAAGGCCCTGCTCTCAGTCCCACCCCCATCTCAAGTACAGCTGGTGGGAATGAGAGAGAGAGGGCCTTCTCCGTGATCACCTTCCACCTCTGGAACTCCCTCCCTAAAGAAATAAAAATGGCCACTTACTTCTCTCCTTCAAAAAACAACTGAAAACTTACCTTTGCTCATTAGCATACAGAGAGGAGGATTACATGATGATATACCGCTACTAGATCTCTGACTGAAAACTGTTATTGTATTTCGGCTTTATTAGACCTTGTTAGTTCAGTTAACATCACTGCCCACATAATCAACACACATATTTCAGTGAACCTTTGTTGGCTCCTGTAAATTAATGCTGAAGTTTTATGTTTAAGTTTTATGTTAGGTATAATTTTTGATAGGTTACATTTTATCAATTTATATCCCCATACCCAAAAAGGGAAATGCCAAAGAATGCTCCAACTTCCTTACAGTGGCACTTATTTCCCATGCCAGTAAGGTAATGCTCAAGATCCTGCAAGGCAGACTCCAGCAATACATGGAGCGAGAGTTGCCAGAAGTACAAGCTGGGTTTAGAAAAGACAGAGGAACAAGAGACCAAATTGCTAATATCCACTGGATAATGAAGGAAGCCAGGGAGTTTCAGAAAAACATCTATTTCTGCTTTATTGACTATTCTAAAGCCTTTGACTGTGTGGATCATAATAAACTATGGCATGTTCTTGGTGGTATGGGGATGCCAAGTCAAATCTGTATAAAGACCAAGTAGCCACAGTAAGAACAGACCACGGAACAACAAACTGGTTCATGATTGGGAAAGGAGTATGACAGGGATGTATACGTTCACCCTACCTATTCAACTTGTACGCAGAACACATGCGAAGCGCGCGGCTTGACAAATCCAAGGCCGGAGTTAAAATTGCTGGAAGAAACATTAACAACCTTAGGTATGCAGATGATACCACTCTGATGGCTGATAGTGAGGAGGAGCTGAGGAGCCTTATCACCAACGTGAAAGAAGAAAGTGCAAAAGCCGGGTTGCAGTTAAACATCAAGAAAACCAAGATTATGGTAACCAGACTGATTGATAACTGGCAAATAGAGGGAGAAAACGTGGAGGCAGTGACAGACTTTATATTTCTAGGCGCAAAGATCACTGCAGATGCAGACTGTAGCCAGGAAATCAGAAGACGTTTACTTCTTGGGAGGAGAGCAATGGCCAACCTTGACAAAATAGTGAAGAGCAGAGACATCACACTGGCAACGAAGGTCCGCATAGTGAAAGCAATGGTATTCCCCACAGTAACCTATGGATGCGAGAGCTGGACCATAGGGAGGCTGAGCAAAGGAAGATAGATGCTTTTGAACTTTGATGCTAGAGGAAAATCCTGAGAGTGTCTTGGACCGCAAGAAGATCCAACCAGTTCATCTTCCAGGAAATAATGCCCAGCTGCTCACTGGAGGGAAGGATATTGGAGGCAAAGTTGAAGTATTTTGGCCACATCATGAGAAGACAGGAAAGCTTGGAAAAGATGATGATGCTGGGGAAAATGGAAGGAAAAAGGAAGAGAGGCCAACCAAGGGCAAGATGGATGGATGGCATCCTTGAAGTGACTGGCATGAACTTGAAGGGACTGGGGGCAGCGATGGCCGACAGGGAACTCTGGCATGGACTGGTCCATGAGGTCACGAAGTCGGAAACTGACCAAATGAAGACGACGACATTTTATTTAATCTATAGATGTCATGTTATAAGTTGTTTTATTATGTTGGGTCATTTTGGACTATTATGTTTGTATTTGTTGTGGTATTGAGGCATTGAATGTTTGCCTTTTTTGTGTGCTGGCATCTGCCCTGAATCTCCTTGGGGAGATAGGGCGTAATATTATTTAAAGAATTATTATTATTATTATTATTATTATTATTATTATTATTATTGTTGTTGTTGTTGTTGCTTGATACACAACAAGATTAGTACACAGCAAACAAGATCTCTATGTTGTATTGGATCACACGTTGGACACTTCCCAAGTGTTTAGGACTATGTAATGTATCGACAAATAATAGAGGCAGATCCGAATAGGGTGGTTTTTTGCAGCTGACAGATGGTAATTTTGCCAGCGCCGATTGTTTTAAAGTGCTGGCCGAAGTCTTTAGGCACTGCACCCAGTGTGCCGATCACCACTGGGACCACTTTTACTGTCTTGTGCCAGAGTCTTTGCAGTTTGATCTTTAAATCCTGTATTGTCTAAGCTTTTCCAGTTGCTTCTCATTGATTCTGCTGTCACCTGGGATTGCAACATCAACAATCCATGCTTTGTTTTTTAACACAATTGTGAGGTCAGGAGTATTGTGCTCCAAAACACTCTCAGTCTGAATTCGGAAGTCCCAGGGTAGTTTGACATGTTCATTTTCTGTAACCTTTTCTGGCATGCGATTCCACCAGTTCTTTGTCACAGGCAGATGGTATTTGTGGCACAAGGTCCAATGGATCATCTGAGCAACAGTATTATACCTCTGCTTGTAGTCCGTCTGTGCGATCTTCTTGCAGCAGCTGAGGATGTGATCCATCATTTCGTCAGCTTCCTTGCAGAGTCTACACTTGGACTCTGTAGTCAACTTTTCAATTCTGGCTTTGATGGCATTTGTTCCAATTGCTTGTTCTTGGGCTGCAAGAATCAGGCCCTCAGTCTCCTTTTTCAAAATTATGAGCCACATCCATGTTTTTTCCTTGTCAATTTTGCTCTCAATTTTCTCCAGGAACTGTTCATGGAGAGCCTTCTTTTGCCAGTTTTCTCTTCTGCTCTGCATTGTATTTTTATGGTACTCACTCTTTGTCTTTTGCACGTTAAGCAGTTTTCTACTATTGACTTCCATCAATGCTGGTTCCTGACTGTCTTTCACATAATCTGCCAGGGCATGTTTCTCTTCTTCTACCGTTAGTTTCACTTGCAGAAACCCTCTGCCTCCTGATTTTCTGGGCAGGTAAAGTCTGTCAACATCACTATGTGGGTGTAATGAATAGTGGATTGTCATTAGTTTCCTTGTTTCTCTGTCCAAATCATCAGCTCTGCTTGCATCCAGTTCACAATTCCAGCAGTGTATGATGATGGTGATGGCCCATGTGTTGCTAGCCTTGATAGTATTTCTGCATTTAATTTGCTCTTCAAAATTTTTCTGACCCTTTGGACATATTCTTTGCTGACCACATTTTTCACATGTCCATGCTTGATATTGTCCAGCTGTAGTATGCCCGGATATTTATAGACTTCAGGCTGATTGCACTTTATGGTTTGTCCATTTGGCATCTCTAGGCCCTCGCTGTAATTTCCTCTTTCTTTAATGCCACTGTGGTGCATTTATCTAGGCCAAACTCCATACTGATGTCAGTGCTGAAGATTCTGACTGTGTTGGTCAGTGACTGGATTTCAGTTTCTGATTTTCCATAAAGCTTTAGATCATCCATGTACAGCAAGTAGGAAATTTTTGGTGATTTTCTTGCCGTTTGGTAGCCCAGATTTGTTTTCTGTAGAATTACTGACAGTGGAATCACTGCAATAATAATAATAATAATAATAATAATAATAATAATAATAATAATAATAATAATAATAATTATTATTGTTGTTGTTGTTGTTGTTGTTGTTATTATTATTGACACAAAGACACAGTATGACAGAGCAAACGAGACGTATATGCTGGATTTCGTAGCACAAAATCACAAATCAAACACTTCCCAAGCGTTTAGGACTGTGTGATGTATTTTCGGATGATGCAGTATTTACAGAATATAAATACTGTAAATAAATAAATAAATATCCAGCACAGGTTAAACCTGTGAATGACAGTATAGCAAAGGGAAGCAGAAGAGATACCATACACTCTGAACAAAGAACTGAAAGAAGCCTATAACCAATATCAGAAGCAGTTATTTTCATAATATAGTGGGAAAGGCAGGAAAATAAATAACAGGCAGTCAAAGGAAAGTAGAAAATCTTCCAAGCTGCTTCTTTTTCTGATTAGGTACTTATACTGGGCCAACACATGGTGGCAAGATTACATGAAAAAGCAAAACATGGACAAAGACATTTTGTTTTTCTAACATGAAAGATCAAAAAAGTAAAACTGCTGCCACCCCAACAACAAAGACAGATAACAATATACATTGTACAATAAACGGAGGCAGATAAGCTTGCTTATATTGAGATAACAGCCCTATGAAGAAAGGGCAAATGCAAATAGGAATCTAACAGGCACTCATCTGGTGTCCAAGAAGAAACAAGAAGCAAAATCTAGAAGAAAGCAGTGTGACAGAGTTTATTAAGTATTGCTGGAGCACACAAACTCCAAACACACAATCAGTTTTCATATAGGCAATTCAATATACAGGTCAGTATTGCTCAGCCAAATATTTCAGGTGGGACAAGAATGGGAATTATTACACAACATGCTTTCAAAATGGAAAGAAAACTGCCCTTTTAGCAAAGTATCTGGAGATATCTCCCCATTTTTTTCAACCACATTTTAATGAGTCTGATAATAAACTTCCTTTTGTATCTGTTTGAAGGCAGTCTCAAACTTCCACCTGAATAGGGTATATATAGTTTTAAATATAGGAAACAGCGTGTCATACATTAAGGTATTTTCTAAACAACAGTGTATGGCAAGTTTTTTTATATTACAGATGCTCTATTTAATTCATAGTTTTAGGTAGATGTGTGTAGGATATAAAAAAGGATGGGAATAATATCGACTGCAAAGATTTTTTTTTCGTATTTTTCAATTATTGTTTTCATATATCTAACTGAATAACTTATTTTAGATGCTATCGTATTTATCAAACTTATTATTTGGCAGTGGAAAACCTATAGATCATTTCGTCTGAAGTCATTGTTATCACAATTAAAACATTGAATCTTGGGCAGGATACAGGCAGTCCCCAAGTTACAAACATCCGACTTGCACATAACTCCTGGTTACAAATGGGGGTAAGACAAAAGGAAGTGAGAGGAAATCTACCCCTAGGAAGATAAATTCACTCCTGAAAGTATTATCATGGGGAAAGGGTTTCTACACTGAAGCTTTATTACCAATCCTTGTTTTCAAAACAAACCAAAATGTTCAAAATCCAATTGTCAGTGACAGAAGTGAGATGAACTTTTCTGAAAGGGCACAGACAGCAAAAGAAACACCACAGGGGTGTTAACCTTTCCCAATGCTATAAATTTTTTTTATTTAAAAAATGGTTGGAGTCACACTTAAAAAACATCCTTGTTCTAACTTACATAAGAACAAACTTACAGAATCTATCTTGTTTGTAACTTGGGATCTACCTGTATTCAATAAATTACCCTGTACTTTAAAATACGATGTAAATTTTAAGAGAGATTCAAAGTGTTGTTGAATACTAGGCAAAGCAATAGCTGAAACATTTTATTGATATATGCATAATTATAAATTACTCCTAGGAAGTTTTAAATTTCGCCAACCATGGCTGGCATCCTCTTGGTCACTGTAGTAATTTTTTGGACTTTGTAAAGGGAGATATCCACTATGTATGCCAGCATAATGTAGTACCCCGACCCATTTCTTCAATCTAAGTTTTGTACCGGGAAAACCATACATCTAAGGCAATATAAGGATGAAGTGAGGAAAGTTAAAGCACTTATTGAGACACAGGAAGCTGTCATTTATCTAGTTCAATACTGTCAATTCTACAGTGACACTCCATTTTGTTTTTAAATATCATTTGGTATACATACTAAAATGTTTTCCTACAGCTTTGGATTGCATTTTCAACAGTGAAATTACAAAAGTTGTGTCTAATTAGTAAAACAAACTAGATGTGTTCTTTCAGTACTGGCTTTAGATTTTGGGGTTTGGTCAAGGTGTTCCCAGTAGCTCTAACTGGTCCTCACCACCCTTACTACTTGTTCTTCCCTGTTCATAAAGAATTTAAACAAATGCCCAGAATAATCCAAGATAAGTGAGGGCTCTTCTCCATCTCCTCACTTGCCATTGTTCACATTTATAGAAAAGGGTACATATGGACAAAATGCAAGGAGAATGAGTTGCATAGCAAGACAGATTTGGAAGTCAGCTGTGATCCTTCTCTTGGGGTGTGAATCTCACCAAGGATCCAAAAATATCAACCCCATAAAGCTATAAGTACACGAGTGTTAAACATTGGGTCCTTTTTTCCATACCTTGTTCTTCAACTTGCATTCTAACATGAGCCACAAAAAAAATCCCACTTCTAAACAACCAAACAATGGATATACTGGTAACTGTAAACATTCAGTGTGGTGAGGAAAATGGCAGAGGCCAAAATACAATACCTTAGAGCTCCATCTAAACCTCACTGAGAAAAGTTAGTAACACCTAAGTTGCCACCCAATTCAAGTATTTAAGTGCAAATGTGGGGTTTGTTTCTCAAAAGTACCAAATTCACCTGAATAATTTTTTACAGAAATTGAGAAAATCTGCTGAGGATATGGATTGTTTTGGTACAAAATGCAATTTCCCCAGCCCTGTACCAAAGTGATTTGATATATTTTGATCTGTACACAATATTCTACTCCTAGCAAACAATGTGCTGCCACCTATACATCATATTTCAATGGGGGGGGGGGGATTTGGTATCTTTTGGAACCACCTCCACAAATAATTTCATTTTCAAAGTATGTTATGTTTGTTGAGTAAGAGGTTTTTCCTCTACCTTCTGTCACATTTATAAGCTACTGGAAGAATAACATTAAAAGTGTATGTTACAAAGAGTGTGAAGACCTCTGGTGTAGGTTACAAAACAGGGCAATGGAGGAAAACAAGCTATTCAATCTGCAAAAACACACAAGATGTTTCTGAAAAGCCATCCTTCCGAATTCTTCTAGAGCAGTGGTTCTCAACCTGGGGTCCCCAGATGCTTTGGACCTTCAACTCCCAGAAATCCTAACAACTGGTATACTGGCTGGGATTTCTGGGAGTTGTAGGCCAAAAACATATGGAGACCCCAGGTTGAGAACCACTGTTCTAGAGGCAAAGAATGGGGAATGATGGTGGATAGACCGCCACCTGTCAAACAGGACAAACAGACCAAAAAAGAAAGAAAAAGAAATGTGTTTGTACTTTTTTGACCCAGTACAAGTTAAAAAGAGACAGACTCCCTCCAGCTTAGTCAAAAAGATTTATTAGAAAATATTCTGAACTACATAAAACTCTTTAGAATATTGTTTCAGTAGACTTTATTCCAGCCTTACGCTACAGACACTACAGCCTGGAGTTAGATTAGCCACTGTTCTCCTGATTATTTTTTTTGTATTTTTAAAATTATGACATATTAAGCCACATGCACACTGAAAGACTGGAAAGAGTGCTCAGTGCACCAACATTTCACCCCCAAATACAATTGATAGAACTCCCCAATTAATAAAATTTTCTCACAGAGAATTAGATCAGGTGGGTTTACTCCTGCATTACTGAAACTGTTGGGAAATGACGACACCACGAGATCACCCAGTTTTAAATGAACTGCCACAGGAATATAGAATGCAACATCCCTCAGCTAAAAAGGAAGTCTTGATTTTTTTCAGAAAGACAGCAGGCTGTGCACATACTTCTCAAAAGTGTGCTCAGCAAAGGAAGACTGCCATTCTACTACAGGTTCACCAATAAGCAACCAACCTCAAGATTCACAACATTCCGATCAGAGTTAAGGGCGCAGTTTCTAATCCCACAATGATTTCACCCTAAAACCAAACAGCACGAACCCGTACATCCAGTGCCTACCAACAGGACCTGAGTGAACCTGGTGTGATCAGGATGCCGAGGCAATGCACTTCAAAACTCACTGTTTTAAGGGCGCTATACGTTGAGTTTGAAGTAGTCATGAAAACCAAGCCTTCATTAGCATTGGAAAGACAATGAAGATTTCCTGTACAACTCACTTCTAGACTTAAGGAACATGGCAACACATTTCCTAAATACACAGAAGGAGGATGTAAATCCTTCATGCCATAGGATTACTCAGGGAAAAAACATTCCTCAGAGAAGCACTACAATGAAGACTCATCTATGGTTCAGTGCAGAAAGCATCCTCTCCTGTCTGAGTTCCCTACTTTTCATTTTCAGCAATAACTGTTACAACATGGTGCAGATGTACATTATCCATGATGTGTGCTTGTGATACAGACATGGCCATTATTTGCAGTGAAAAACATGTGTGAGATCTGATAGAGGTGGAGAAAAGGAGATGGGTTAGTATTCATTTTTGCCAAGAGTCTCATCAGCCTTATGGTTGTTTTCAAAGGGCCATTTGTAATTATAAGACTCTACAAATGTAACTATGTTGCCCTGGCGCTGAAAGCCTTGCAGGCTACATAAAAAGACATTGTGGGCCGGATTCAGACTGCAGGCCTTGCATTTGACACATTCTAAATTCCGTAAAGATCAACAAATAGTACATCTGCACCAAAAAAACTATATAGCAAAGAGCTTCCTCCTCCCCTACGAATCGGACTTCAATAGTGGAGAGAATCTACTCAATATAAATACATATGGTGCAATTAAACAAAATTGGCAAATGTAATTTTCTAGTTTCTTTTCAAGAAGTGCCAAAATGGGTTGAAAGATCATTCGAATATCCACTAGCCTAACACAAACTCTCTCAAGAGAAGTCTAAAACATAACATTTGATTGTAAAAAAGAACAGAAAATCAGCATCCACACTAAGACTCCGTAAGATAAATATTATCTTTAGTTACACACAAAACACAGCCAATCAATTTACTGCCTGCAAAACAATTAAGTGAATTAACCATTTTTGTCATTCATGTGGTTCCATATTTGTTGATTTATCCTTGGCTTTGGGCCCTCGTGGATCCTGCCACCAGGAAGTGCCGCCAGGAACACAGGGCCGAACGATTTGTCTGATCTGCTTCACATCTAGCTAAATGCGCACAAAGCATGACACACACCCTAGTTGCCGCAATTAAACACGAGGAGATTAATTGCACTGTAATAGCACTTTGTTTCAAAGGAAAATAAACCAAGGCCCCTTTGTTTCTTTACTCTAAAAGGAGCTTCATGGTCTGGTAAAATCAGTACAAGTCCAACCAAGACATTGCAAGTAAAACTCCAGTATACTCAATGCTTTGCTATGAAGCAACCACGCTAGTGCCACTGTTATCCACTGTATAATACTTCCAATTAACTCAAATATAAGATTTTGGATAAGACATGGCCTCATGCATTATTCTAAATTTCAGTCATAATGAAATGAGAGCTCAGCAATTTACTATGCTGCTTTCATTGTGTTACAGAAAATCCTGCTTTTACATGCCTAATACGGACAGCTGCTTACACTGGACCAGAACTTAGAATGCTACATTACAGGTAAATATTACAATAGCTATTGCTGACAGTCTCTCCTTTATACTGAGGGGAGAAATTTGCTGAATTGTCACAAGATAATAAACAAAGCATACTGTATTTAAACGACACCAGACAGAGGTCGGGCAATTAATGCCCCAACAGAAAAACCAAGGACAGCTTTCAGACTCACAGGATTACTCCAAAGGTCAGTTGAGAGTAACATACTAATTTTGGTTGCCTGCACCATGCCTTTTTGAACTAAACTGAGTTTCAGAAGTCAAAACAAGAACTCAACAGCCACAAAAAGCAGCAGCAGCAGCATAGCCTTTATTTGGTTTTCCCAATAGAAAAACTATGCTCACGACTCCAAGTAACAAAATTTATGTTTGCAGAATGTTGTTTTTCTGTTCAGGCACAGTGTGCATTCCAAGACACACGTTGAGCCTTGAAACTGAAAGAAAAACACTTAATTTTGCTAGTACAGGAAAAGGAGAAGGGAAGGAGAGGAGAGCCAACACGACCAAAGAAAAATCTGCCATGATTTTTTTTCCCTGACTGATTTACATATACTGTACATTATCTCTGTCCAAATCACTGTATTCTGACAAACATTTGTGTCTACATACTACAGTCTGAATCAAAATGCTGTACATGTGGCATTCAACACAACTGTATATTACTAATAAGAGGGGCACTCTCCTTTATTCCTTTTAGTTTCTCTTTACATATCCTTTTGCAAAAGGATAAAGACATTGCATTAATCTATATTTTATTTATAACAAAACATTATATACTATATTGAAAAATAATTTTATCAAAATCAGATTTCAACCACTATTTTTAGGTTCAAGTCCATGACAAAATTGCACTTTGCAGACATTTCGATGGCATTGTTCAGTCTACGCTCATTTCCTTTCCACAGAAACAGCCTCGTCTGGATTTTTCTTCCGTGAGTGTTTGTATTTGTCCACATAAGCTTTGACCAAATTTGCCACTTTTGCAGAATTCACTTCCCCACTCTTGCTATGGCAAACCTAAATGAAATGGAAAGGGCAACCACTGAAATATTAGTAGATCAAGACCAGCTAGCCCACTTTATTATGTTTACAACATGCAATAAGTTGTACCCAATTCAGGAAAGAGTACTGTAAGTAGTATCATGAAAAATAAGTTTTACCACACTTTTCAAGGCTCTAAGGGAAAACAGCAAATGCCATTTCTCATCAGATCTAAGGCACACATTTTTCCTGTTTAAGGGGCTTCAAAAACAAGGTGCACCTTATATTTGCTGGATTTTTGGCTGTTTTTAAAATTGTCTCACCTCCAAGAGAGGAGGAGGATGAAGAGGAGAAGGAAGGGCTCCAGCAACAACAGCTTTGTCAAGCTCCCAACATTTTGTCTTAGCCTCAGCCAGACAGCTGTTTACTATCTTAGTTAGGCCCCACTTCCTGATTCTGCTGCCTCTCCAATAGACTTAGTAAAAAAGACAATATGATTTCCAGGTTTCTTCACTCTCCCTCTTCACCCCACAGGAAAGACTGCACTAGAAAGCTGCACTTAAACAAAAACAATGGTATTGTGCATGCAAAGGACATTCTAAAAACTATTCAAATTATTTTCCCCCTTAAACTGAAGCTTCAAAATCATGGTGAACCCTATATTTGATGGCACCTTAGATTCACTGTAATGCAGTACTGTCATTTCCATTAACAAACGCTCATCAGGCAGCAAAATAAATCTTTAATACAATGGAAGCAGGTGCCAAAGATAGGAAAAGCTACTTTTGAGGATGATTTCCAGAATTCGCCAGCCAATACATTCAGGCCCAGCATTTCAGCATGATGGCTGGTGAAAAACAATTACTGCCAGAACAGGGATCAGGCTTCAACAGGAAATCTGCTTGAATCTGTCCATACAAACGCTCCTAACACTATTTTAGGTAAGAATTCTTTTAAGTAGCTGAAATAGCAACAGTTACATTTTTCACAGTTTAAACAGAAAAATATCCTATTTAAAATATTCTACAGAATTGCAAAGCTGCCGCTTGGTACTGTATTCGTTTCTGTTTTCAACAGGCTGCAGTTTCAACAGAATACAGACAGGTATTAATAGAATGTTACTTACTTTATCTACTGCTTTTCTTACAATCTCTTTATATTCTTCTTTAGTAATGTCTTTATTTTGATAGAAAGGCTTAATAGCCAGTTTCACTTCCTGCGCAGCTTTTTCCTGAATTAGCAACTTCTAGACAAACAGAAAATGTATGTCATTAAGGAATAGGTGATACACCATAAGCATAAACAAGCCAATAGAAAACTATTGAGCGGTGAATTTTATGTCAATGCAACATTTTGTTAGGAATTACTAGATAAGAGACTTGACTTGCAGAGAAAAGCGCAAGCTGTTTAAAGCAGGCCTGAAGTAAAGTTACATGGTTGCCTGTGTCAAACAGTCATCTCCAAGAAACCAGAAATGTTTATAGTACAATTTGGTCCTTCTTTTGCCACCACAGGTATGGATGGGAAGATGGACCAGTAGCTCTCAGATTCACTTACAAGCTAGGTCTAAAATTATCAATTGTTTGTAACAGATTAGAAATTTTCTTATGTTGACACAATAATCTCTTCCCAATTCGATAATCACTTAGAAGACTTAATGAGGATATGTAGGGAGGACAATGGATACCAACATTCCCTCTAGGCTTAGGACAAATAACTATTTCTCTCCCATTTTAGCATGCAGAAGTATGCATGTCGCTCTTGGCTTTGAACTTGCCTGGTCTTTCTTCGAGCTATCTGCGCTGGCTTCCACTGTTACACTTACTTTGCTTTCAGCCAATTTTATAGCAGCATTAGAAGTTTTGGTGTTACTTGACGATGTGGCATTACCAGAACTTGGCCCCTGCACTGTTTCCACACTTCCCAGAGTTGCTGCCGAGGCAGGCAAGAGTGACGTACTCATGTTGTTGGCAATGTGGGAAGTACTAGGAATAGCCTGTGTCAAAAAGGTACCAAAAATTAGTACGTGGCCAGTTATATGCAAGATTGCTTTCAGTAACTGAGCAAAATTGAAAAATGCTTTGAAGTCTGTATATAAACTAAAAAATTAAGCTAAAGGGTGACACAAACTTTGTCAAAATTCTTAACAATGTATAATTGCTATCCTGTTGGTTAGCAGAGGGGAGTTGGTAAGCAGCATTTCTATGAAAAGTTCTTCTCAGTAGGACTAAATACAGTGGTGAATCATTCCTATATATCAGGCCTTGACACATTTTCCTCTTTCCTCACTTCGGTCATCTTAGTTTATCTTAATAATCTTATTATTATTATTATTGACACAAAGACATAGTATCACACAGCAAACAAGATATATACGCTGGATTTCGTATTACAAAATCACAAGTCGAACACTTCCCAAGTGTTTAGGACTGTGTAATATATTTTTGGATGCGTGTAGATCCCAGTAAGGTGGCCTTTTGCAGTTGACAGATCGTAATTTTGTCAATGTTTATTGTTTTCAAATGCTGGCTGAGATCTTTTGGCACGGCACCCAGTGTGCCGATTACCACTAGGACCACCTGTACTGGTTTATGCCAGAGCCTTTGCAGTTCGATCTTGAGGTTCTGATAATGGATAGCATTTCATAACTGTGTAGTTTTCTGGCATTGTATATTTCTGCCGCTTCTGTGACTTCATTTGTACAGTAGAGTCTCGCTTATCCAACATAAATGGGCCAGCAGAACATTGGATAAGCGAAAATGTTGGATAAGGAGGGATTAAGGAAAAGCCTATTAAATGTCAAATTATGTTATGATTTTACAAATGAAGCACCAAAAGATCATGTTTTACAACATATTGACAGAAAAAGCAGTTCAATACACAGTAACATTATGTAGTAATCACTGTATTTACGAATTTAGCACCAAAACATCACAATGTATTGCAAATATTGACTACAAAAATATTGACTTCTAAAAGGCAGACTGCATTGGATAAATACAGAACATCAGATAAGCAAAGATTGGATAAGCGAGACTCTACTGTATTTCGATTCTGTAGCCCACTATATTATGATTTATATCCTACTTTTTCTCTCCAAAAAGAGACTCAAAGTGGCTCACAACCAAACCAACTACAATACAATTAAAACCTAAAAATATACAAACATTAAAATGGAATTAAATGTGAACAGGGTTTAAAAATAAAGTTAAACGCCTTAGAACAAATTAAAACCCTATTCATAGCTAAAACCACATTACCCCTTGACTTGATCTTAAAAACCTCCTTTTAAATAAGGTTCTAGAAAGCCACCACAAGGATTGCAGGGAAGGGGGCATTCACTTGTATGAACATGGCAGACTCAGCAGTATTAACACAGGTAATGAAGATATAAAAAACATTTGCACTATGAAAGGTTCTATGGGACGTTTTGGCTGTTTATAGTATCTTCAATCAAGGTATTAACCTGGACTATTTGTCTGGGATGTGAGCTGGAACCAATTTTATGGCCACTCCAGTCCTCCTTTAAAAAAAGGTGATTTCATATACATCTGGTTCTCCATTCTATCAGATTGAAGTTATGTTTGGTGTGGCCACCAGACAATCTCTTTGAGGTCAATCCTAGGCTCTGGAACTGTCTGCCACAATGTTTTCATTGAGAAAACCTTTGACATTTAAATGGGCTTATTGCTGAAAGGGATTATAACTGACTGTCATTTTATTTCATTACAAATAAACGTAGTAAATGATTTAACAACTAGGTATTACATTTCTGTCCTACCTCTTTCTTTAGAAAGTACTAAAAACCCAAGCACACATAATTAAAAACAAATTATTTTAAAGTTAACATTCTAGCTTGATTTTCTTAATGTTAGCCACTTGGTGTGAGTTTTGTTGAAAAGGTGTGATCAATGACATTTCATTCCAGCTTGTAACAGAAGGAAGATAACCTAGTTTTCAAAAAATGTTCAGGCAGCTCTTGTAAAAGACATCAGTGCTGGTCTCCTTTGATGTGGAACAAAGACAAGAGATAAGGGAAGCCACCTGAGCCACGTTTCTTCAGTAGCAGTGACTGAAACCCCTGCCCTGGTTCAAAGCAGACATCATTACTGAAGAAACAGATGGAAGAAAAAGAAGGGGCTTGTAACAGGTCCAGCACATGTTTCACAAGCAGCTAACACAGTGGCAGTATAAATAATAGGCTACTGAAGGGCGATGACAGAATCATCCAGCCTGAAACCTCTCTTTTTCTCTGGGAGGTCTTTGAAACGAAAACACCAGGCCCATCCGGAGTGGGCTTGACCGGCAGTGGGTTCCCCAAGTCCCCCCCGACCAGGCCCCACTGGATTCGCCACGATGCGTGGTGAATTCCATAGTTAATGTGATCAGGTCCATTATGTGGTTCCTGTGAAAAACATGTCAAATTGATCATCACAAATTTTTTAAAAGTATTTATGGAAATTCACTGTTCCTTTTGTAAGGAAAATAGAATTAAGCCAACAGGAATGGTAGAACTATGTTCTTGAATGGAACAAGGTTATCACTTCCATATCTCCTCGAGATACAGACGCTGGTGGAATATAGTTGAGTCTCGCTTATCCAACCTTTGCTTATCCAACGTTCTGGATTATCTAATGCAGTCTGCCTCCCACCCGAATCCACAGTTATTTCTCTAGGCAGAAAGGACTGAACTTTTACGGATTTAACTTCCAACAATGTTGTTACTATAAGTTCATTATATGCAATTCTATCTTTATTTGTAGTCAATTTGTTAGTAGCCAATGTTTTTACTCAATGTTTTCAATACATTGTGATGTTTTGGTGCTAAATTCATAAATACAGTAATTACTACATAACGTTACCATATATTGAACTGCTTTTTCTGTCAATTTGTTGTAAAACATGATGTTTTTGGTGCTTAATTTGTAAAATCATAACATAATTTGATGTTTAATAGGCTTTTCCTTAATCCCTCCTTATTATCCAACATTTTCACTTATCTAACGTTCTGCTGGCCCATTTATATTGGATAAGTGAGACTTTAGTGTACTAGGATTAGACAATATAGTTCACTTGGACCTCGACATCGATATAACCGGGCATTTAATACAATCTCCAGTCCAAGGCATAATCTCAAAATTAAAACAGGATTACCTAATGCCTACTTTTAAAACAAGGCCTCAACACTACATTTCTTCCAGAAAGATATACCTGTAACTGCTTTCCATCTGGCTGGGAAGTAACATAGTTAATCTGCTGGGATGGTGGTGGTGGTGGAGGAGGTGGCGGCGGTCCCTGAGAGACACTGGCTGAAGCTGCTACTTGGACGAGAGGCACTCCTGAATGAAGATGCAGGGGAACCGGTGGAGGAAGACTAAACGGATTGTGCTGAATGTTCATAATAGGAGTAGGAACAGCCATTGGATACGGGAAGAGATTCATTGGTTGATGTTGTGTATTCACTGGTGTCATTACATTCATCTGAGGTTGCAGCACATTTATTGGTAGTTGAGAATTATCGTTTTGTTGGTTGCCTTGGTCTTTGAAATTTGGATCTATCAAGATAAAAAAATCTTAAAATGTGATTTTATAAAGCTTTGCCCCCCAAATGATGCTACTTTGTCCAACCATGGAATTTGTTATCATTTTAGAAAGCCACACAATTTAAAAAAATTAAAATAGTATTTAAATCACCAGCTAATTATAAAAAAGAGGAAGTCCTATAACATTTTACAGAAGCCTTAACAGGTTTGTCAGCTGGGCTAATTAAAAAGTTGTCACAAAGTTGACAGAATGCTTTGCTTAAATATACAAAATTTCAATATTTACAACAGAACACATCTTATAGCCTATTAATCAGTCAAAAGAGCAGCTGCGCAAAAGGAAGTACACAAATGAATTCTATTTTTTCAATCATGGGTTTGTCTCCAACTGATGGCTGATATCTAATATTCTTGGGTTGTGTATTCAATTAATGAAAGATAGATGGGTTGTCCTAATGTGCAAGAAAGGATTCCTTGAATGGAAAGGCTAGGGATCCATGGGAATTCTCACTAATGGAATGAAGACAATTTGCTAATTTTCTTGTCACACAGTTTTTAGGAGGCCTAAGGTGATCAGTCAAAATCTGTGAGCAGGTACTAGTTGTGTCCTTTCTGAGTGGAATTCTACTCATGAGATCATAGGCTCCAATCCATGAGTTAAATTGCTAAACAGTTATAAGCAGCACAGCACACTATCTTCTCAAAAATACTAGTCGTTTTCTTTTACATTAGTGTCCTCTCCCATCAAAATATTTCTATTTATTCATGTCAGTTGCATTAAATTTTAATCTAGGAGTATGCAGAAACCACAAGTCCTGGTTCATACTCACACCAGTGGTCCTGAAAGCAGACTAATTCAGTTCCAACCACTTCAGAGCCTTCTCAATTTGATTTGGACCCAGAGCTGAACCTTGCACTGAGAAATCTAAAGCTTTGTGCCTCTTCATTGAATATCATTCGGGAAATAGCTTGATAGAATTTAAATGTATTTCAATGCAATGCTAGCCCTTCTTAAAAGGATAAAACTTAATATATTTCATGCAGTGTAGAAGTTGTAAGAAAATCCTTCATAGTTTGGGCATTTAATACTAGGATTTGTTAAGTTTTGTTAGGAATAATTAGTTTGAAAAGGACATAGATGACCCTTACTTGGCTTCACACAGATTACAAATCTGTTAGAATCAGTCTTGTCGGGGATTGAGACAAACCCATTATACACTGTGGTGTAAATAGCAATGTAATCTACTGTATTTAGTCAACACTGAATGTGAAACAATAATCATGCAGGATAAAAGAATATTTTAATTACTGTGAATGTCTTAAAAATCACATTGAAGGTTTTGCATAGAATGTCAATTAGTCAGAGAACTCAAAAAATTAAAACAAATGTAAAATTTCAGCTTTTACTTTAACCCAAATGTGTGTTTTGTGTGTGCATGGGGTAGGGGGATGTACCTTGTTCAGAAGCGACTTCTTCTTGTTTTGTCCATGATGACTGTGGGCTTGAAGGATTTCTTCCTCTTTTGGAATAATAATTCTGTACATCAGCTGGCAAAGTCTTTCTCACAGCCCAGCTTGATGCAGATGTCCACCCAGACCTATCGGCAGGTGTATCAAAGGAGAAATCTTGTTCTGGTTTGCGTTTGTATGGTTGGTGCTCTGTGAATCTTGAGCTTTCATTTCCAGAATTATCTGCATTCCCTGAGTGGGGCTTCCTAGTTTGCCAGCGGTTCTCAGTCTGTTCTCCATACGGAAAGCCACCCCTACCACGGCCACCCCTACTACGGGCACCTCTGCCACGATTTGAATTCCAACCTGATCCAAAGCTTCTATTCCATTGAGGTCCTGAATTATTATGCCTGTTTTCTTCCCATGGTTCATTTTTAAATGTTTCTCTGTTCCTTGGTTCTGGAACTGAATTTATCTTTTCCATGATCCAATCTGGATAGTCTTTTCTATACTGTTCAGAAGAACTCTGCTTGTCACCATCTTTGTTAATGTTGTCCCTCTCTCTTTTCATACTCTCAGCATGTTTCTCTTGTTCATTTCTTTTATATCTATCATTTCCTCTGGGACTTCTCCAGCTATCATTTCCCCACCGTTCCTTCCATCTGGGAGGTGAATAGCTATCCCTCTCATTTCTAGGGAATGATGGAGCTTTGCTTCTTGTCCGGGATCGGGATCGAGACCGGGATCGGGAACGTGACTGTGACCATCTCCTTCTACTCCTCTCTCTTTCATGATCTCTTCTTAGCCCATCTTTATCACTCTCTCTATCCTTACTCTGAGATCTACATTTGTGCCTTGGAGAAGAGTCCTTCCCTTGTATCCAGGAAGACCTCCTTCCTTCTCTGCGTGGATCCCTTTTTGGAGAACCAGATGGAGACCTCCTCTCTTCTCTTACAGCATCTCTTTTTGGAGAACTTGGCGGTGACCTCTTCTCTTCCAGCAGATCTCTTTTTGGAGAAGTGGATGGAGATCCTCTATCTGCCAATTCTCTTTTTGGAGAACCCGGCAGCGATCTCACCTCTTCTATAACAGTATCTCTTGCTGGAGATTGCAATAGAGACTGCTGCCCTTCTTTGCAACCGTCTCTTCTGGGAGATCGAGACATTCTGCTTTCAGATATTATTTCTCTTTTGGGAGATGGAGATTGAGATCTTTTCCGCTCCCCTTTGGAGGGAGACCAGGTTGTTGATGGAGAATGAAATCGTGACCTTCTAATTCGAGGCTTTTTATCTTTTTTAATTTCTGTGGGGCTTTCTGTTTCTTCTTTTTTGTCTGAAAGAACTGCTAATGATGCCGAGTGTTCGGTGTCATGAATTAAGGAGCTTGCCTCTTCCTGTAGACTCTCACACATCAATGGCTGGTCTATCTGGGAGTCATTCTGGTCACTGCCAAATGAGTCACATTCCATAGCCACTATCTCAGTGTTGTCTTCACTAAAATGTTTTATTTCTTGAGTACACACACTGGATGATGTATCAGGTCTAGAGTCTTCATTAATCTTTTCTACAGGTTTCTCATGTTCTTCCTCTACAGAAATATTTAATAATATATCAGTTCCCTGTAGATTTTCTTGGTCCAAATCTCGATTTTCTGCTGCTGTTGTTTCTTCTTCTCCAGCTTTAGCATCTTCATTTTCTAATGACATTGGAAGTTCCTTTAATTTGCTTGTAGAGCTATCTAATGGTTCCTCAACTACCATCTCAAAGTCTTTTCCATCTGACAATGTATTTTCAGAATGGGCAGACAATGTCCTCTCTGAGATTTCACTCCCAGGTCTCTCAAACATCTCTTCTGTTGCTAATGGTTCCGTTTCCCTCAACAATTCATTCCTAAAACAAGTCAGTGGTTCATCAGGTACCTCCATGGATCCCTGTTCTTCTGGGGATTTGTTTCCAGTGTCAGACAATGAACTGTCTGTTATTGCCATAAATTCTGCTCCCCCCGGAACATCATTTCCAGGAGCAGTGAATATATCACCTGCTACTAGAACACAAACTGATTTTTCTAATAAATCACCCCCTGGACTATCCAAAGTGGGTGAACTGGAACTTGTTATCACTGCAGGTTCCAGTTCATGCATAGGCAATTCATTTTTAGGACTCTCTAATTCCTTGGACTGATGAGTAAATGTTACAGTGTCACCACATAATTCATCACTAGAAACATTTGGTAAAGGCTGGTCTACATGATCAACAGTACTCGCATAGCATGAAGTATCACCATATACATTATCTTTTGTTTCACATTTTTTACTGTCTCCCTCTAAGGTAAGCACAGGAGGATCTTGTGAATAGGAAGAAATTTCCCCCTCTAAAGTGAGCAAAGGAGGATCTTGGGAACATGAATCAGTGTCTACGATATCTAAGTTATCCTGTCCTTCATCAGGGTCTTTTGGGGGCTCTTCTTTATATTCTACACAGTCTTTGGAGTTTTCTAAGCCATTAGCAGACTGGGTTTCTGCATCACTTTTCTGACCAAAGTCAGAGGTACTATTTGCACTCTCCAATAAACTGTCTTTATCTAGTAGCTGAGTTATCTTAGTCCCATCAGATTCTTCAACTTCTACTTCATCACTAGATGTTTTCCGGTAGCGTCCAGAGCTTCTGAGATTCTTTTTAACTAAAGGTTCCTGCTGTTTAACTCCCCTTTTAGACTTCCGTTTTGGAGGTAATTTCTCAGACTCTTCACTAGAAGCATTCACAAAGGAGTCACCATCACCACTGGCCTCGCATCCAGAATTGCTTGATTTTGGTGAACTCTGAGACTGATTCAAAGTTTCCGTTTTAACATTTCGAGCAGATCTTCTTCTAGGAGTAGTATCTGAAACCTTCCTCCTTGAGCCTCTTGTGCCAGCTGTGCCAGAAGTTTGTTTTTTCTCCTCTCCTTCCTGGACATATGTAACAACATGTCCCCTTTCTGATGACCCTAACATTTAAAAAAAGAAAAGCAATGTATTGCATTGTGGTGAACACAAATACTATTTTAGAAACTGTTCATATATTCACTGAGTGCAGATGCTTTCATACCAAAACTAGCTCTCAAGTGTATGTATTAGCTAACATATGGTTTGCATTTGTTTTGTAATTAAATCAGTACAGACCAAAGGTCTCACTAACTGCTACACCTTGAGCCCCCTTCACATGTGAATTGAATGATTAACTTGGAGGACAGGCCCATCACCTCTCTGTATCATTGCCCATCAATGGACTGCCTGCAGTGATTGCGCAGATGTCTATGTGTGAACAACATGTTCCCAAATGTACACTGTAGAGAAATCATGCCAATGTGCAGACATCTAGAACGAGGCCTGCATCATAGCCAGTGAATAGCAATGAAAATAATTCCACTCAAAATAACATGATGTGCCTGTCACATGGTTCACAACTACTTCTTTACAGGTTTCCCTGGCCTGCAGGCAATGACTTATACAGTTGGACAACTTCTATACTAAGCTTACATAGGATAGGCATGTTCACAATATTAGTTTAGGACTTCTTGAGTCCTAGCCTATATGCATGGAGATACTACACTCAATATGTGATATTCTAAATATCCTGTACCAAAATTATTCTGTGTCCTCATCCTGAGATGAAGGTCAGTGAATGAGTGGACCAATTTCTATCCCCAGGAACCTCCAGTAAACACATAAGACTGTCAAAAAATGAAAAACTCAAACCCAAAAAACTGGGGGTGAACTGCAACTTAATTAAAAGGTAAATCACGACTATTGGTGTCTTCCAAGAGAGACACGTTGCCCATTTTTGCAAGAAAATAGGCAACCCAGTGGTTGAACAAAACAGTGCTGGTCAACATTTTAGTCATCATTTTCAAACTCCCAATCCTGCACTTTAAATTTTAGCTAACATATATTTCACATCTAAATACTCTTTAGAGACACTTCA
The DNA here is from genome assembly GCF_035594765.1 of Anolis carolinensis. Classification (NCBI taxonomy): domain Eukaryota; kingdom Metazoa; phylum Chordata; class Lepidosauria; order Squamata; family Anolidae; genus Anolis; species Anolis carolinensis. The sequence continues at coordinate 147,022,657 of NC_085845.1, forward strand.
GATTGAAGTGTTTTGCAATGAAGCCCAAACAAATTATTATAATATATTTGTCAATAGGAAATATGCTATAGCCTGATAAAAAATTTTAATAGCCAGCACACACTTTGGTGTCTCAAATGTTAGCCCTGTTTTTGGGCATATCTGACCTGCTGATTCCAAAAATAGCACTGGTTTCCCCCTACCAACTCTAATTTTTGAGATACAGAACATATGCCATCTGCTCTCCCACAGAACATCATGATAACCTTATCTAAGAAACTAGAATTGATGCGGCCTATCCAATACAATGTTCTAAATCAGTGCCCCCCCCCCAAAAAAAAACAACAGAAACAGGTCTAAAAACCCAGATACCAATAATTTTGTTTGTTGGACTGTGTAATTATTTCCTTTTATTGGAAAAAGAATGAGTATTTGATCATAAAAATTGCTTTATATAATCTATAAACAAAACTTACAAAAAAAAATTACCAAAGTTTTCCAGAGGCGTGGTACTTATTGAAAAGCCAGTTCCCATAATGACAGTGGAAACCAGAAGACAGGCTGCCATTTCTGCATCACAGCATAAGGAAGGAATTCTGTAAAATTCAACCCACATAAAAATAAGAACTATACAAAGAGCTCTATAAAGAAATATTATACAATATGTGCCCTACATAAAAACATGATATTCATTTAGTAAGTAATAATGAAGAGCTTTGAGCTGGCAACAGAGACTGGCTTAATGCATGTAATGTTTTATTCTTTTGGGCAAATTAGGATTGCTTCAGAGGACTTTGGCATCTCTAAAAACCTCTGAAACAGATTAGAGGATGTATTTTTCTTAATGCAAAGGACAAAAATCACTTGCTTTTTACTCATCCTTTCTTCTTACAATAATGACTCCCCTCAATATTTTGTAAAGTTATCTCTAAAATAGACCCTTTAAACAATATTATTTATGATGACCACATGTCAAATGCACATATGCCTTTCATTCCATCTGACAAAAGAGCAGTCTAGGAAACATTTGTTTTACCTCCTATTGCCAGGTGATCTGGGCTTGGAATTGTGGTTACCAGTAACTACAATTAGTTTCGAAACATCAACTCCAGAAACCAGAATTCAAAGTTGATTTATTTGAACTTCAGTTAGTCTAACCAAAGTTTGCTATCCTAAATTCAAAACTCCACACATTTAACTAAAATCAAAAGCGTCCAAACATCTCTTCCTAGCGGAGCAGGAAGACAAAATGAGAAGGGGAAACATACTAGCCTAACACTTGCTGTAGCCCTTTCCTTCTCACTGATGTTTAGTTTACTACAAAGGTGGGATTCATGCAGGCTTCCATATATTGGACACCATTTATTCTTCACCACTGGTTATACTGGCTAACAATGATGGAAAGTATTGTTCAATATCTTAGGAAGACTGTTTGATCTCTCCAGTTTGCTAAGAAATGCAAACATGACCAAAATATATATTATTGTACAACAAAATACATCCTACTGTTTTATTTTTATAAGTTATTTAGGAGTCATAAAGTATTGTAGGAAAGGTTAATATGACATTCTTACACTTCATGTTTTACATATTGTGATTAGATTACACTTTTCTTCATTTCAGAAGGTTCTATAAGGTTGTTGTTCAGTTGTTTTACCTTGCCATTCTAGCTAGCATGGAACATGACAGGTCCAGTTCTCTTCTCTTGTGCCCAATAACTGTGTCAATTTTGCTGATCTCTATACTGAAATGCAAATTTAATATATTTTACAATGTACATTAGGAAATCATTTAAAGACCTTAATTTAATGTACATATTTTTTAAAAACCTCACTAGGGCACACTTACAGGACAAAACAGCATTAAGATAATTTTAAATTACATTCTCAGTAATACCCAACAGAATTCTAAAATGAGCCAGTATTATCCTCAAACAATCAATGCACAGGTTGAAGCGTATGTACTGGCTCTATTCTAATGTTGAATTATAATTCAGTGTTACAAGAAGCAAGCCTTATGGCCCCACTTCTTCTTCACCACAAATAGGATCAATTTAAAACATTTAAGGTTGTACACTTCTGGCTGAAGAAATCTTGAGTTCTAACAAAAACTATTACCGTATATACTTGAGTTTTTTGGCCCTTTTTTAGGACTGAAAAAGCCCCCCCCCCCCCACTTATACTCGAGTGAGTGTCCTGGCCGTCTTATATTCAGGTCGGCTTATACTCGAGTGCATAGGTAATCAGAGTTGGACAGTCTTATCTTATTAAAGTCTTATTATTATCTGAAGTTACAGTTTTTGTAAATATTCAAAAAAATTAACCTACTGATGACTCAATTAATGTAATGTTATTAGCATCTATTTTAATTTTTGAAATTTACCAGCATCTGCTTGCATTTCCCACTCTCGTCTTATACTCGAGTCAATACATTTTCCCAGTTTTTTTGTGGTAAAATTAGATGCCTTGGCTTATATTCATGCCCGCTTATACTCAAGTATATATGGTACATGGTCTAGCAGGGAGCAGGTGCAGCCCCCAGATTTGAGGTTAGCCTCAAATTTTTAGTATGTCCAATTTATTTTCTCTTGTGGTGTATCACAGGTTGTTCACATGCAAACGAATAGGCCAGGTGTAGTTACATATGAGCTTCCAACCCATTACCCTGAGGCTCATTTTTGTAACACTAAACATTTATCTTACACAATGATTTACTGGCTACTGAAAATGTTTATGCCACAGGTGAAATCTGAACAAAACAATCCCTGTCTCTCAGACCAAGCATCAATAAGCTGTTAAATTACATCACAAAGAATAAGTTACAAGTATATATTGTAAAGCAACAGACTGGGACACCCAGCTCACATGAGTTTTTATAAAGCTATCTAAATATTGCACTGCCTTCTAAAGTCATAAAAGTCTAGAGTAGTGATGAATCTCGTGCAGCTTTCCAGATATTGTTGGACTACAACTTCTAGCAGCCCTAGCAACATAACCAATAATAAGAAATACGGAGAGCAGCAGCCCAGAACATCAGAAAAATAGCATAATTTCACACTTGCTCTAGAATAGTGGTTCTCAACCTGTGGGTCCCCAGGTGCTTTAGCCTACACCTGGGGACTACAACTCCAAGAAACCCCAGCTAGTTTACCAGCTGTTAGGATTTTTGGAGTTGAAGGCCAAAACATCTGGGGACCCACAGGTTGAGAACTACTGCTCTAGCTTATTTCTGAAGAATATACTTGAAGATTAGGGTCCAACTGCAAAGCTCCCCTTTTGCTGGAATACTACATGACACATGGTCATTTCCAGAAAGAATAGACAACAAATCTAGATTACCATTTTCCCAGAAAGTCACTAGAGAATTTATAATAGTACAATCTACAACTACAATAGACAATAAATTAATACTAACCGCTCATGTTCATAGTTAGGAGATTCTCCAGGGAAACTACTATTAGAAGAAAATCTATCATGGAAGCTACCTCTGATTAATCTGTTTAAGCAAGTCTGTCTTCTGGGCTATAAAAATAGAAAGAATAAATTTACAACTCTGCAACCACCTCTACATTTAACATTCACAAAGCAAAATAGAAATCACATTATATGTAAAGATGTCTTGTTTAAATCCATGTCATAGAAGTCACATAAGACTCTGTACTGTGACCTTTACTTTCATGCAACACTTCTTTGGTCTTGTTTTCACCATTAGACCTACAAACTAAGAAAGCTGTCAGGAAAGGGCCACTGCTCAGTGATACAGTGCATGTTTTCTACACAAAATGTGCCCACTTCATCTTCCAGTTAAAACGATGAGAAAGAGTCCTCAAAGCAGATACAGTATGCACAATAGTGGAATAGATGTAAACTGTTTTATATTCTTACCGACTTTCTAACAACTAAAACCCAGTTTTAGACACATAACAAGAAAACAAACACCTAAGAGGAAATCTGACTGATGTCTCTGAACAGACATGTACAGAATTAATATCATTTGTAAAAGCTGGCATTATTAAAATAATTGTATAAAATAATGATGGAAACGTACAGCTATAATTACCAGAAAGCAACTCAATGCTGACCATTGATTAAAGACCTCCTGATTGATTTTTTTGTAGTCAAATAGGGAAGAGCATCCCTCTTGTTCACTCAACTACTTAAAAATAAAAGACACACCAATCCCTTCATTATTAATGGTCCTACTTTTAGTGCAATTACGTTTATAATTATAAGGGTTTTACAGAAATGTTGGCATCATCATATTTTTCTAATGCTCTAAACTGATGGATGTGATTTAGCATCTGTGGCTTATGCATAATAAACAGAATGTAAAAACTATGTCACATTAATTTTCTGTACAGTATAAATGTATGTTTTCTCCGTCCCAAAGCAACTGAACTGAAATATCTTATTAAAAGAAAGAAGTGTAATTGAGCGTACCCTATATATTCATGTATAAGTCTAGAAATGTTAGTAAAAAAAATGGCCAAAAAAAATCCCTGGGTCGACTTACCTACTCATATCAAAAAAGGAATAATCCCTTTCAAAAGGAAAGAACTTAGTCTGTCCCAGGAGAACTTTAAAGAAGCATTGAACCACTCTACTCTCCTCTGTGCTGCTGCCTCTAGCCTTTTTGAATGCTTGGATGGGGAAATGGCAGCAGCCAAGGGTTTCCCCCTGAGGTGGCACTGGTGCTCTCATCTTTGTAGAATAACCTTCAATTTATTCATGGGTCATATCAACATCCATAATTTTGGCTCCCAAACCTGTTCTTGACTTATACGTAAGTTCGACACATATACATGAGTATATACAGAACTTAGTGTGCCTTAAACACCATATCTTAAACTCTTTCAAACTTTGACTTGAAAATTGTTGCACTAGGTAGCTTTTCAATTTTTAAGCCATGGCAATTTTTAAGCCAAGCACATGCTATGCTTACATCATTTAGAGATCAACAGCACAATCCTACAGATGTTTTTTCAGACACGCTGGCATCAATAAAGCTTACAAGCATGTTTAGGATTAGCGCATAAGAGTATTTTAAAAAAAGAAACCAACAGCACAAGGCAATACTACCGTGTTTCCCCGAAAATAAGACAGTGTCTTATAATAATTTTTGCTCCCAAAGATGCACTAGGTCCTATTTTCAGGGGATGTCTAATTTTTCCATGAAGAAGAATTTACATTTATCGTTGAACAAAAAAATGAACATTTATTATATACTGTACAGTGGTTGTCATCACAAACTAGCATAACCAGACAAACTGTGAATCCTATCAAGAATGTCTTATTACTACCATTATTTCAATGTACAACAATCTATGGTACGTACATTGACCAATCCTGCATGCTCTGGTGTTCTGTTTGGCAGGCATGCTTCTAAACAAAAACTTTGCTAGGTCTTACTTTCAGGGGAGGCCTTATCTTTAGCAATTCAGCAAAACCTCTACTGGGTCTTATTTTCAGGGGATGTCTTATTTTCAGGAAAACAGGGTAATTTTAACACACTTGAAGAACTGTGAGCAAAACATGAACTGTCCCTAGCTGAAAATAATTTCAGCATTGATTTTAGATTTGATTAGTACTGTATCAATTAGAACTGACCGATCCAATTATCAAAGGTCTTCTTTAGGATATTCCAGAATTTACAACTAATTATAGAAGTTTGGCAACAAAATCTCAGGAAAAGCTTTATATTTCTATAGGCAAGTTTAAAATTGAGTAAAACAATATTGCAAGTACTGTAAATGAAAGGAAATATGTTTAAACAATCAATACACACTAAGACTGTAAAATTATAAAAGGCGTTTACTGGGAATTACTATTTCTAAAGGTGAAATATTCAAACAAACCTTATTTTTCTTCACAGAATGTTTAGCTTCTCCCTCCTTAGAAAAATCTTTATTAAAAACAAAAACAAAACAAAAACACTTTTATGCATTGTTTCTGAGCATTAAGGCAATAGTTACCAGTTTGAAATACATTAGAAACAAACTACTTCAAAATATTCTATACACTTTGGAAGAAAAACACTTACTCTGGAATTAATTAGTATATAGTGAGCTCTCCACATCTGCTATCATTAGGGATGCAGGGACCTCCGCAAAAGTGGACAGTGAATTTTTAAAAAATGCCTTTTTAAAAAAACCCTGAGAACATATCTCTAGAAATCTCCAGGCTCTTCGGTGCAATTCTATAGTCAAACTCCAGCAGAAGATTAACACAAGAGTCACACTGGAGGATCAGGAGATTCCTAGAGAGAACATCTTAATCAAATGTGTGAAAAATCAAATCTACAAAAGTCAAACCTGCAAATATGGAGGACTAACTGTGTATGAAATTCAACCACAGGGAGATATAGGACACTTCTTTCTTTGTTGCTCTTAATGAACTGATAACACAGGCTGCAATTCATACAGCTACAACCAAGTTGTGTTCTGTACATTCCAAATTATTTTCATCTCCTCATAACATCTAAAAAGGAATATATATTTCGGAATAGCACCCATCCACTCATATTCCTCAGCAAACACATTGCTGCTGATACTGAAAACATCATGCAATCATCATTCATGACCACTACCCACTGGTAACCCAATTTTCCAGAACTCTATTTACCTTACAACTTGCTATAGTGAATTCAATTCTATACAAAAAGTTTTTATGTTAATGTGCCCCTAAACTCAATCTATTCTCCTTCAGTACATGATAAATATTCAAATATGAAAGAAGCAGAAAATATTTTAATTATTTCATTAATACCTAAATTTGAAAACAATTTTGATGACTCTGATATTAATAATTCTAATATTTGAGTGACATACTTAGTTTTTGTGGTGCTACATAACTCTGCTTTTACCAAGTTATGTACATTATTTGTCACAAGATGCACATCTGTGCATTATCTTATCTTAACCATTGGAGGGAATGACAATTGGAAGCTATCAACAAAGAATAATGACTGTTTGTGCTGCTTGCAGAAAAGTTAAGGACAACATGCCAAGATAGGTTTTTGTCAGGATCCATGTGACCCTCCGGCATACAGAAGGTTTCTGAAAAGGCCCTCTGCAATTCAAGAACAAAAATACTTGCGCTCCAAGAGATTATTTGAATCCAAACATAATTTAACTAATGTTATGAAGTTCAAATACAAACTTTATTCACTATCTCTCTGTGCATCCATGAATAGAAACTGTTCAAAAAATTGCCTATTTATATCAAGAGTAAGGATTATCTGTATGCATGCAGATGTACCCCAAAGCTAAAATATTGGTCAATAGTGCAAACATGTACATGGCACACCTCTGGAAGCATCAGAACTCCTGCGTGTTTCCATGAATCACATTTATATATAGATTTATAATTGCCAGTAACAGATACTTCAAAACTTCTTGCTTTGTGGAAATCAACTCAAAAATTGTCAGTTTTGCAAAGGCTGAATACATCCACACCATTAACAATGAATATTTGAAGCATTTTAAAGGAAAACAAAGAGAATAACATAAATTGTAAACTTACTGTGTTTTTGGTTCAAGGCTTTACCGGAGACTGCTGATAAATTTCTTTTCTCTGCATTTTCTTGTTTTCTGCGAAGAGAAGCCAGTTAGAATGAAATAATTTTATATATACACTACATGCATTTTGTTCATTCTATATTACCCAATGATTGTTCCTTCTTTTAAAAAATAAAATAAAGCTACTTTGCTCTCCAGAGTTCTCCACAGCAGTTTTCATCACCCAAAGGCTTTTGAATCCTCAGACTGGTAACGTTGCTTATCCAACCTTCGCTCTGTATTATCCAACAGTCTGCCTTCTACCCGGATCCACAGCTGTTTCTCTAGGCAGCAACTTGCAGCAGGCCAACATGCCCAACAACAACACAAGTGCAGCCAAGCTACCAAACAAGTGGCAAACTTGTTGTAAAACATGTTTTGGTGCTTAATTTGTAAAATCATAACATAATTTGACGTTTAATAGGCTTTTCCTGAATCCCTCCTTATTATCCAACGTTTTTGCTTATCCAATGTTCTACCGGCCAGTTTATGTTGGATAAGCGAGACTCTACTACAGTGTTCCCTCACTACTTCGCGGTTCACTTTTCGTGGATTCGCTGTTTTGCGGTTTTTCAATAAACTCTAAAAGACTATTATAAATCATAAAAAATTAAAATTTACAGCCTAAGGAAGGAAAGAAGGTGAAGCCAAAGGGAGAGAAAAGGAGCCTAAGCGGCAACAAGAAGAGGAGGTGATTTATCAACACATGATTGATCAAGTGTATAACTACTAAAATAATGTATAAATATTAAAATAAATATAGTGTCCCTACTTCGCGGATTTTCACTTATTGCGGGTGGTCCTGAAACCTAACCCCAGCGATAAGTGAGGGAACACTGTATACATATTCTTTCTATGAAATGTTAAGCAATGTACTAAACATATGTTAACAAAATGTATGTATAATAGTGGCAAAAGGAAATCTTTTGTCCTTCAGACCAAGGTACAAAAACGGAAATAAAACTTTAAAAAATATTTCAGAATTGCAAGTCAATTCTTTAGTATATTATAAACATGTTGCTAACCTTGTGCAGTTTTTCATATTCATTGGGCAATACTTGCCCTCTTTACAGCAAAGTAAGTCATCTTTTTTGCTTACTTGTTGCTTTATCTGAACCTGCAAGAAATATTTTTATTAGTACTAAAGTTTCCAAAGCATTGATAGTCTAGATCAGTAGAGTAATTGAATTTACAACATGTTCTAATACCTGATACACAAATACCAGTGCAGATTCATAGCATGTTATTCTAAAGGAATTTGATGCCAAAGCAAACAGCCAAAGTACCACACAAAAGCTTAAGAAAGCAAGCTGGCTGTTCTCTGAAAGGGATTTAAGCTTTGATTTTCCTTTTGAGCAACTTCACAGTTAAGATACTATACAAATGATGAAGGATTTATTCACCAAATGAAAATGGCACATTGTTTACTACTGAGCGCTTAATGCTTTCTTAGTATATCATGTTACACTTCAGATAAATAAAGATAAATAATGGAGAAACAAGAAGAATTTGCTCAGCTGCTACCCATTTGTATCTAACACTCGATCCTGCCATCCACTTGCAAGACAGCTGTATGCACCCAACGGAATTCATAAGTGGATCTGACCCACATATTTAACCAAATGATATACCTTGTACTGCAGTTTTGGCAATATTTGGAGCCTTTACATTTAAATTCCTGAATTACATAGATATTCTTTATGCTTTTTAATAATGCATCAACTGGAGACATCAAATTTAGCCTTGGGCTCACTAGCTAGACATCTGTTGTGGATTTATATTCTAGATCCCATGATGTCACACCACTCACAAAGGTAGCTAGGGCTGATGAAAATAAAGTTCAAAACATTTAGGATGCACTAAATTGGAAAATCTTTATTTTAAACCACTGATTTAGCCCATTGGTTTTTTAATCACTTTAGTTATAATTGCTTCTGTTAGTTATATATCGCTTTCAAGAACATGATCACTCAATATGTGAACCAATATGATTATCTGTTCCCAACAAATATGCTTTTCAACAAATATATGTGGACAAGATACTAGATGAACAAGGCAAAAGGGGCAAGATCTTACCTCACACTATTTGTAAAGGTAAACCTTTTACCATAACTGAACATCAATACTATAAGAGGCAATACAAATTCAATAAAAATGAAAAAAAAAAACTTGAAACTTACCTTTATACAGTCTTTCAAAGCATTTAATTTATATACAGCTTGGAACTGTTTGCGGTCAACAGGACATGAGGCCCTAGTCTGAAAGAAGATTATGTTTAGCCTTTATCTCGTAAGAAATATTATAATCTGTGCTTTCAATTAGAATGTCATCAACTTATTTTATGGATCATAAAGTTCAAAATAAGCCTCTTGCACATTTCTCTGGGATCTGAAACTGGGAGATAAATAAGGAATCCAGATGATTATTGCTTAACTCAGTAAATCAATAAAGAACAAACCAATTAATCAGCTCCACAAAACTTTTCTCTTACGGTACTTCCATTTTCACAAGCACTGCATATATCAGGTATAGTTATTAAGGGTGGCAGAATAGCCTTACAGTATATATTCATGTACAGTTCTTTGACCATATCTCTCCACCATAGCACAGACCATTTCTTTCTTCCCAGGCTCAATCACATTGCATCTAGGCAGTCTGCTCACACCAATGGCAACCTGCAGATATTTATGGTTGAAGTAACTGCTGTCAGACCGGGGGAATGTTTTAATGTATCATTTTCTGTCCTTAGGGCCCATTCATATGCACCATTAAAAGAAAAGGAGCTAAGATAGTAGCATGATAATAGAAAATCAGAATAACAATCTTTCCACACTTTGATACAATGAACAGAGGCAACTATTAATTGTTGATCAGATGATGACAAGAAAGAAATGGAATCAACTTGCAGGAGTGGAGGGAACCTAAGTCATGCCCATGCAACCTAATATTTATACCAGAGATACAAGACACCGAATAAGCACCTCTCAGGATATCATTTATCATTACACGTGTCCATTAGGTTTTCTAGAACTGTAACACAACCTACAATTACTTTATATCCCAACCTATATATGAGTATATAAGCAATAATTACCCTACATACTCATGTACATAAGTCTAGAAAACCTGGGTTGACTTATTCACAGGCCAGGGTACTATATCTTACTGTATCTTAACTCTTATCATAAAAAGAATGACCCCCTTTTTTGAAATAGAGTGATGGAAGACAAGAGCTTAGGCCACCCTAAGGAGAACCCAAAAGAAGCAATGAGCCTCTCTACCATGTGCTACTTCTGCCTATTTAAAATGTATTGGCAGAGAAATGATAGCAGCAGCCAAGGAAAGGTGACCCCCTGAAGCACTGCTAGCACTTTCCCTTTTCTGCAGAATAACTCTCGACTTATCTATGGGACACATCAAAATTCATAGTTTTGGCCTCCAAACATTCTCCCAACTTATATACATGAGGTCAACATATCATTGAGTACATATGGTACTTTTATAAAATAAGTCCTCTACTGCAGGTGCAATAATGAAATATAATGTTCCAAAGTTGCAGACAGTGCCATTGTGTAACAGATTTCCTCAAAAAGCAGAAGCAGGAAATCAAGAACAAATGTAATGTAGTACCTTATTTAAAAAATATAGAAACAGAAATGGCAGCATAATGGATAAAAGCTACCTTAATGGGGATGGGGCACATTCTACTACATATCTAAAATTGCAATGTGACAGCCTTGATAAAATCTGAAATATTTACACTGAGGTCAGGACAAAAAAGACTTGTTTGGGGTATGTCCAGTGAGAGAGATGCATAGTTAAATATTTTTTTCAAAGTACTTTTAGCACTCTGCCATATTGCAAACTGCTTTTAAAATTCATCTCAGTTTGTAAAAGGGTTTTGCTATAGAATATTAAGAAAGAATAGCCCAAAGCTTGCAGAGTTGTGTAAGCCCTAACCATATCACTCTTTATATGCCATCATCAATAGGAAACACACACTATAATAATTATTAAGATATTGCAGAAAAACAGCTGGACTTACTTCAGCCCATTTAAGGATGCAGGTCAGACAGAAAATGTGACTGCAATTTTCAGGAAAACCAACTTCCTGCTCTGTCAGACAATTTAGACAGATGGGACATCTGTCACCTTCGTCAGGTAAAGTGCTTGAGGAACAGGAACAATCCTCTTCATTCTCTTTACCTGTTGTAAATTGTAGAAACCATAGATAATTGAAGCAGCAAACCTCCATTTAATGATAGTTGACAATTTTGTTCCAAATTTCAAATCTAAAAAGGAAATCCCAAATTCTGTGAAATAGGCTAGGATTCTAAGATACCCTATTCTGTATATGGTTTGTAATCCACTTTTTAGCTAAGGTCCATTAAGTGCTACTGAAGACAAAAAAAATGAGGGCCTTAAAGGCAATGACATTTCAAGGCTAAGTTAACATACAAAATAGAAAGGTCACCAAAAGACAGAAAGCACCCATCCAAGATTCTGTCCTGATACATAAACTAGGCAACCTGTATGGTTTCAGTATTTGGCAGTCAGATGAAATCTATTTTGATTTACAACTGATAGTAGGTAAAAACACACATATTCACAATGAAGTTACTGAATCCTTGTTCAAAAAACTATTAGGGCAATAACCACTACCACATACATTTCAATGAGAGCCACAATTAAATACAAATATTGTGATGTCATCTTGTATCAATGTTAATCTTTGTTTTATTTATTATAAGATATGATTTTATTTAATAGTATTTTACCTTTCCAAATAGCTCATCATCGTTATCACCCCCACAATCATCACTATCACTACCACCATTTGAGTAATAGTCCAATCAATAAAACAAAAAATTCAGTCTCAAACTCATTCTTAGTCTCAACTTGAGCAGATCTACTGAATAAATGGAATGTAAATTCCATTCATTTAGTGTTACCATAAGATGACATTGCACCTCTTTCTGGACCAGTGGTTCTCAACCTGTGAGTCCACAAATGTTTTCGCTTTCAACTCTCAGAAATCCTAACAGCTGATAAACTGGCTGGGATTTCTGGGAATTGTAGGCCAAACACCTGGGAACCCACAGGTTGATAACACTGTTTTGGACATTTCAGAAATATCCCTCCACACCATCATTTGAAGAACTCTACAATTCTAGATCATTTTGTGTACCAGAAATAATGCTAACATGATGACTACATAATCACTTCCTTGAAGAATTGAAGCAAAGTAAGTTTTAGTCAGGAGTTATACAGAAATCAGAAATAAAAGCACCTAAATTAATCAATACCCCAAGAATAAAACAAGTAATATGGACAAATCTTTTAAGTTATGGTTCAATATCTCTGAAATGGAAATTGCCCTAAAGAGGGCACACAGGGATATGTGTGCTCATTCTGCTAAAACCAGATGTCTCACAGGATAATTCCTTTGTCAAATGAAGCATACTTCTACACGTTTGGATCTACATATATTTTTATTAGCTCTACTTCGGGCTTTATTATTCATATCAGGTACCTTCTTTGCCTTCATGTTTCTCATCTTCACCATTCTGCAGACACTGGTTTTTATTCTTCATTTTTGCTTAAGAAACACAACCTGCAAAATATTATCATCAATGCTTACATTAATATAATAAATCAGATAAGTATCCTCAAATATTAACTTCTGAAAGGCCAGTGTAATACCAGAGTATAAAGATATTTGGCAGCAAATGTCTAAGACACGTTAAAACAGCAATCCCATGTATTTAAAATATAAGAGTAATATGTTTTGAACTATTTTGATGAATATAAATTGCACACAATTCTCCACAACCTAAAACATATTCAAACAATATTATCCTTTCTTCTATTTTTCTACAATGTTACAACACATCAGACAAGGTTATAATACCACTTCACGTATTTTATATGTATCATACAAGGAATTCAAGAGAGAAAAATAACAAAGGATATTTCTACTTGAAGAAGACAAGTTAGAGCTGGATCCAGATCAACATAGGAGAAAATAACATGCCCTACTAATTTTCCTTAACACCACATTCACCTAAAGCAGCAATAATATATATATTTTAATTTGAAGCCACGGTTCTAGATTTACTTTACCTATTCAAAATCAACTTCCTCACCTAATTAATGGTTAAATTAATACGTTAGCTTAGATCACAGAAAAAGCAGTTTGCAACTCTCTCCGTAGTATTAATACAGCTTATATGAATCGAATCTGAAATCCTACAGACATTATCTAGGTTGTCGTTCAATAGGGCATATTTTAGAGCAGCCATGAAATTGTACTACAAGTATGTATCTCTTAAGGTTAAAATCCTATGTACCCTTGCCTGGGAATACCTGCTCACAACATTTCTGAATAGAGTGGTGAAATGCACAAGTTAGGCTGTCCCTGCAGAAACTAAAACAAGCACTGACTCTTTGTTGTGACACCTTGACTGGATGTTCTTGAATGCCTGGGGTAGTGAAAGGACAACAGTGGCTAGGGTCTGTAGATCCCCTGAGGTGGCATTGATGCTTCACCCACTCTACAGAACAATCCTTGACTTATCCACCGGGTCACACCAAGAGCCGGAATTATGGTCCTGAAACCTGCCCTTGCCTTGTACATGAAGTCAACACATAAATGAGTAAGCAAACATGCACTGAATTCTGCAAAATTCATGAATAAGATAAAAAAAGTGTAAGTTTAGATATAGGAGAACTTCCAGTTGCATATACAGTAGAGTCTCACTTATCCAACATAAATGGGCTGGCAGAACGTTGGATAAGCGAATATGTTGGATAATAAGGAGGGATTAAGGAAAAGTCTATTAAAAATCAAATTAGATTAGGATTTCACAAATTAAGCACCAAAACATCATGTTATACAACAAATGTTACAGAAAAAGTAGTTCAATACGCAGTAATACTATGTAGTAATTACTGTATTTACAAATTTAGCACCAAAATATCACAATGTATTAAAAACATTGACTACAAAAATGTGTTGGATAATCCAGAATGTCGGATAAGCGAGTGTTGGATAAGTGAGACCCTACTGTATTTAAACTTTCCTTATAATTTCTCATCTCCAGATTTTCTGAAAAGTTACATTTCTAACTGCAGCCTTAAAAAACTTGTAGGTAATGTGAGGGTTCCTCAAGAATAACTGGCACAAAAGTACTTCCCCTGTTCCATTTGTGAACGCCTTAACCAAACAGCTTCCATGATTTATTATCACAGTAGTCTAAATTTGTGATGCCAAAGGCCACTCTGAATATATTTATAAATTGGAGAACAACAGATAAACATATAAATTGGATTATATTTTTAAAAGGGAGTCTTGTGTCAGCTGCACCCAAAGACTTCTCACCCAAGTGTTTTTGTTTTTTTTGGGGGGGGGGGGGGGGAGGTAATGCAGCTGTTAAAAAGTTTTCAAAAATCACTTGCAGAAAGTAAATTACTGTAATATTCATAAATAAATTCTACGAATTCCAATAAGTATGTAAATAAATATACAAAAACACAAGCAACTCATATATCCAGCAGCTTCTTCTTGGCTTTTTAGATTCTCTCTATCTCAAATATTTGTTACAACATATTTGTATTTAGTATATTGTAACCGCTCACACTCTGGGATCAAGCAAATATGCACACGATTGCAAGCAAGATTTTCAGATCTGCAGGTAATCTTACAATAAGTACAAGGAGAGCACAAAACAGTCATAACATTCACATGGTTAGACTTTTAAGATTGAGTGGAGGAAGAGGCCATACAGATTTAAATGTCTTAGACTCCATTAAGTGTCATGCTGGCTTCAGGTTACAATAAAGATTCCTGCAACAAAAGCAGGACAGAATTCCTGTTTTTGAAAAATTTAATCCAGATATCTCTAGCTGAAACATAAGGGCATCCTGATAGAAACAAAAAGTGAAGAGAAACTGAGGAGTTTTTGTATTAGCAAAGCTGGAGATTAACTTTGGTCATGGGTTTAAAAAAAATCAATAAATCCAACTGGATGTCAGAATTTATGATTGGTGAACACAGAAAGTAGCACATCAAGCTTCTAGGTAGATCTTTACCATTACTTTTCATTAATATTAGTATTACTTTATTGATTTGTATTCTACCTTACTCCTTAGAATAAGACTCAAGGCAACCAACATACTAAACCAATACAAGATACAAATACTACAAAGTGAACAAACACTTTATAAATGCTCAGGGGTCACACATCTCAATAAATTAGGTTGTTCCACACTACACATAGAAAACAAATGGGGACCTCTCGCTTTCAAGATGTTGTTAAAGTGCAACTTCAAACTATCCTCATCATTAGTATTACTGGCTAGGGCTAATGAGAACTTCAGTTCAACATGATTTGGAGAGATATATGTTTCCCACTTGATATAAAATGAAGCAAGCTATCATTAACTGTAAGAAACACTCCCACTCACAGTGAGGGAACACTTTTATTAAAAGAGTGTTAACCAAATATAAAAATATACTTTTGGCTTAATTCATCTGATTAATCAGTATATTGAGAGCTAGGCCTGCCAGACCACTATCAAACCAGTTACCTTGTCAGCAAGCTGGGAAAAATATTGAGAACATCAACACTGTCCAAAAAGGAAAAGTTCTATCTTTCCTGTGAATAAAGAGCCAGAACACTAGTACCAAACAAAGTCTGCACAACAGTGTCATAAAGAGAAAACCAGACTGCACCATTTAAGTTCTTTTAAGGAATGTTACAAAACACAGACCAAATACTTATTCATAAAATTGAATACCTTCCCTAAAAAAATATTCTCTAGAGTAAAACAGACATGGCCTTGGACATTGGTCGAGCTTTATCAAGCTTAATAAATTACTGATACCTTATCATAAATCATTAATTTAACAATACATAAATTTTCTAAATTCAAATACTTTTCTTTCCCTATTGTCTATACCTTCCTTAAGCAGATACAGAAATCTATCCTTGCCTTAAGTAGATACACTTAATATTATTATTATTATTATTATTATTATTATTATTATTATTATTATTTTGGGGGGGGAGGGGCTGCAAATCATCAAGTAACCAATCTTCCTCACTAGCTGTTTAATCAGCTACATTTCTATTGGAAAAGCGATTTATTCCCTCCTCTTTTCTATGTATTTATGATGTAACCAAATCTGGACAGATAAATGTGTGCAAATCTCAGGTACTCATTTCCACATTTTGATGCTGAAGGTTTTCTCTGTGTAATTATGAGAATTAGAGGAATTTAAAATAACTGAGAACCTATTTATTTAAAAATCTTAAGACAGCTGCCTTTATCGTTATGTACATCTCCAGAAGATGTTATAAAAACTAGTTGGATGGCAAATGAGGATGGATCCTGACAAGGAAGATGACTGTCACTACAATAGTAATGTTTGAACTGAACAATGAACATAATTAAATACTTCTAGTATAAAACTCAATTGATTGCAATGCCTTTCAGGGCAGATTACTAACTTATGTGTGTATGCACACACAATCCATCTCATTTGATAGCTATCGATTATCACAGAATCAAAGTTGGAAGAGACTGCACAGGTCATCTAGTCCAATCCCCTGCCATGCAGGAAAAGCACATTCAAAGTACCATCCAGCCTCTGTTTAACAGTCTCAAAAGAAGTAGCCTCCACTATACTCTGAAGCAGAGTTCCACAGATCTTCCAAATGTTATTCCTAATGTTCAGGTGGGATCTCCTTTCCTGTAATTTAAACCCACTGCTTCAAGTCCTAGTCTCTAGAGCAGCAGAAAACAAACTTGTTTCCTCCTCCTCATGAAATTCTTCCACATAATTATACATCGCTATCATGTCTTCTTCAACCTTCTCTTCTGAAGGCTAAACATACCCAGCTCTTTAAGACGCTCCTCATACGGCATGGTCTTCAGACATTTGATCATTTTAGTTTCCCTCCTCTGGACAACTTCCAGCTTGTCAATATCTCTTTTGAATTGTGGTGCCCAGAATTGAAAACACTCTTCCAGGTGAGGTCTGACAAAAGTAGGAGTTCCATGACTTCCCTCAATTATCATAAACAACAGCATATAATAACTAACAGTCCAAATACACCAGATCCTGTTTGATCTTGGAAGCTAAGCAGGGTCAAACTGCTAGAAATGAAGAAGCATCAACACTTTCATGTAAAGCAATTACGGACAAAGGGTGCATGCCTGCTGTCATGTTTTCACCTGTTCCCTAGATCTATGCAGCTCAAGGTGTTTTGCGTTTTGCCTGCATGTAGCGGTTATTTCCCCCTTCCTCCCTGAAGTCTTTAGTGTGTTTTATTACCCTTTGTTTGAGAAGAGCACACCATGAGTCCTCTCTCTGTCTCAAGCTGCCTTACACAGAGACATAAAAACCAACATTTGGGACTCCTCCATTAAAGTTAGGTAAATTTATCTTGTCTGTCTACTCTTTTATCAGATATGTATTACCTGCCATTTTAACCTTACCAGACCATCCTACATATTTTTTCTCCTGTTTCCTACTATATAGCACTGTTTGCACTGCACTCTATTCAGCTATTGATACAAAATTATCTCACACAGGCCTGGTTAGCACTTGGACAGATCACCAATAAATACTAGGTGTGGTAGGCTGTATTTCAGAGGCAAATCCACTTCTGAGTAATTTCTTGTCTTAAAAAAACCTAATAAATTCATGGGGGGCATTCTAAGAATTGAAGGCATACATACACATAAATACTGCTGCGTGCTTAATCAAGTTAACTGCAAAAAAGCCCCACATAGAATGTTAACTGATATCATCAGATGTCACTGAATCTATGTCCAGGTTTTGGTGATCTTAATGCACCCTGGTGTATGGCTTTGAATTAATTTCAACCATTTGAATAACACTCACAAGACTGCAATGGCTGGAAAGTGAAAGTGAAAATTTCCGGTTACATTTACTACATACCACGTTAGACAAGAAAGAACAAATAAGGATAGCAATCTCTCCTGTCTTTTTACTTCCTCTTGGCCTAAAAAGTTGCGCATCCAACATTTTGTATAACAATCCCTTTAGGCTACATTTGTATGAAGTCTATGAAATATAAATTAACTTTGCGTTTAGAACTACAGTAGAGTCTCACTTATCCAAGCCTCTGGATAATCCAAGCCATTTTTCTAGTCAATGTTTTCAATATATCATGATATTTTGGTGCTAAAGTCATAAATACAGTAATTACAACATAACATTACTGCATATTGAACTACTTTTTCTGTCAAATTTGTTGTATAACATGATGTTTTGGTGCTTAATTTGTAAAATCATAACCTATTTTGATGTTTAATAGGCTTTTCCTTAATCCCTCCTTATTATCCAAGATATTCGCTTATCCAAGCTTCTGCCGGCCCGTTTAGCTTGGATAAGTGAGACTCTACTCTATCTCCAAGATATCTCATTACATACATATGCAAATACAAGTATTACAAAATGAGAAAAGGTCCCAAGCACTTCAAATAAAATATGCACAACCTGTTATATACTGTACTTTCAAAATGCCTGATGTTCAGATAGCCTTACAGTTATCTAGAGCAAGGCTTTTTAAACTTTTCCACTTGCAATCCCTTTCCACTCAAGACATTTTTATACGAACACAGGTATATAGATATATAAAATAGGTATAAAAGCATTTACTGTTAATAAATCAGCATTTACAAGGCTAGCTAAACAGGCTGGTTTTCTTTTTTGTGGGGTACACTGAAGAAATGGCTACAGTACTCTGGAAACACTCAACATTGTTGCTAACAGATTTGTGTGAATGAGTAGTGTTCAGAAACCTTTTTCTTGCCCAATGTTTCATGACTCCAACATTGAGCTAAAGTGATCCCATTTGGGGTCCAGAACCACATTTAAAGAAGCAGTGTTCTAGATGATCTAACAAGTATATAACCTGAAATCAGCTAGCCTGGAGCCCCCAGTGGTGCAATGGGTTTAACCCTTATGCCTACATGACTGCTGATTGAAAGGTTGGTGGTTCGAATCTGGAGAGTGGGGTGAGCTCCCATCTGTCAGCTCTAGCTCCCCATGCGGGGACATGGGAGAAACCTTCCACAAAATGGTAAAACATAAAAATATCTGGGCATCCCCTGGGTAACATCCTTGCAGACAGCCAATTCTCTCACATTAGAAGCGTTTTACAGTTTCTCAATTCACTCCTGACATGGGGGGGGGGGGGGGGGGGGGGGAAGCCAGCCTTACAGTGATTCAGATTGCTGCTTCAAAGGGCCCTTCCAGACAGGCCCCATATCCCAGGATCTGATCCCAGGTTTTCTGTTTATCCCATATTATCTGGCAGTGGGGACTCATATAATCCAATTTAAAGCAGAAAACCTGGGATCAGATCCTGGGATATAGGCCCCTTCCACACTGCCCCTATATTCCAGGATCTGATCACAAATTATCTGTTTATCCCAGATTATTTGGCAGTGGGGACTCGTACATTTTCTTTAAAAGTTATGTCGTCATTGTTGCCCCAGCAAAACCATCAATATATAACAGTTCAACAATAAATAACAAAAAATTGAATGCAACAGTAAAAATAAAACCACATGAATATGAGGACAGTAACCCTAACTAGCATTTGCAAACAGAAATAGGGTGGTAACTTGGGGAAGGTTAGGTGAACTGAGATAATACATTTTGACCTTAAACTAAATATGTAATGGTGGAATAATATGAGTCTCCTTGGGGAGATAGGGTGGGGTACAAATAAAGTATTACTATTATATTATTATTATTATTATTATATATTTCAGTTTAAAGCAGATAATCTGGAATAAGATCCTGGGATAAAGGACAGTGTAGAAGGGCTCTTAAACTGTGGGTTCCAACCCCAAATAGGGTCCCCTTAGCTTAATGATGTGGTCACAGAAAATTTGACAACAGGAAAAGGTTTCTGAATGCCACCTAAACAATTACATGAATTGGTTAGCATGTAGTGTTTACAGCGCACTCTGTAGAAAATGCTTTGACTGCATTCCATAAAAAAAAAATCAGCCCGTTTAGCAAGTCTTGCAAATGCTAATACAGTATCAGCAAAGGTATGATTTCTTGGGCAAAAAAGAGTCAAGAGTGGGAAAAGTTTAAGAAGCAAATGACACTTTCACAAATAAAGAGGCCAAGTCCCTAGTTTATAAAACAACAAACATTGGGCCCTTCCACGACCATATAACCCAGAATATCAAGGCAGAAAATCCCACAATATCTGCTTTGAACTGGGTTATCTGAGTCACCACTCAGATAATGTGGGATTTTCTGCCTTGATTTTCTGGGATATAGAGCTGTGTGGAAGGGCCCCCAGTTCAAAGCAGATCGTGTGGGATTTTCTGCCTTGAAATTCTGGGTTATATGGCTGTGTGGAAGGGCTCTGAGTCCAGTTCAAAGTAGATACTGTGGGATTTTATTCAGCTGTGTGGAAGGGGTCACAGTCCCTCTCACACCAAGCTCATAAGTATGACTTCAGCCATGTGCGTTTATTTTCTGAACCGAATCTGCATCCAGAAGGCAAACATAGGCCAGCGATGTAAAACAAAAACAAAACACACACACAAGCCAGCAGCGATATGGATAAACAGGGTTTTTGACAAGTCAGATCTGTCTCAGTGTAAGAGCTCAGCAAACAAAGGAGAGTAGAAACAAGGGGCCCACAGGAAGAGCTAAGCTCTCCGGGGTTAGCAAGAGGCCAAGCCGGGTTGCGAAGGCCTTCTCGTTTGGTAACTTCTGCGCCAGACTCCGAGGAGGGAAACTTCCACGGCCTTTTTCAACGTCAGCGCGGGAGCTGAGACTTTGACCCTGGCTGCGTGATGCGCCCACTCCTGGCTGGGCCCGCCTGGTGGGCCTCGCCGAGAGAGAGAGGAGGCCGCCGGACAGCCCCTCCCTCGAGGTGCCCGCGCTTCCCCCTTTGTTCCCCTCACAGGCGCCGCCGCCGCCTTACCGCCTTCCTTCGTCAGGGAGACTCCGCAGGCTTCGAAGGCCTGAAAGGCAACAGCAGGCCGCTCTCCTCCTGAGCCCGAGCGCGCGCCCGCCCGCTCGCGTCACATGTCCCTTCGCGGCAACGGTAGTCGGTGAGGGCAAGGCCACGCCCCCTTCCCCCGCCTCCTGCCACAGAAGGAAGGCCGCGCGGCGCCGCTGCTTCTGCTGCTGTTGCTGCCCAATCGCCTCGCGCTCCGGCAGGAAAGACGTCACCGCGTTGGCCTCGCCGCCAACGAGACGGCGCCGGGAGGCTTTTCCGCTGGCGTCACACGCAAGGATAGCCGAGTTGGCCCCCTCGCGGCGGGGAAGGCCACCGGCACGCGCCTCGCCTGCAGGGACCGTCAGAGAGCGCGAGCATGACGTCATGCCGCCTTGGAGCTCGCGCGACGTACGTCTTCTGCGCTATTCCTGGACTGGTTTCAGCGCTTGGCCTCCTGGGGTTTGTAGTCCGTTGAAGCAGGAATGAGAGTGACGTCGTTACTTTGTGGTGGCTCCAGTGCATACACATTCAACTTAAGAACAGAACCTATCTTGTTCGTAGCTTGGGGACAGATTTTGTTCATTTTCATGGTTTCCTCCTTTCTGTTGAAATTGTCCACATTTTTGTGGATTTCAATGTGTAGTCATGATAGTTGCTAGAATGATCCAGCATTTCAGTGTTCTCAAATAATATACTGTGTCCAGGTTGGTTCATCTGCTATGGCTGACTTATCTCGTTGAGTTAGTCTGCAGTGCCATTCATGTTCCTTGATTTGTGTTTGGGCAATGCTGCGTTTGGTGGTTCCCTATGTAGACTTGCCCACAGCTGCATGATATACGGTAAACTCCTTTAAACTGCTCAGCTAGGCAGGTCCTGGGCCTCACAAACTACAAACCCCAGAACTACTAACATGAAACAAGGAACATGAAAGGCACTGCAGACTAATCCAACCAGAGAATTCAGCCATAGCAAAGCACTTGATGAGCCTGTAATACATTGTAGATTATATTAAATACAAGCTCTTACATCCACCTGTGAACCAAAGTCACCCTGCAGGGTAATGATGTGCCACTTAGCTTTGTAGAACAATTAACAGAAACTTTACTGACTTCAAAATGTTCAAACAGAACAATAATATGTACAATAGTTTCTCTGATTGTTTACAGAGAACAGTAGGAATAAATAGTCTTTTTAAAGTCCATAAAATTGCTTCAGTGCCTTAGAAATAACAGGGCCACTGAGACCCAGCACCCATCTTCTCTCCTAGCTGTTTCCAGTCAGCGTACACTCTCTCAATCTGAGGGTAAAACCCGCTCAAACCAGTTCCTCATTAGCATGGCAGAGAAATTGACCAATCAGATTCCCAGCTGTTCCCATGCTCAGTCAATCAGCTTATTACATGTACTTTTCCAGTTAGCTTATCCATCATGGTGTCTTTACAAACCACAACAGAACCAACCTGGACACAGGATATTATTTGAGAATACAGTAATGCGGGACCACTTTAACAACCACTATGTCAGACTATACAGAGAAGCCATTGAAATCCACAGGCATGTGGACAATTTCAACAGAAAAGGAGGAAACCATGAAAATGAATAAAATCTGGCTACCAGTATTAAAAAACTCCAAAATCAGAACTGTAAATAAGGAGCAGCACTCTGTAAACCGAGGAATTCCAGACAGGAATCAATCAGGGGCAGCTAACGACTCTGAACAAAGGATTCCCCCCAGGCCTGGATGCGAGGCTGGGAAGGCCATTTAAGGCTAACAAAGGTGATTAATTACAACATTCATACTGCCCTCCAACAGACAAGAGTTCTTCCCCCCACCCAGGAACTCTAAAATCAGGACAGTAAATAAAGAACAACTCTCAGAAAATTCCAGACATGAAACTATCAGGGCCAGCTAACACCTCCCAACAAAGGATTCTCCCAGACAGGAAGAAGCCAGGCCTTGAGGCCACACGGCCATCAAAGCTAATTAAGGTGATTAATTGCAACATCCACACCTGCCTCCAACAGACAAGAGTTCTTTCTCCCACCCTGGTCCTTACACAGATATATAAACCTCCCTTGCCTAGTTCCCAACATACCTCACAACCTCTGAGGATGCTTGCCACAGATGCAGGCGAAACATCAGGAGAGAAAGCTTCTGGAACATGGCCATACAGCCCGAAAGACTTACAGCAACCCTACAAACCCCAGAGTTATGCAGGAGGCAGAAGCCGGATTTAATCTGGATCTGTGCTCTAGTGTGATGAGGCAGGTAACTGTCTAGTGCAGTGGTTCCCAACCTTTTTTTGACCAGGGACCACTCTCCAACATTAGTACCAAAAGGGTTACAAATCAGTTTTTGGTCAACTTTAGATTTGGTTTGGTTATTTGGGGTGCTGATTCAGAAAACTGCACTGGATAACCACATCAGCTCTAGTTTCTGATACAGAACATATGCCATCCAGTAGTCGCCAACTGCTCACCCACAGAAAACCATATTTGATCATCTAGAGCTGATGTGGTCTATCCAATGCAATTTTCTGAATTAGCACCCCAAATAACCTTAGGGCTGCAGGCATTCATGGCTATTATTAAACTTTAACTGTCATGTTTTCATGCTGTGACATCCTGTTGTTTGTAAGCTGTCTTGGGTCCTGTTCTGGGAGAAAGGCAGCATATAAATTACATAAATACATAAACTGAAACTTCTAAATACTTCTCCTTAAACCCCTCCATAAGATGGAACCCTCGCAGTTAAAATGGAATAAAATCTCTATAATTCTGGTGTGAATATGCTCTCAATAAAAACCTATATTCAGTACTTGTGACATAATCCCAACATAGTGCTCATTCAGAATCATACTATTTTTTTTCCAGAATGTGAGTTTTAGAACATGCCATGCATGATGATGCAGTCCACATATGTCAAACTCAAGGTCTATAGGCCAAATCCTGCCTGCCATGTTTTTGTATGTAGCCTTCCAGATGCTAGACTACAACTCCTGTATTTGTCATCATTAGACATCATGACTAGAGCTAATGGGAGTTGTGATACAGTAACATCTGGAAGGCTGCTGTTTTTTCAGTTTGGTCAGGATAGTGGGGTTTGAAAATTTAGGTACAATACTTGTGGATATGTCTGACTTCAAAACGTTTTTTAACCTTTCCTCTTTTGGAAAATGGAAATCTCCATAACCTTTTGGAGATTTTATGATATTTTTTTCCATAATAATTTCTATTAAGGTATATCAAGAGTGTTCCGTGTGGCTAAGTTCGTATTCTAATCTTTTTATTTCTTTCCTGGTCTCTTACTTTCTGCAATTCAGGCTCCCTCCTTTATTGTTCTTCAACCAGTTTTTCTATGCGCCTCAAATTGTTTCCAATCTGTAACTCTAGTCTGTTTTCCTCTACAGTAGAGTCTCACTTATCCAACATAAATGGGCCGGCAGAACGTTGGATAAGCGAATATGTTGGATAATAAGGAGAGATTAAGGAGAAGCCTATTAAACATCAAATTAAGTTATGATATTACAAATTAAGCACCAAAACATCATATTATACAACAAATCTGGCAGAAAAAGTCGTTCAATACACAGCAATGCTACATAGTAATTACTGTATTTACGAATTTCACACCAAAATATCATGATATATTGAAAACATTGACTACAAAAATGCGTTGGATAATCCAGAACGTTGGATAAGCGAGTGTTGGATAAGTGAGACTCTACTGTATTTCTTTCGAAAGGAAGGTTAGTCTATCCATGTCATATATTTCTTCCATTTTTTCCAACCATTGCTCTATTGTAGGTGTTTATTCTGGTTTCCAATGTTTTGCAAAGACTATCCTTGCAGCCGTGGTTATGCATATAAATAAAATATCATTATTTAAATTGAACTCTGTTTCCGTGTCAGTTATTCCTAATAAATGGTATTCCAGTTTCATTGAGAATTTTTTATTTAGTATTTTTTGGGCTTCCTCATGTATGTGTTTCCAATATTCCATTGTTTTTATACAAGTCCACCATGTGTGATAATAAGAACCTTCTTGGGTTTTACATTTCCAGCATTTATTTTGGGAGTTTTTATACATTATACCTAATTTCTTTGGTGTTATGTACCAGCGGTGGAACATTTTAAGCCAAGTCTCCTTTAAATCTGATGCATAGGTATATTTTATCTTTTTATTCCAAATTTGTTCCTATTCTGTCAGTTTTATTGGTCTACCAATATTTTTTGCCCATTTTACTATGCAGTTCTTTATGTCTTCTGTTTCTGTAGACCATTCGAGTAATTTGTTGTAAATGTTTGTTATCCCCGTCTTCTCAGTCTTTAACATTTTATCCCAGAAATCATCAATTTAATTGAATCCTGTTTGATTATCCGTGGCAAACCGTTCTTTGATTTGTGCATATTGAAACCAAGAGAGGTTTCGATATTTCTGTTTATTTCTTCTTGACTTCTGAAATGAAAACTTCCATCCTTTTTAATCAATAGCTCCTTATATTTGGGCTACCTGTGCCATCCTAGGAGTTTCCTCTGATTGGTCTCCAGTGGTGATATCCACATTGGGGTTTTGATATAGATTTTTTTGTATTGTTCCCAAATTCTGATTAATGAAGACCTGATGAAGCGTTTCCCGAAATTCTTTTCCACTTTTTTTTATTGTACTAGAGCAGGGGTCCCCAAACTAAGGCCCGGGGGCCGGATGCGGCCCTCCAAGGTCATTTACCTGGCCCCCGCCCTCAGTTTTATAATATAATATTTTTATATTAGTTTTAATAATATAATATATTGTATGACTATTATGACTATTAGCATGACTATTAGCAATCTGGTGTCCTCTAGATATGAGGGTTGAATGAAAAGTAATGCCTCCACCTTCGTTACTTCGGTGTGGATGGGACTATTTTAATAAATCAAATGCAGAAATAATCCTTAGAATGTGCTCTACAAAAAAAACCTCCAACAAATGTTGGAAATGCGGGGAGCATGAAGGCACCTACTATTTATTTATTTACAGCATTTATATCAGGGGTCCCCAAACTAAGGCCCAGGGGCTGGATGCGGCCCTCCAAGGTCATTTACCTGGCCCCCGCCCTCAGTTTTATAATATAATATTTTTATATTAGTTTGAATAATATAATATATTGTATATACATATAATATTGATAATAATCTTATGTTATACAATATAATACTAATAGTAATACCATATAATAATATTAATTATGTTATATATTACATATTATATAATAGTATAGTGGTATAGTTCAATATAGTAATGTATAATGCTAATATTGTGTTATGCTAATAACATAATATATTGTATGTACATACAGCTGCTCTGAGTCCCCTTTGGGGTGAGAAGGGTGGGATATAAATGTAGTAAATAAATGCAGTAAATAAATAATTAATTTTAGACTTAGGCTCAGCCAAAGTCTGACATGACTTGAAGGCACACAACAACAACAACAACAATCCTAATTAACTTGACTATCTCATTGGCCAGTAGCAGGCTCTCACTTTCCATTGAAATTCTAATTGGTTTATGCTGGTTAAAATTGTTTTCATTTTTAAATATTGTATTGTTCTTTCATTGTTGTTGTTGCACTACAAATTAGACATGTGCAGTATGCATAGGTATTTGTTTGTTTGTTTGTTTGTTTTTCTTCAAATGATAATTCGGCCCCTCAACAGTCTGAAGGATTGTGGACCGGCCCTCTGCTTAAAAAGTTTGGGGACCCCTGTACTAGAGGTATGCGTGCCACCCACACCTTAAATGGAAACCTTTCAAACTCAAGATATCCGTATTCAGTATTGCCCAATCTTTTAACCATAACAAAGCACATGCTTCAAAGTAAAGTCTTAAAGTCTTAATCCAAAACCTCCTCTACTTTTAGAGTCTGTCATAATTACATATTTGATTTTGGGCTTTTTCCCTTTCCATATAAATTTCGAAAGTTCTCTATTCCAATCTGTAAATGTTTTGAGATTCCTAATTATTGACACGTTTTGAAATAAAGATTTTATGATCTTTAGAAAGGTATGACCGTGTTAGAAGTCATAACTTTTTGAGGAAATGATGCCATAACCTTTTGGGAAAATGGCATTCATACAAGGCAATTAGGTTTCTCAGCTATTAAACTGATGTACCTATATATTTCTTTGAACTGTTAGGGACAAATATATGCCAGTGCACAAAAACATACATGTATATATAGATATATATAGCAGAGTTTCAGAAGTGTTATTTCAGTTGTCCCAAAACATCTACTCTGTCTTAAAATATAATTGCCTTTAAATCATGCTCTCAAGGGAGAAAAATAAGCAGACATCTTTAAAAGTAACATAGTTGATTTACTCACAAACTTCGTGTATTTAGCATACGGGCACTTTGTATATCAATCCAGTTACAAATAGGATTTGAAGTTGTTCCTCTGTGTAGGTAACACAGGGTATCTTTCTTATAATCATCAGTCTATAGTTTAAAGCATCTCTCTGGTCTGAGAGTGGAATAGAGTCTCTGTCTAGTCTAAAAGTCCAAGGGAATCTATACTGGCATCTGAAAGCATACATCTGTTTCTACTGAAGTCTCTAAGCATACTATTTCTACTGGTGTCTGAAAGCATAATTTCTAAAATGGAGTCTGAGTCCTGAACAAGCCCAGATCTGATCACATAGTCTAAAGCTCCCCGCCCCCCACAACATAGTTAAGGAAAACTGTATACCAATACACACATATACAATACAATAAGAAATTTGAAATATATATATAACAAATAACTAGTGGAGGCTTGAAGAAGGTTGTTATTTTGAACATCCTCAACCTCTGAGCCACAAGTGCTGTTGGGTTGCAATTTCCATTCCCAGTTTGCATGGTGGATAATCAAAAGTGATAGGGGTTGTTGTCCAATAACATCTGGGGATCCAAATCGAGTAAAAGCTAAAGAGCACCTACCACTATGTAAAATTTATAGTTGGTCCTCTGTATCCACAGATTCTTCGTCCATGGATTCTTTGAAGGCAACCTTTGATGAAAGTGAGTTTGACGCCCCTGATGAAGTCTGTATCTTGAATAACTAAGACACCTAATTTCTTTATCACCATAGAGGGGTCAGAAGAAAAATTCCTTAAGAGTGACTGGTTCCTGGTTGTTCATGTTTTGTCACAGAGCTGCATTTGGTACCTCCATGTCCTCCAAGTCTTGAAACATCACTTTTTCACAGGTGTCTATGGTCAAATCAATAATTCTGGGGGGCATATGATCTGTGGGATCCTAAAATCATTGTGGAACCTGTAAATGCACTCTTAAAATATTTGGCATAATTTAAAACTTCTGAGAAAATGGAATAAATCTAATTTTACTTCAGACTGATCATGTAAAGAGAGAATGCCTAGGGCAAAGCTCTTTCTAGAACCTATCTTCTTGTACATTCAAAGTCCTGCCCAAAAGGCTGACTACAGAGGATGGTAGTGATTTACTGTTAACTACTGTCAGCTTCGTTGTTTGTTCCTTCAGCAAAATTCAGAGGCAGCCACATGGGAAAAATAAATAGCAAACTATGAAATAATCTGATATGGATCTCTCTTTGATCTCAGGAGACAGAATTTTTTTTTCTTTTTCAGTTTTAAAAAACTCTGTGGTATCAGTATATGAACTATACATGTTTTTATGACTAAATCTGTTAATAATAGCCCACATCCCTGTTTTTATGTAACTGTGAATCCCACCAGACAAAGCACACTCTTATTATTAATAAGTATGAATAATTACTGTGAAGTAAAGCTTTCCTGTGTTTAGGGCATTGAAGAAACAGGAAAGAAATAATTATCTATGATTTATGTTATATATACCACTTTGCTGTCTCATTTGAAAGGAAGCAATGTATGTTAACCCCTTGTGAAACACTGTGTTCCACTTATTGCAAAGAGGATCGGGAATTCCCATCATTCATGCATGAATATGTGCCACAATGCATTTATTCATTATTCCATCCCCTTAGGGGCAGACATCCAACATTATGAAAAATGTTGAAATATTAGCTGGATCTATGTCAGGAATTATGAACATGTCAGATTCAATTTACAAATCAACTCACTACAAATATGGGTGCTATTGTGACTTGGAATTGGACGTGTGGGAAGAAAAGAGAACCACCCGCTGAATATAACAGCAAAAGAGAAGAAGGGAGAGACTGTGAGACAACAATAATTTATCCAAGGATGAAATCATCCTAATTATGAAATGAGGGTTCATTAGCTTTCATACAATAAAATCTAAAACAACATAATTAGCAAAACATATAATCTAAAACTGTCAGTGAGCCAATGTCACTTGTAGTTGGATCGGTCAAAGTCAAAATTGGATGCATTATTGATGGAGAAATATTTTGGCTTAGTGAAATCTAAGAGAGGGCTATGGAGAGACCCAGGGCTTCCTTATTCTTGTGTGGTACTTACCGTGTTTCCCCAAAAATAAGACAGTGTCTTATATTAATTTTTGCTCCCAAAGATGCTTTAGGTCTTATTTTCAGGGGATGTCTTATTTTTCCATGAAGAAGAATTCACATTTATTGTTGAACAAAAAAAAAGACATTTATTGTATACTGTACAGTAGTTGTCATCACAAACCAGCATAACCAAACTGTGAATCATATCAAGAATTTCTTGTTACTACAGTAGAGTCTCACTTATCCAACACTCACTTATCCAACATTCTGGATTATCCAATGCATTTTTGTAGTCAATGTTTTCAATATATCGTGATATTTTGGTGCTAAATTCGTAAATACAGTAATTACTACATAGCATTACTGCGTATTGAACTACCTTTTCTGTCAAATTTGTTGTATAACATGATGTTTTGGTGCTTAATTTGTAAAATCATAACCTAATTTGATGTTTAATAGGCTTTTCCTTAATCCCTCCTTATTATCCAACATATTCGCTTATCCAACCTTCTGCCGGCCCGTTTATGTTGGATAAGCGAGACTCTACTGTACCATTATTTCCATGTACAACACTCTATGGTACATACATTTACCGATCCTGCATGCTCTGGTGTTCTGTTCAATGGGCATGCTTCCAAACAAAAACTTTGCTAGGTCTTACTTTTGGGGGAGGCCTTATATTTAGCAATTCAGCAAAACCTCTACTAGGTCTTATTTTCTGGGGATGTCTTATTTTAGGGGAAACAGGGTACTTAAACCATGATTTTGTATTCTCCAGAAGATGGAACCTCTGTTATAACAATACCGCCACTGGATGGCAGCAATTCACACTTTAATCATTTCTCTGTATATGTTCCAAGGCGAATGGTGGGAACACTGATGGACCATAGCTTTATGATCAAGTTTAGAACAAATAGATGCTTGGGATGGCCAGCTGATTTTCCAGCAAGATGCAACAGGTTATAACCTTGGGTTGCTGTGAGGTTTCTAGGTTATATGTCCATGTTCCTGAAGCTGATGTTTCACCCACATCTAAGGCAGGCATCCTCAGAGGTTGTGAGGTATATTGGAAAACTAAGCAAGGGAGGTGTAGAGAAGTTGTGTGTTAAACAGAGATTATTGATATGATTTTATTTATTTGTTTGTTAAAAGAAAAAAAAGGGTTATATATTAGCAAGGAAAAGCCTAACATGGAAACTAGCTGGAAGCAGCATTTGGTAGGTTGCCATGGTAACGCAGCTTCCCTTGGGAGAAAAGGGGTGTGGCTAAGATGACAGTTGGAGCATATTCCCTTTTAAAAGTTCAGTTGCTGTGAGGGTTTAAAAAAGGACAGTTGCGGTTAGGTTTTGGAAAGATTAGGAGCTGGAGAAATCAGCTAAGGACGGCAGCTTATGGTCACTCAGGGGAAAGGCTGGGAATATAAGTTGACCGGGGGAGTTTAGTATACTGTGTTGAAGAGAAGTTATTTAAGAAATATCCATTCAAGAAAGACTACATTGTAACTTAAGATCCGGAACGTTTACTGATTGAAACCATACGCTTATGTACCAAAAATAAACTTGAATTTTGTTATTGTTCATAAAGATAAGTCTCCTTGCCTCTCTGTAAGCCTGTTACCTCACGTTGGTGGCAGTTACCGTACCTATCTATATAAGTTACCGTACTTTCCTATATAAGTTACCATCTTTACTCATAGAATCATAGAATCATAGAATAGTAGAGTTGGAAGAGACCTCAAGGGCCATCTAGTCCAACCCCCCGCTAAGAAGCAGGAAGCATTTAAACCCAATCAGTTCTGTTATCCTTCCTTATCCACTAAATCATCCCTGTCATACATTCACACATCCTCCATCCCTCCCTCTCACACGCGCGCACATCTCCTCAATTGGAGGCAGTAGTGGGATTTAGACAAAGATTTCCCCCTGCCTGAGTTGAGTACCACAAATTGGGCTCTCTTCAATTGGTGGCAGCGGTAGGATAGAAAAGGATTCCATCCCTGTCACCTCAGTCCTCCTCAATTGGTGCCAAGCGGTGGGATACGTTTAACATCTCAAGCTAAGTGCCTTGAGACCGCATAGTAAGAAATCGTGAGGTAAAATTTAAGGAAAATGGCTACTAGACTACAGAAGAAGTTAGCAGGAGAGGCTAGTGAATACCAAGGAGATAGTTCGGACTCTGAGCAAACCCCTGAGACAAGGGAAACCCTTAAATATAAAATTGAATTGAGAAAATTAGAATTGGAGGATACACAAAGAGAAAGGGAGGATAAGCAAAGAGAGAGAGAATGGGAGGAAAAACGATGGGAACAAGAGAAGGAATTGAAAATAATGCAGCTAGAGAAGGATATGGAAATAGAACTGAGACGATTGGAATTGGAAAAAGAGAAATTGGCACTGTCTCAACCACACATTATTAACCAAGAAGGGAATGGTAGGACTGAAGCGTCTGATCTACTTCTGAAGAGATTCCCAAAGTTTAATAAAGATGATGATGTGGAAAAGTTTTTGATTTCTTTTGAGAGGTGCTGCAGAGATTTTGAAATTGATGAGGGAAAATGGATGCTTTATTTAAGACCCCAGATTTGTGGGAAATTGTTAGAAATATATGGTGATGTACCTGAAGAGTCACACCGAGATTATAATTTCTTTAAAAAGCAGGTACAACAGAAATTGCAACTCACACCTGAGTTTTATCGTTTAAAATTCAGATCTCTGAGGAAAGAAAAGCACCAAAGCTTCGCATAAGTAGCCTCAAAACAAGCTCAATTATTTGATAGTTGGCTCAGAACCTCAGAAGTGGAAAATTTTCAACAGCTGAGGGAATTAATTAAGTTGGAACAACTGTTTCAATTAGTGCCCTCAGATTATCGGTGGTTAGTTCAAGACAGAAAGCCATCAACTGCCGATGAAGCGGCTTCAATGACAGACCAATTAAACACTCTGAGGGAAGGATTTAGGAAGGATGAGGGACTAAGCGAGAGAAGGCAGAATAAACCGCCATTTTACAATTATCAAACACACACACAATACAAAAAGACGCCTGCAGTAGAAAACACCGCCTACAGGAGGCCTGAGGAAATTAATCAGACCAAACCTGAGGTAAAAGCAAGGTGCTATCAATGTGGGAAGGTTGATCATCTGAAATATCAATGTCCTCTTTTGAGAAGAGATAAAACATCCTTCTTCATGAATAAAGAACCTAAAGAAAACACTACTAAGAGTGATCCTAAGTTGCTGAGCAGTACTGAGACTGTCCCTAAGGAGAAACAATGTTTATTTATGTGATGACTCATGGGCCTTGTAGTCCTGTTCCTAGTACTATTGTGGCAGACGAAGAGGAAAACATGGGATTTCCGCCGTTTCAGCCAGAATCGGAGCCTCTCCACCTGGAGGATGTTTGTCCTCAAGAATGTAGCCAAACAGGCCTTGGGCAGAATTCCCCCCCGTTTTCCCGGAGGGACAATTATAATAGAGATAGGGGAGCCAGGGAGGCAAATCGCCGGAGCCTGAGAATCGCTGCCAAACAATTAGCTGATTAGGTCTGCTTCCCTTGGGAAATTCTAAGGAGTCATGCATCTGGACAGAGTTGGGTTTCGCTTCTCGTTCTCTAGGGAAAGTGTTCTGTCGGCGGGAAAACGAGACCCAATATAGGTGCTGCTCGCAAGGGGAACTTTGCGGAGTCAATTGTTCAGCTTGAGGAGAGAGATCGTGTGTGGACTTCGTAACCCCAATTCCTTGTTTCCCGGATCAAGTTTCCAGCCTTGCCTTGTTTTCACGGACTTCCTTGGACTCTATTCATGTATCGTGTTTGCCTCGTTCCAAGCCTTTGATCTAGCCAAGAATCAAGTTATTTTCTAGCCTAGTTGTCAAGTTACATTGGACCTTAAAGACTCTGTCATTCCCCACACTATTGCTCGGCAAAGTGTGTGTTTCGGTCAAGTGGATTATAACTTTGGACTCTAATATCTTATATTGGACAATACATTTCTGGACTATATTTGACCTCATCTGGAAGGTCTGCTTCTGAACTTTATTCTTCACTTGTTTTTATTTACTTTATATATTTCTATAATAAAGATATTAGATAGATTTTGGCCTCTGTGTAAGGTTATTGGTGTTCTGCAGCCTGGGTCCTGACAATTTATTTTATCCGATGATTTTTCTGAAGATTATTTTCAGCCTATCACTATTGTGAACCAACAAAAACAAGGTTGGGGGGATACAGGATCCCAGGTGTGTGTTATCCACCCAAAATCGGTACCTCAGAAATATCAAAAGCCCACCTCTGAGATAAATCTAAAGGGTTTGGGACCAGCTGTACCAGCTGAGGTAGTATCTCTCCCAATTGAATACAATGGATGGAAAGGGATCTGGGACTTTGCAATTAGTTCAGATATCCCTCATGAATGTTTAATCGGCAATGACCTAGCTAGACAAGTTAAGAACTGGAAAAAGTTGTGTGAGGAGAAGGAAAATTACAACAGAAGCCCTATTCAGGAAGCAGTGTGCTTACCTATTCAGCCAGAATCTGAACAGGGTCCAGAATCCAGTTCCGCCATTATCGAAATTGTTAGTAAAACAGGGGGAGCGCAAGAAATTAAACAAGCTCAGGAGGAAGATGAATCCCTGAAGCCTTTGTTTAAGCAAGCTGAAAGTTTACCAGATTAAGCAGAAGAACTACCCAATAAATTTGTTACAAAAGATGGTGTGCTTTATAGGGAAAGCAAAAGTGTGAAATCAGAAGAAAGGTCAGGAGTACATAACCAGATTGTAGTGCCAGAGAAGTTTAGAAATCAGATTATGGGGGTGGCACACGATAACCCTCATGGTGGACATTTGGGAACCAGAAAAACTACAAAGAGGATTTCAAGAAACTTTTATTGGCCAGGCATGTTCCAGAGTATAAAAAAGTTCTGTCAATCATGCAATACCTGCCAAAGATTGAGCTCTGGTAGAGACAAGGTGAAAGCGCCTCTGATTCCAATGCCAGTGATAGAGGAACCATTCTATCGAGTGGGAATAGACATTAAAGGACCTCTTTAAAGGACCAAGTAGACGTGGTTATAGATACATTTTAACCATGATTGACTATGCTACGAGATATCCAGAGGCAGTAGCTCTCACCAATATAGAGACTACCACCATTGCCAATGCGTTACTATCCATTTGGGGAAGAACTGGATATCCTAAAGAATTAATATCGGATTTAGGGACACAGTTTACCTCAAGACTCATGAAAAAACTGCTTGAGTTATGTGGTATTAGACATATTACCTCTACGGCTTACCACCCGCAAACAAATGGGTTGGTGGAAAATCTGAATAAGACTCTAGTAAAAATGATAAAATCATACAGCCAAGAGAGACCACATGATTGGGACATCAAGCTACAACAACTGCTATTTGCTTACAGATCTGTCCCACAAGACAGCATGGGCTATAGTCCTTTTGAACTTTTATATGGCCGGAAAGCTCGAGGTCCATTGGATCTAGTTAAGGAGTACTGGGAGGCGAGACCAGCAGCTGATGCAGTTCCAGTGGCCGAATATTTGACCGATCTTCAGTCAACCATGAGAGTGGCGAGAGACATCGCGCACGAACATCTAGCCGTAGCCCAGCAGAGACAGAAAAGCTACTACGACATTTCAGCCAAGCCAAGATTTTTCAGTGTTGGAGATGAAGTTTTGTTTTTATCACCCACCAAAACTAATAAGCTCCAGATGGATTGGACGGGACCTTGGAAAGTCACAAAGAGACTTAATCAAGTGAACTATGACATCCTAGATGAACAGTTAAATATTGGGAAAAGGGTCCATGTAAATATGTTGAAATCCTATATTGGAAGATCAGCTAATGTATGTTTTATGATTTCAGAAGAATCTGTTCCTTTTTCTTTTTGGGAAGGTGATCGCACCTTATGTAAAAATTTAGATCAGGTGGAGATTAATTCTCATTTGGCCCAATCTCAACAGAAAGAACTAATAGGAGTTTTGAATAAATACAAAGATATGTTTTCTGATTTACCGGGAAGAGTCCGAGGAGTGGAGCATCAAATTAACACTGGTGATGCAACTCCCATAGCATCCCCTCCTTATAGGGTAACTGGGAGATTCAATGAGTGTATCGATAGGGAGGTAAGGGAGATGCTGGATTTAGGTATTATAGTACCTTCCAGTAGTCCCTGGGCTTCGCCAGTTGTCTTAGTTCAAAAGCCCGACAAGACTATTAGGTTTTGTGTTGACTATAGATTGCTAAACAAGGTGACCCAAACAGACACTTACCCAATGCCCAGATTGGATGATCTTTTAGAAAGAATTGGAAACTCTAAATTTATTAGTAGTATTGACCTTACTAAAGGGTTTTGGCAAGTGCCCATGGCACCACAGGACCAGCAGAAAACGGCTTTCAGAACCCAAGGGGGACTCCATGAATTCACAGTCCTTCCTTTTGGACTCAAAAACAGCCCCGCCACCTTTCAAAGGTTGGTTGATAAAGTTTTAAGCGGCCTAGGAAGTTTTTGTGTAGCCTATACAGACGATATAGGTATCTTTAGTAATTCATGGGAAGACCACCTGAAACATTTGGATTTGGTGTTAAAGCGATTGAAAGGAGCAGGCCTAACCATCAAGGCTTCTAAATGCAAATTAGGGAATAACACCACTAAATATTTGGGACATTTAGTAGGAGGTGGTTGTATTAGATCAGACCCTACTAAAGTAGAAGCGATTCATAATTGGCCAATTCCTAAAACTAAAAAACAAGTAAGATCTTTCCTTGGATTGGCTGGGTACTATCGCAAATTTATCCCCTCCTTTAGTGATTTGGCGGCCCCTCTTTCGGACTTAACAAAAAAGAAGAACCCCAACCAGATAATTTGGACTCCAAATTGCCAATCTGCTATGGATAAATTGAAGAAAGCCATCACCTCAGATTCAGTTTTAAAGGCCCCAGACTTCGAGATTCCTTTTATTTTAACATGTGATGCGTCTGATGCGGGTTTAGGTGCTGTCTTGAGTCAGAAAGATCCAGAAGGGGAAGACAGACCTATATTGTTTTTAAGTAAAAAGTGGCATACGCATGAATACAGCATGTCCACAATTGAAAAAGAATGTTTTTCTATTATTTGGTCTATCAAGAAACTTAAACCTTATTTGTGGGGTAGGAAATTTATTTTGCAGACTGACCATGCACCATTAAAGTGGTTAGATAATGTCAAAGGAACTAACAATAAATTATTAAGATGGAGTCTAACCTTACAGGATTTTGTTTACGACATTAAACATATTACAGGTAAAAAGAACGTGGTAGCGGATGCACTATCTAGGGTAACTTGAATGATGAAGGTTTGTATTTTATGATTTATGTATTGTATCTAACTTTGTGTTTTATTTCAGGAATACTGTTATATATGTATATATGTATGTACTAATTATTTTTGCCATTCTAGGCATAGAAAAGGCAAAAATAATCTTTCTAAGGGGGGAGGTGTAGAGAAGTTGTGTGTTAAACAGAGATTATTGATATGATTTTATTTATTTGTTTGTTAAAAGAAAAAAAAGGGTTATATATTAGCAAGGAAAAGCCTAACATGGAAACTAGCTGGAAGCAGCATTTGGTAGGTTGCCATGGTAACACAGCTTCCCTTCAGAGAAATGGGGCGTGGCTAAGATGACAGTTGGAGCATATTCCCCTTTAAAAGTTCAGTTGTTGTGAGGGTTTAAAAAAGGACAGTTGCGGTTAGGTTTTGGAAAGATTAGGAGCTGGAGAAATCAGCTAAGGACGGCAGCTTATGGTCACTCAGGGGAAAGGCTGGGAATATAAATTGACCGGGGGAGTTTAGTATACTGTGTTGAAGAGAAGTTATTTAAGAAATATCCATTCAAGAAAGACTACATTGTAACTTAAGATCCGGAACGTTTACTGATTGAAACCATACGCTTATGTACCAAAAATAAACTTGAATTTTGTTATTGTTCATAAAGATAAGTCTCCTTGCCTCTCTGTAAGCCTGTTACCTCACGTTGGTGGCAGTTACCGTACCTATCTATATAAGTTACCGTACTTTCCTATATAAGTTACCATCTTTACTCATTTAAACCCAATCAGTTCTGTTATCCTTCCTTATTCACCAAATCATCCCTGTCATACATTCACACATCCTCCATCCCTCCCTCTCACACGCGCGCACATCTCCTCAATTGGAGGCAGTAGTGGGATTTAGACAAAGATTTCCCCCTGCCTGAGTTGAGTACCACAAATTGGGCTCTCTTCAATTGGTGGCAGCGGTAGGATAGAAAAGGATTCCATCCCTGTCACCTCAGTCCTCCTCAGGAGGTTTATCTGTGGAAGGTCCAGGGTGGGAGAAAAAACCCTCCTCTGTTTGAGGCAAGTGTGAATGTTGCACTTGGCCAGCTTAATTAGCATTGAATGGCCTTGCAGCTTCAAAGCCTGGCGACTTCTTGTCTGGGAGAATCTTTTGTTAGGAGGTGTCAGCTGGCCCTGATTGTTTCCTGTCTGGAATTCCCCTGTTTTCTGAGTGTTGTTCTTTAAGGTTATTCTCTGGTACAAGGGGAGATATACTGGCATGTGTATTTAGGACTGATGTACAATTATCATAAGCTAGTACAGTAGAGTCTCGCTTATCCAACATAAATGGGCTGGCAGAATGTTGGATAAGTGAAAATTTTGGATAATAAGGAGGGATTAAGGAAAAGCCTATTAAATGTCAAATTATGTTATCATTTTACCAATTAAGTACCAAAACATCATGTTTTACAACAAATCGACATATAAAGCAGTTCAATACACATCAACGTTATGTAGTAATTACTGTATTTACGAATTTAGCACCAAAACATCGCAATGTATTAAAAACATTGACTACAAAAACATTGACTACTAAAAAATTGACTACAAATAAAGATAAAATTGCATAAAATGAACTTACAGTAACAACATGGTCGGAAGTTAAATCCGCAAAAAGTTTGGCCCTTGCTGCCTAGAGAAATATCTATGGATCCGGGTGGAAGGCAGACTGCATTGGATAATCCAGAATGTTGGATAAGCAAAGGTTGGATACGCGAGACTAATGTACATTAAATTATGTAACCAAGATCTACATTTAAAACACACACACCAATGCTTTGCATCTTTGTATTCCATTGATTTAGAAGAGGTTGTATGCATGTGCTGAAGTGTCTCACTGACTGCAATCAGTACTTTGGAGCATTTCATTTGGAATGGTTCATGATCACACCTCTCAAATTGTCGTAATAAGGGACAAAGTTGTGCAATCGATAGCATTAATTCATTCACCCCAAATAATGATGCAGAGTACATTTTAGGGCTGGAATGGGAAACATTAAAAATGAGAGCTGAATTTCAATTTAGGAAGGATCTCAGTAGTACACGAAGCTACGGGCTGGATTAAAGCCACATGGGGTTTTATGTGCCATAACATGCTCTTTAAAGTTGCCTAGAATCAGATTGGTAGCCAATATAAGGAATTATACATTTCCTCTACGACAGAACAAACTTATAGAAGTCTAAAAGGCGGTGGCCATTTTTGAAACACAATAAAAGATTAGAACCTGATGCACGTCACTTTTCATGATTTATATTCCATTTGTGCCGATGTTCTTGTTCAGAAGAGTGTCAGGTAGATAGTTTTGGTTTATTTAGATGTGCCAGTGGCATTTTAACTGTATACAAATGGAACCAGGTTCCATGGCAAAAATGTAATTAGATCCAGCCAAGTTAGTGTGTATTGCCTTCTGCATATATGGAAACTGTATTATTTATGTTTAAAGTTCAAACTATTGTTGTTTTTGGGCAGTATAATCTTAAAACTGCACAGAAATGCTTGGGTGTGATGACTCATGGGCCATGTAGTCCCGTTCCTAGCGCTGTTGTGACAGATGAAGAGGAAAACTTGGGTTTTCCACCGTTTCAGCCAGAATTGGAACTTTCCCAGCCTGAATTGGAGCCTTTGCACCTGCAGGAGGTTTGTCTTCCAGAAATCTGCCAAACAAGCCCTGAGTCAAAATCTCCCCCATTTTCTCGCCGTAATTATTATCAACAACAAAAAGGAGTTCAACAGGCTAATCGCAGAAGCCTGAGAATCGCAGCCAGGCATTCAGCTGATTAAGACTGCTTTCATGAGAAACTTTAGGGAGTCATGCATCTGGACACAGAGATTGACTTTCGGTTCTGGTTCCCCAGAGAAGTGTTCTTTGGTGGGAAAACGAGACCCTATTTAGGTTCTTTGCCCTGTAGGAATCTTGCGGAGTCAATTCGTCAGCTACTGGAGTAGGTTGTGTGTGGACAGCGCTACTCCCGTTTCCAAGCCTTCGTTCCCGTTTCCAGCCTTGTTTTGCTTCACGGACCTTGCCTTGCTTCCTAGGACTCAGCCTTGCTTTCCAGGACCTTGCCTTGCTTCCCGGACCTTTCCAAGTATTTACCACGGATCTTGTCCCTGTTCCTCGTTCCTTGTTGCCTTGTATCAAGCCTTGTGTTCCAAGAATCAAGTTTACTTCCTAGCCTTACATCAAGTTCCTTGGACTAAGAACCTTGTCATCTCCCCTCACTTTGCTTGGCAAAGTGAGTGTTTCGGTTACTGGATTACAACTTTGGACCTTAATATTTTATATTGGACATTGTTTTCCTGGACTATAATTGACCTTTCCTGAAAGGTCTTCTTCTGAACTATATTCTACACTTATTTTTATTGCCTTTACTTATTTCCTTAATAAAGATATTAGATAGATTCTGGCCTCTGTGTATGGTTATTGGTGCTCTGCAGCCTGGGTCGTGACATTGGGGCAGATGGGATCCCATCGCATTCAAACAAGTTTTTTAGTCCTCAAGAAGTCCTCCCAATACCCTCGCACAGATCCCCCGCCCCCATTTCTGTTCTGGGACACTTCCAGGACAGGCAATATTTACACTGACTGGGGTCTTCCCAAACCTCTCCCCAAGCCCCCCTCCACTGTTCAATTCCAGATTTTCCATCCTAATGTGCTCCATGGCACATCCTGGGGGCAGATGTTTGGATGCAAAGACCTTCAGAGAGAAACTCCTCATAGGCCCCATGTCAATTTCTATGATATTCTCAGAATCATGTGCATGAAATTATTCAATTGACTAAGTCCCTGGTGGCACAGTGTGTTAAAGCGCTGAGCTGCTAAACTTGAGGACCAAAAGGTCCCAGGTTCAAATCCCGGGAGCAAAATGAGCGCCCGCTATTAGCCCCAGCTCCTGCCAACCTAGCAGTTCGAAAACATGCAAATGTGAGTAGATCAATAGGTACCACCCCAGTGGGAAGGTAACGGCGCTCCATGCAGTCATGCTGGCCACATGACCTGGAGATGTCTATGGACAACGCCGGCTCTTCGGCTTAGAAACGGAGATGAGCACCAACCCCCAGAGTCGGTCACGACTGGACTTAACATCAGGGGAAACCTGTACCTTTAAGTTCCTGTGAACCTATTTCTAAACAGACCAAACCAAAGATGTTCCATACATGCAGCAACCTGTTTTTGACCATGCCTCAAGCATTTCAGCTCCAACAGTTGACTTGAAATTTTATTTCATCATAATATAAACATTTGTTAGCAGTTTCTTGAAATGTTTTCCAATAATTATATATCATTAAATTGGACACCAAATTGTAAACATCTCTGGACCATTCCTCTGCATCCACAAAGCTAGCATTGATGAAAATGCTATTCTGCAGTATTGGCTTGGTCCCTTAATAAAGTGCAATGAAGTTCTAACAGATTTACACATATATGGTAGAGTATTAAGCCAAAACGCTGCTAAGGAACTTTGTGGAGAACAAGTATTGGAAACATTCAACATACTCCTTCACTGATTTTTGGCAAACTGAAGTTTTTTATAGGGATGCGGGTATTTCCTACCTGGTGTTGTGTTGCTATTTGTTTATGGAAATGAAAGGATCCAAGCTGACGTACATAATGACATCCATTGGGTTGTTCCAGTGATATCAATATACACAAAACCAGAATTTGTTTCCAAAGAGGGAACACTGTGTACTCAAGCATTTTATCTAGTACTACAACGGGAAAAAACCCTATTGTGGTTGCCTTTTGAAAAGAAGTAACAACCAGCAAGCAAAGAAACTAATGATCCATGGAATGAGTGGGCGTAACACAACAGATACAATTGTTAAATTCATTCCCGCTGATTAAGTAACATTAGTCACACATGTAGAAATAGGCTACTGGAAGAGGTGAACATTACACAGAAGTCCTGACAGAAGTAATAGAAAAGACCACATCTCTCCTAGATGTGAAAGCAATCCTATATATCTCTGCACAGCAACTATGCCAGCCATAGACTTCAGTGGGATAATGTATAGTCACATTTAGCTATCAACAAGAGAATTTTGTTTCCATGGAAACAACTAAAAAAATAGTGCAGAGGATACTCCAGTCATGATTACTTTGCAGTGTAGTAAATGAACAGTTAACATGAAAAATAAATGATTTGCTGTTTTTACTAGGATCAATATTCAGGAAAAGCAAACAATAAAGAAGACAGTTATGTTCTTTCCATATGAGCTGAGGGGAAGCCCAGATGAAGGGATATAATTTAATAAGCAAAGAAAATAAAGGTTGAGGCTTCCTATTAAATATTGGCATTAGATGGAGCTTCTTGGCATGTTTGTTAGAGAAGCAAAAAGTCAAAAGTGAACATCACAAAGGAAGATCATATGGAATCAATGTATGTGATTAAAATCCAAGAGCTAGAGCCTTGATGAAACTCAATGACCATGCAAAATAGGGCACTGTTCTGTTGAAACTGCTCTAAGCAGCCACATTGTACTAATTAAAATAGATGAGGTAAGCGGGACTCAACCCTACAGAGAGTAAACACAATTAGAAGAGGCCAAATTTATAGAGACTTTTATGCTTTCAAGCCCTCTCTCCTTTGAAAAGCTTAGATAAAACTATGACATTTTCGACGGTTATACGTTATGCGAAAATGACAGACTCCATAACTGTCAATGTGAT
The DNA here is from genome assembly GCF_035594765.1 of Anolis carolinensis. NCBI lineage: Eukaryota > Metazoa > Chordata > Lepidosauria > Squamata > Anolidae > Anolis > Anolis carolinensis. The sequence continues at coordinate 147,065,681 of NC_085845.1, forward strand.
CAACACTTTTGTGAAGAAGTGAAAAACCAAATTCCATATGGCTCTTTTGGAAACCCATGAAACTGGTAAAATAAGCACAGCAACCAGTATAACAGTTTTTATTTCAGTGATGCGGGTATAGATATGGGAAAATATTTTTTGGCATGTACATTTGTCATGTTGCTGTTTTTATCTTTTAGATCAGAGTTACGTCTTCTGTCTTGAGAACTGAATAGTTAATTATTGGTAATGAAAAAGTCCTGTTTAAGCCCTCTTGTCTTCTTGGAAGTTATCACTTATAATTTGAGGCTCTTCACAGAAGCATAGACATTTAAACTCTTCTGTGTGTATGTGCTTTCAAGTCATCTGTTAATTATATTGACCCCACCTTTTCTCATTCCATGTTTAAGGAGATAGGTGATACTGTGTTTGATTGGTCATCTTGCTAATCCGCTTTGACCAACTCGTAGGACAATCCTATCTCTGAAGTTGGCATGTTCTGAATTTTCAGGCTGTGATATATCCAATGCCGACAGGGTCCTCTATAATTTACCTCCCATTGCTGCCAATGGCTTGCAATATGACAAAAAACATTTACACACCAGTCCCAGTGGTGGCATCAATTGTTCCCCCCCAAAGCGTTTGTTGAGCTGGTGACCGCCTTGATCGCCCTTTCCTTAGTACAGGTTGAGTATATCCAGGGCCGGCCGGAGATATTTTTTGATGTGAAGCGGGGGTGCTGAAAAGCGCCCCCGCCACCGGCGCCCTGGCCCCGCCCAGCGTGCCCTGGCCCCGCCTCCCACGCTGCGTGGGAGGCGGGGCCAGGGCGAATAGTGAGGGGGGCGGGGCCAGAGTTGGGAGGGGCCACGCAGCGTGGGAGGCGGGGCCAGGGCACGCTGGGCGGGGGGGGGCGGCGCCAGAGTTGGCCCCGCCTCCCACGCTACTCCCGCTTGCCCGTCTGGCCTTTTCTAACAGGCCAGACTGCAGCGGAGGTCCCTCCAGGCCAGCTAGAAAAGGCCAGACGGGCCAGGCGCACTGGGCGGGAGGCGGGGCACCGTCAGGACGGTGCCTCGCCTCCCGCCCAGCCTGACGGCGCCCCCCCGGGCCTGCGCCCGAGGCGGCGGCGTCAGGTGCCTCAATAGTGGGGCCGGCCCTGAGTATATCCTATCTAAAATTATTGGGGTTAGTTTCTGTATTTGTATATGTGAACATACTGAGATCTCTGGGAGATGGGCCCCACGTCTAAACACGAAATTCATTTATGTTTCAGAGACACAATGTATTCATAGTCTGGAAGTAATTTTATACAAAATATTTTTAATACTGTTGTGGATGAAACAAAGTATGTCAACAATGAAACCAGAAGTGTAGATACTTTTGGATTTTGGTGCATTTTGGGTTTTGTAATTCTGGTTTAGTGATGTTCAACCCATATCAGAAAGAAAAGGTCTGCAGAAATGTCCCTACTGATGGGGAGAAGGGATGTAAAATCAGATATCTTCCAAGACTGGAGCTCTTTATCTGTTTTTGCTTATGGTCACGAGTTGCAATTTCAGGGGTAACAAGAATAATCTGGGAATAATCTGAAACTCCTCCCAGCCTATCAATATTGGAAATTATTTAGATCTACTCCTGTGCTGACCTAACTTCTCCATCTTCTTGTTTCTTCAGCAGATCTTTTTGGCAGACTACTTTCAGAAGATCCCAAAAATCTAATAGCAGAAATCTGCTGGTAAAAGAGAGATTTAAACTTAAACTCCTTATATCTGGTGCAAATTTAAATTAGGATTGCACTGGTTGCATAACAAGCATACCTAATTATCTATCTGTAACAAGAAGAAATAAACTATACGATATTAGGTCATACTTTTCACATTTCAAATCTATATGAATAACAAGAATTTCAGAATTCAGTACATTTTTATTTACATATAATATCATTTATATGTATATCATTAAATACAAACACAAGGAATGATAACGTACAAGCCAGAGCAACAACAACAAAATTACAAATAGTTTTTTGAAAAATGAGTGGGTAAATAAGGCAAATATTAACATTAGTTCAGACTTCAAGAATCTGATTTAGTCCAAACAAGTGTAAATTCTGTTCACTTCTAAAGAATCAGTGACATTTCATTCAGTACATTCAGTTTTAGTATTTGCAGCACCAGAAAGAAATAACATAGTAAGCTGAAAAGTAACAGTTTAGGCTTTTCCCCCACTGAAATTTATATTCATACTTAAAACTGTAGCTCTTTCAAGTTGTCCACCATAATCACAAAAATGAACCCCAGAAATCTGAACAGATACATTTCAAATTAGGAAAATATTTATGTAAAAAATTGAACAGGATTACTTGTATGGTTTTTACTTCAAGGACCAAATTAGTAGGTAACTGAATGCATGATAAAATAATTTAACATTGAATACTTCAGGTCTGGATTGTCTGTTCTACAAAAGACCAAAACACAATGCAATTACCAGTGCTCACTTAACATTTCTGTTAACAATGCTTGTTATATTTCTGTATATGGGAACATTTCCTTGACATTGAATAGGAAAGAGAGGATAACCTCTATCAGTAAAGAACACATATCATACCCTCCCTTTAAAACAGTGGTCCTCAACCTGTGGGTCCTCAGATGTTTTGGCCTCCGACTCCCAGAAATCCTAACAGGTGGTAAACTGGCTGGGATTTCTGGGAGTTGTAGGCCAAAACACCTGGGGATCCACAAGTTGAGAACCACTGATCTAGAAACAGAAAAATAACTTCTTCATGAATGCAAACTGTAAGAATGACTATCTCTTATTCCTTGTCCATAGTCCACTTTTTACCCACCACAATTAATGAGCCAAAAATCAAGCCAAAGAGATTGAAGGATTACGAATTGATTCCTGTTGTCACAGATATACGATAGCTTCCTCAGGCAATGTCACTGAAAAACTTCAATTTCAAATGTGCTTATATTTACAAGTCTTTTTGGAAATCAGTTTGAACCAACAGTGGCCAATGAACACTCAGGAGTGTATATTCGGTCATCTTGGTATTAGAAATCTCCTCTTGTTGATTATTTTTCTGTATGGAGGTGTGACATCTGGAGATGAGCTACACCTTGCTGACAGAACATATATATAAAGTTCAATAGCAAGCCTTTTCAATTCAAGGTTCTCACACTGCAGAGGAAAACTAATGTCTGGAGAAATTAATGTCAATACACCATTGGGCTACTTAAACCAAACTCTTGGCTTTTAATAATGCTGCTTTCACTGTTTGTGGTCACAACTGGGCACACAGAAAGCTCTGGATCACAGTACAGAACATTAAAGACAGATCTTGGACAATTGCCGTTCTACCCCCAGTAAGAGAATGCAGTTTCCCAAGCTCTAGTTAAAGGGCACTGCAAAAGGATTACAAGCTATTTCCTGATGACACAGATAAATCAATTGTAGTTAGTTAGGAATAAGCTCTGGCATTTCATGGGATTGTGCTCTTAAGAAATGTGCTACAATAAACAATGCAGTTACAGAACCATTACAATTTGCTCTAGGAAACTTTCTTACAGAGTGAAATGGAACAGGACAGTGAAAGAAGGAGAGGGCAGATGTAACAAAGTTAAAAGCTAAGGTGTTGATGCTAGTATTCAGATCTGGCTGCAAACACCTTACATTATTATTACAGATGAACTAACTCAACACCTTTGTTTTTATGGAATACACAACTGCAAAAATAGAAGCATCCTATTTATTTACAAATATATATATACATACATACATACACAAATGAAACATTTCCTACAGTACCATACACCTGCATAGATTCTTTTTGTTGCTGTGAACAAAAATCAGTCTCAGGGATATATATATATCTATATACAAAGTATGGAATATCAATAAGTCCTTCAACATTATCATCTTCACATTTGAAAACAGAAGAATTTACGCTGTGAAACAATGCAAACATTCAGTTTAGAACTGTGCACACTACATGCACAAGGTAATAACTTCTGACACCAAGCAGCACTTTCAGAGATACTTATTTTAGAGAGAAGATTTGAGTGTCTTTTTGAAAATCCATCTGAACTGATACATACATTCTGTTGGGATTTTATATGAATGATATCAGAGTGAAGGACCAAGGAGAGCTATCTACGAGTTATCTCGTAAAGAAATGCTAGTCTTAAATTTCATCCAGAATGTATTTGGTGCTCAAGCAAAAGTGCAAAATCATACATAGGGGATGAAGAGCATATGCTCCAACACTTCACCCAACTGAAAACTGAGACACACACATGGCCAGGCAACAAAAGTTAGTAATGAGAAAGAGCACACAAAACCACCATTTTAAGTGAACAAGCCCAGAAGTTTATATATTATATATACTGAGTTTAGAAAATCTTGGGAGAAGGGGATCCTAATGGGAAGGGCAAGATTACACTCCTTCTCTCCTTCTTGATGGGTTACTTGACAGTTCAAACTACTTTTGTGCTCTGAATTCTCCTTGCATCAATTAAAGAATGACTGATGGAGGAAAGTGAGAACTAGAAAACTGGGGCATTTTAGAAAGTAGCTAGTAAAAGGGGATGCCAATGGTTAACCAGCTCTGTCCCTGACAAACCAGGATACTGGCTCCCTCCCCCATGTTCTTAGTTTCTTCTTCCACTGAAGCAAAAGTCTATTGCTTTGTATATTGAGGAAATGTGGCTATTCTGCAACAGACATCCAACCAAATTAGGTGATGAAGAGGTATTTGGATCCTCTACAGCAGTGGTTCTCAACCTGTGGGTCCCCAGGTGTTTACCAGCTATTAGGATTTCTGGGAGTTGAAGGCCAAACCATCTGGGGACCCACAGGTTGAGAACCACTGCTTTACAGTAACTGTACACATTTTGTTCCATAAGGCAATGCTTAGGGGTGACTTTCAACATGTATTAAACAGGTGGTTCCAACTACTAGGTACACTGAATCAATGGGATTAACAAAAACATGGATTTATGATCCCAGCAACATAATTAACGTATCTGCCCTAATAGGAAAGAACAGATTTAAGACATTGTAGCCAGCTCTCAAAATCTAAGAATTCTGCTGTGTAAAACAAAAAAATTCATCTAATCCAGGGATGGGCCAAATGTAGATCTCCCAGTCTGTTTTTGAGGGGCTCCACAAGTCACAAATCTTCTTCAAAAACCCATTTTGCTCCAAAATTACTACTAGGGATTTCCCCCCCCCCCCCCCCAAAAGTATTTTCATCTCTGAATCTCAAAGGTAAAAACAAATTTTAGTTTACATTAAAATTGCTCAAATGTCAAAGAAAGCCTCTAAACAAAATGGGAAACCTAAACAAAATGTATTTTATTTTTTGTGGGGGTGGGTACAGTGGAGACTGCAGTCTTCCAAAGTTGGGGGGGAGGAGGGCTAATCTAACTTCCTTGCTGTCCACAGTTGCCTTATTCCAGATCAAATTTCTTTGCCAAGGATGTCAACATGAGACTCCATGCCCCAAGAGCAGTATCGTGACTTCTGACATACAGCAGCTGATGAAATTGTGACTGTTTGATGCACTCACCAAGTATCACAAAAATTATATTCTACAGTATAAGATGATATTTTGAGTATCCTCTAGCACCATTGAGACATGGAGAGAAGGAGGACAAACAATATCTTTTCCTTTTCAGAAGAGAAAGGAGAAAAAAAGCTTTCACTGCAGTTTCCTTAGCAGCACTATCTGATGGTGATTGGGTCCACATGTGACTCACGGGCCTGATGTTGCCCTCTTGTAACCCATCCCCAAAGGAGGTAGGAGTGCCCACAACTAGTCTATGATGGCAGTATTATTCATAGTTAGTGATTAATGGACTCATGGGCACTCAGTGTTTCCATTGTTAACTGTTATTTAGCAAAGCTAACAGTTGTTGATAGACCTCCTCTCCTCCGTGTATTTGTGGATTCATCCTTTAAAGTCACCTAAGGCAATCTTCCTGAATCTAGCATGCATTTGGTGTGTTAAAATTACAATTCATGTCATTCCCAGCCATCATACTGTGTTGTGGAGGGGAAATGTAACATACCAGTTTGGGAAAGGCTATTTTAAGGCAATAAAACATCACTCCTAGTCACAGAGAAGGTGCAGGGAAGCAGTACACTGACATTAAAATAGAAAACTAAGCAGAGAGAATTCTGAATTATTTTGTTTGAAATCTCTCAATAATTTTTCTTGGAATATAAAAATAATAATCAGAAACTCTATTTCCTAAATATATGTGAGTTAGCTATCACTGAACTTTCACAACATTCTTATTAATCCTATATTACTTTAGAGATGTGCTTTCTCTGTGCTCCTCAACGCTTTGTGCGCTATATTCATTACTAAAAAATTGCCAATTTATCTGCAAGTGAGCAGCAATATTTTAGTGACTCCTAAGACAGTCACTGAATAAATTCTTCAATTTCCCAGGGTTTTTGAAAAAAATCTAGTGCAAAGCTTCATAAGTCAGTTCAAATCCAGACACAATTTTCCCTATTATTCTTCAAACCTGTCTATATCTTTTTAAAAATTGTTTAACAGACACATTGCTTGGCTTAATCTGGAGACTTAAATTCAAATCCTTGCTTGGCCATGAGCAAGTCATTTTCATTCTTGGCCTCAGTTGTCCATCTGTAAATGGAACTATTACCAATCTACTTTACAGAGAAATTTTGAAGATGAACTATGTGATACAGAAAACGCACTTTGAAGAAATGATAAATAAAAAATTCCACATTCTACAAAGAGGCAAAATGGTTACTGAATAGAGCTCATTAAGTAAGTATGGGTGCACCTGCAAATTTTGGTTTAAAATATACAAGTGACTGAATAGCAGGATGGATAATGGTTCCAGAATCAGAACTAGATAAAGTAAAGACTTGTTATTGCAAAGCATGGGTAATAATGATCCACAAGTAATTATATAAAAAGGAAAAAAGCATCTGTATAACAGGCACTGAAGCAGTTGGAAGCTAAAGCCCAATGAGAATGTGCACCAACAGCAAAGAAGTCTTTTCTAACCCAGTACCCTCCAAAGTTAGCAGAAAACCATTCCCATCAATCCAATCAGCATGGCCAGTAAGCATGGATGACAAGAGCTGTAGTTGAAAATAATAGAAGGACACCGGGTGGGGACGAATGCACCAGGGTTCATCAATGGGTTTTGTTTGGTTCCACTTCATTAAAAAACGAGTCTAAACAGCTGACTACACCAGCTGACTGTCTGGACTGCATTCTTAAACTGCATGATTACCTACAACTTGACTCAATGGGAGTTAACATGCATAAGGACACAATCTATATCAGTGGCTATTTTCTCTTGATTGGTTCCAAAACAAATCTCTGTGCCATGGGAACCTACAGGAAACCACATTTCTCCATTTCCTGTATTACAGATGGGTACTCAAAACAATTCGAATTAAAACCACAACAGGAAATTCAGGAAAGGTTCAATGCCTATTTTGTATTGGACCTGCGTTTTTATGAACACCCTAGGAAAAAAAACACCCGGGAACATTCTGGGAACCTCTAGGTCCTCCAGTATGATAATGTGGGTAACTTCTGATGGATTACAGTTACACTACAGCAGAGGTTTTCAACCTGGGGTCCCCAGATGTTTTTGGCCTTCAACTCCCAGAAATCCTAACAGATGGTAAACTGGCTGGGATTTCTGGGAGTTGTAGGCCAAAAGCTTCTGGGGACCCCAGGTTGAGAACCACTGCACTAGAGGATCTACAGATTCCTAGAAATCTCTAGTGTAATACTATAGTCAACATTTTCATCAAATCTGTGAATAACCAAATCCACAAAAATCAAAACCACAAATGTGGAGGGCAGACTACCGGTATTATATACTAGAGGACCTAGGATATGGAGCCACAAATCGGTAGAAAATATTACATATTCCTCTCCTTGTGCTAGTGGAGGCTTCTTTTGAGTAAAGAAAAGATGAAGAAAAAGACATCTGCTTCCAAGCAACTCACTGTAACCCAAACGGTTCATGATGTGTGGAACTCCCCCTATTTCTATTACTCATTTGCAGTATAACTAAATTTATATAGATTTTATAGGTGTAAAGCACCACTATGAAGTATGCTCAGAAATCAACTGGCAACCAGTGTAGTGTGGTTTCGCAATAGTCACAAAGGTGACTAAAATGAGACTAATATTTGGACATATCATGAGATGATGATGATAAAGTGGAAAGCAGTAGGCAAAGTGGGAGACTGCACAACAGGTAGATTGATTCAATCAAAGTCATGGCCCTGAGTTTGTAAGACCTCAGCAGGGGATCTTGGAAGTCCCCATTCACAGGGACGCCATATGTTAAAGTCAGCTTGACAGCAAATAACAGTAAAGATTAATATCAGAAGATCATGTTGTCCCATGCCTCCATGCTGTGCCATGTCAGGCAATAACATTCCATTCTGAAAGTTTTTCAAATGCATACAAGGGTGGCCTCATGTGGAGTGCATTACAATAATCTATATTTCATAGTCTGTTGTCAAAATGGAGACTGATCAGACCTTGAGATAGTTAATTCTCTGAATTCTACTAGCTGAGTAAGGGATGTTGGGAGTACTGTTCCACAAAAGGACCTTTTCCCAAGCTCTAGGATATGCCTGCACAACCTGTGGCTCTCCAGCTGTTTTGGACTTCACCTCCCAGAATTCCTGACCACAAATTGGCTAGGGAGTTGAAGCCCCAATACCTGGAAGGCCACAGATTGTGCAGGCCTGCTCTAGGATGATGGTGAATGGGTACAGACTCTGATGTGTGGCAAAACTTTTTTCTATCATTTTGAAGAATGAAGACAGGATGGATATGGGACCTAATGAATAACAAATGCAAAAGCATCAATGGACAAGGAGCATAGGGAGTTTTAAAGGATCTAACATACTAAGTATACCACAAACCAAATGTGAGTATGATACACCATCCCAAAAAGCCAATGCAATTCTAGACTGTATCATCAAAGACATAATGCCCAGATCAAGCAAAGTTATAACACCACTCTAGTTTGCACTGATCAGACCACACCTGGAATGTTATTGTTTTGTGCCTTCAAAGTTATTTCCTACCTATGGAGATCCTACAGGGTTTACTTGGCAGGTTTACTTGGCAGGATTTGTTCAAAGGGAGTATGCCTTTGCCTTCCTCTGAAATTGAGAGATTGTGATGTGACCACAGTCACCCAGTGGGTTTCCATGGCTGAATGGGGACTTGAACCCTGGTATGCAGAATCATAGTCCATCACCTATGTGTCCAAATTCAAGAGAATACTGACAAGCTGAAATGTGTCCAGAGAAAGGCAGCTAAGAGTATCAAAAGTCTGAAAACCAAGCTTTACAAAGAATGTCTGAGGGATACGGTTATGTTTAGCTTGGAGAAGAGAAGACTGGAAAGTGACAAAATAGATATTTTAAATATCTGGAGTGATGTCACACAGAATATGGAGAAAGCTTCATTTTTGCTGCTACAGAAACTATGACAGAAACCAATGAATTCAAATGATAAGAAAAGAGATTCTACCTAAACATTAGAAATTATTGATGGAACAGTTCAATAGTGGAGTTACATGCCTCAAAGGCTGATAGAATCTCCATCGTTAGGGATCTTTAAGCATATGCTGAAAGGGCATCTTTCAGCAGTGTTTATCTGTGCATTCCTGAGTGTCAGGGGCTTGGACTACATGGCTCTTGTGGCCTCTTCAAACTTAATAATTCTATGAAAGCTTACCCATTTAGGCTTAGCCTTATGACACAGTCATACATGTAGTGTTTTAGGACTTAAAATTGTTGGCTATCTCTAGCATGCACGAAAAGTTCTTCTTTACTTGTTTTTCAGTAAATAGATTTTGTCTCCCTGCCTTTAAAAGATGGTTTACTTTTTGAATACATGGAATGTTTATGTATTGTTCTTTTGGGCTAATTTAGCTTCATAACCATTGCTGTGTAGAAAAAGGATCCAACTTTGAAATGGCTGGCCAAAGTCTAATCCAGGAGCAAGGGATCTTTGATTTTCCAGATGCTTATGCCCCAAACAGCATGGCCAGTGGCAAGGAATTATGAAACATGTGGTTTAGAAACAGCTGGAGAAGCAAAGGTCTAAGCAATCCATCCTTTCTTTTCTTACAACAATTATGACTGCAGCTTCTGCTGGATGCCAGCATTCTGCAGTTGCTAGCAATCCACATGAGCAAAGCCTTTCTGATCATTGTCTACCTGATCAACAGTCTGAAAAAGTTACTTTTTTAAAAGTATCATCCCCAGGATTCCCTACCTCCTGTTCACTGGCTAGTGAGGAACCACTGATCATGCTGGTTGAGGGAACGTGAGAAATATAGTCCAAAAGTTAACTGCCAAACTCTGATTCAAACATAAACCATAAACATTTTCTGAAAAAGAAAAAAAACGGGTAATATGTATGCATGAACTTCCACGGATTAATACAAAATGTAATATACAAAGATGATTCCCTTAGGGTGAACTACTAAGGCTAAATTGTGTACAAGCTTTGTTTACCAATATCAACAAGCTTCCAGATTTGATTGGTAACCAACTACTAAGTTATCTATCAATTAACCACATTGCTATACCAGTACAATTAGGTAGAAGCAAAGTTACCTCAAAGGACTGAGAACTACATCTGATTAAGGCTGGCTAGTTGATCTTAAACTGAAAATAAATTGAAAAATGAACTTGCAAGAACAGATTGAGTATCCCTTGTCTCAAAATGCTTGAGAGCAGGAGTGCTGTACTTTAGATTTTTTTTGGATTTTGGAATATTTACATGTACATAATGAGATATTTTAGAATGGGATGCACGTCTAAACCTGACATTTATTTATGTTTCATATACATCTGATAAACATAACCTTAAGGTAATTTTATACACAAAGTTTAATCAACTTTGTGCATACACGAGGTTTGTATACACTGAACAATTAGAAAGCAAAGATGTCACTATCCTAGCCACCAATATGGACACTTTAGGATTTTTGAATTCTGGATAAGGGATACTCAACCTAAGTAGACTATCCTACTTCCATTATTTTTGTAATAATAGCCACATACAGAGTACCTATTACTCATGAACAAATTTGTGAATATGTAGAACTGTAATAACCATAATAATAAACTTACTACTGATCCAGTAGTTTCTGAAACACAGAAACGAGAATGAAACATTACAGTAAAGTGTCTGTCTTCAGCAAGGAAACATATGATCCTAGTATTTTGATTTCAAAAAATGAAGAATGGGATAAACTGACAAATGGGCTGGAACAATTTTGGTGAGTAGCAAAATATACATGTTTTCTTCTCAATGTCTCAGTAGCCTCAGTCAGCAGTGTCTCCTGAGTGTACCCAGTCGTAGATAACAAGAGGAATGCTGACCAGAGAAAACAATATTCCCAGTGCCAAAAAGAGAGAAGCCTAAAAACAGAATTGCAGAATATTTCAGGTAACAGAACTTCTTTGATAAAGACTTTACAAAAAATGACAAAAGACTTCAAAACCAAACAAGACATCTCAGGAGAGACATGTATGTGCTGAGAATCAGGATTTTTATCAGCTATTCATGAAGATCTGCATCATAATGTGTAATTTAAAGCTTTGATGTATTTCCTTTAAAACCCATATTATTTCTTGAATTAAAAAACCATTTGAAGACATGAAATTAACATCATGCGGAATGGACATGATTGCTACTCCTACATCCCTACTAACCCTGCTCCCAACTTTCCACATACTGGAAGACATCTAAATGTATTACTACTACTACTACTACTACTACTACTACTACTATTATTATTATTTTATTGTATGACACAGCAAACAAGATAGATATGCTGGATTTCGTTTCACAAAATCACAAGTCGAACACTTTCCAAGTGTCTAGGACTGTGTGATGTATTTTCGGATGATGCACACAGATCCCAGTAGGGTGGCCTTTTGCAGTTGACAGATCGTAATTTTGTCAAAGTCTATTGTTTCCAAATGCCGGCTGAAATCTTTTGGCACTGTACCCAATGTGCCCATCACCACCGGGACCACCTGCACTGGTTTCTGCCAGAGTCTTTGAAGTTCAATCTTGAGGTCCTGATAGCGGCTGAGTTTTTCCTGTTGTTTTTCGTCAATGCGACTGTCACCTGGGATGGCAACATCAATGATCCAAACCTTTTTCTTTTCCACAACTGTGATGTCTGGTGTGTTGTGTTCCAGAACTTTGTCAATCTGGATTCGCAAGTCCCACAGTATCTTTGCGTGCTCATTTTCCAATACTTTTGCACGTTTGTGATCCCACCAGTTCTTTGCTGCTGGGAGGTGGTACTTGAGGCATAAGTTCCAATGAATCATTTGGGCCACATAGTTGTGCCTCTGTTTGTAGTCTGTCTGTGCAATTTTCTTACAGCAACTGAGGACATGATCAATGGTTTTGTCGATTTCCTTGCACAGTCTGCATTTTGGGTCATGAGCTGATTTTTCGATCTTGGCCTTAATTGCATTTGTCCTGATGGCTTGCTCCTGGGCTGCAAGGATCAAGCCTTCTGTCTCCTTCTTCAGGGTTCCATTCGTGAGCCATAGCCAGGTCTTCTCCTTATCAGTTTTTTCTTCAATTTTGTCAAGGAACTTTCCATGCAATGTTTTGTTGTGCCAGCTGTCAGCTCTAGTTTGTAGTGCGGTTTTCTTGTACTGGTTTTTTGTCTGCTGTGCTTTGAGGAGTTTCTGATTTTTGACTTCAACCAAAGCAGGTTCTTCACTTTGCTTTACATATTCTGCCAGGGCATGTTCTTCTTTGACTGCTTGTTTTACTTGTAAGAGTCCTCTGCCCCCTGATCTTCTAGATAGATATAGCCGGTCAACATCACTGCGAGGGTGCAGTGAATAATGAATGGTCATGAGTTTTCTTGTTTTTCTGTCCAAGTTGTCCAGTTTCACCTGTGTCCAATTTATAATGCCAGCAGTATATCTTATGACAGGTATGGCCCAGGTGTTTATGACCTTGATGGTGTTGTCTCCATTGAGCTTGCTTTTGAGAATTTTTCTGACCCTTTGTGTGTATTCTTTACTGACCACAGTCTTCACATGTTCATGCTTGATGTTGTCCAGCTGTAATATGCCCAGATATTTATAGGCCTCTGGCTGGGGACACTTTATTGTTTGGCCATTAGGCATATTTATGCCCTCACTTTCAATGATTTTTCCCTTCTTCAATGCCATTGTTGAACATTTGTCCAAACCAAACTCCATGCTGATATCAGTACTAAAAATTCGGATAGTGTTGGTCAGAGACTGGATTTCAGTTTCCGTTTTCCAATAATAATAATAATAATAATAATAATAATAATAATAATAATAATAATAATAATAATTCCTGCTCACCCCTCTGATTGCAATTATGCTATCACTCACAGGAGTCAGAGTTCTCTCATCTTATTTTAGGATTGCAAAGAAGATGGAGCCAACAGGAATTACTACTGGGTATTTATGGTGGATATGGGCTCACTCTGTGAGAAAACCATTTTGTGATATGAAACATGTGGTGGGGAGCTACTGATTCCACAAAGCACAAAAAGCTGCTCTTTAACCCCCCCCCCCCCCAACCTTGTAAATAATAGTGAAGACTCTGGCAATAGTGAAGATTCCTGTACCAAGTTTTGTTACTTCTAAATAAAATATCCATAGCCAGGAACACCTCCTGGGAACCGGGTTCGTCAGTAGTACAAATACTTCAACCCAAGTGAACTTTGAGATGTCATATTTTTTATTACCCAAACCCCCTTCCCTTTTAAGCTCTATCTTACAGGAGACTCTAAGATATCAACACACCTTTTTTGTGAGCATGAATTTGTCCCATCTTCACTGAAATGAATTAAAATGGCAATTTATATCCTAAATCAATTTCTGTATTGAGACACACATGGCACTCTTTATGGTGGTGAAAATATTTTGTTATTGTATTATTTTGGAAAATGTACAGTTTTAGACAGTTTAAGGGAGATTATGATGGCAAAGTCTGAAACCTCTAGCGACTGCGTCTTAATTACTAATCCCAATTAAAGTATACCTTTTGAATCAATCTATGAGTGATGAAAGAACACTTATCTAATTCTCATTGATTCTAATTAGGACTGACAATTAAATTTAAGCTCAAGTTCAGAAAACTTACCCAAATCCTCTGAATCAGTTTTGAGCCATCTTGGTGGGTGATTTTTAAATAGAGTGAAGATGGGAGAATAAAGATCAGCATGTTGGCAGAAGTTACCCCTGTGGAAACCAGGCACATGCATTTGTTTTTGTTTTGTTATAATAGACTGGATTATAACAGGAAAAAATAATAATGAAACGTAATTAGAATACTGTACCTACAACTCCAAAAATATCCTTCATGGAAGGTATGAAAATAACCAGCAGATTAATAATCATCAAAAGGACCAAAGTAACTACAATATGATGGCCTAAGTTAAATTTGGTTTTCCTAGCGAGCTCAAAAATAGAAGAGCGTACCTGTAGGAAAAGAAGAAGACATCTGTAAGGCAAAATTTGCACAGAGAAGCTATCCTGCTCATCAATTTCTACCCTCCCTCTAGCTGTGTATACTGCATTTATTTTTTCTGGCCCCAAAGTTATTCAGGAGGGTATATGTAAGTGAAGTGGAAAGAGGGTGTAGAGACAAGTGCATGCATTTCTAGCAGATGCTGTTTATTGCAGCTGCAGGCTTTTTATGTTAGCATTGTTTGCTTTAGTGTCAGAATGAATTATTCTTTTGCCAGGGTAGAAATCTCATTTTTTTTCCCTCTCACACAGCCTAGCAAATCGGGCTTCCAGTAATGAATCAAACAGAAAAGAGAAATGAAATAAATGGTTAGCTACATCAAACTATGTAATTTTCTTTGCTTTCCATTGCCTATCTGAGCTCACACTAAGATGTAGAATGGTATCCATCAAGGGTGGAATGGTTAGCTTCATGGAAACTAAATCTTGCATGTTATCTGGTGAACCTCCATATTCCTATACCCAGCTTGGCTTTTGGAAAGATAATCTTGGAGACCATAAACTCTGGACAGTTAATTCTTGCTATTATTTGCCATGTTGTTGTGTGAAAGAACAATGCAAAGTGTGAGCAGGTGCAATGGAGAAGTGTGAATCAGCTACATATTAGATAGCGTGCATTGATTGAAAAAGCTGAACATTGAGGAATCTTATAAAGAAAGCTACTCTATTATACAGATTTCTGTATAATAAGATATGAGAAAGAGGGCAAAGAGATTTGAAAGACTTTGCAGTTGTGGCTTGCAGGCTTGAAATATGAAAACTTTTTGGTGATTGAAAATGACGACATTATCTGCCATCCTGTCAGAGTTCCTTTTCCTTCTGAATTTAGTTGAAATCCTCAAGGATCTTATATGTGTGCACGCATATGTATGTGGATCCTCCCCTTTGATAGACAGACAGCCCCCAAGTTACAATCAAGATAGGTTCTGTAGGTTTGTTCTTAAGTTGAATTTGTACATAAGTCAGTATAGGTACATTTTAAAGTGTAACTTCAGCCTCTCTCTCCCACCCCCCCCACCCCCCTCTCTCTATATATATATATACTAGCTTTGCCCGGCCACGCATTGCTGTGGCTTATGGGAATCATTTGTTGGCCAGGTGGAATAGCAGTGAATAGCCTTGCAGCCTCAAAGCCTGGCCGTTTTCTGGAGTAACTGGAGTAGCACCTTCTATCAAAGAGCCACTTTGAAGTCTGGCTACTTCCTTTGTAGGGGAATCCTTGTTGGCCAGATTGAATTGCACTGAATAGTCTTGCAGCTTAAAAGCCTGGCTGCTTTCTACATAGGACATCCTTGCTAGGCCAGTTGAATGGGACAGAGTAGTTTCATGGCTTCAAAGCCTGGGGATTTTTCACCTAGGGGAAATCTTGGTTGGCCAGGTTGAAAAGCACTGAATAGCCTTGCTGCTTGAAAGCCTGGCCACTTTCTACCTTGCAGAATCCTTGGTTGGCCAGTTTGAATAGCAATTAATAGTCTCGTTGTGGCAGGTATGAATGCTGCAATTAGTCACCTTGATTAGCATTTAATGGCCTTGCAGCTTCAAAGCCTGGTTGCTTCCTGCCTGGGGGAATCCTTTGTTGGGAAATATTAGCTGGCCCTGACTGTTTCCTTTCTGAAATTCCCAATTTCCCTGCTTTCAGAGTGTTGCTCTTTATTTACTATCCTGGTTTTAGAGATTGTATTGTTATGTATTATTATACCACAGTAATTATTTCATATTATATTTGTAATCTTATCTAAATATAATATATTATCTGCTTAGAAGTGTATTATATGGTAGTGTGGACTCAAGATAATCCAGTTCAAAGCAGATAATATAAGATTATAAATGGGTAATATAGCTGTGTGGCAGGGCCTTGAGTCTACACTACCATATAATCCAGTTCAAATCAGATAATCTGTATTTTATAGGCAGTGTGGACAGGCCTAAGTGCACTCTGCCTGTGCCCTGGGCACCATTTTAGCTGAGGGAGTTGCTAGGATATGAAGGGGGTGGGGCCTAAAGGCAGCAGGGGGGCCCTAAAGGCAGCAGAGCCTACCTTTCTCCTATTGTCAAATGTTTGTAAATTTGGGACTGCCTGTACTGTTATAATCTATCCTTGTTGTCATACAAAGTATGCTGAGATGGTCTTGTCTCAGAAGGAAAGTTAAGATCCATTAGCTTAATAAAAGGACAACTCCTCATGGAGATGAAAGCAGACAAGACAAACTGGATTCCTGATAAAATGTCTGAAGTTCCTAGTCTGAAGTACAACTCTCAACACGACAACATCTATCTAAGAGGCTTGTACCTAGTATCTTGAATTACATTTATAAACATAACTTACAGTGAAAAACAACACTGGGACTGTGAGTATAACTGCAACGATGACAGCAACGCGAACTGTTAAGACCAGGATGTCATCTTTACTCTGGTACTTGTGAAGCAGATCTGACTGCACATTTTCTGCAGGGAAGACAAGGGCAGGGTTGTTCCAGCAGTTAAGCAATTAATTTATAGAAGCTGCCACTTAGCAAGAGCCATCTCAAACAAAATGTGATTAATCTGCAGACAACAGAGCTGGCAGTGAAGCAAGCTGGTTCAAATACAGTGTTTTAAGCCATGCTCCAGTGAGCCTTGATATTCACATTCAGGCTGAAACCTGATACATATTTGTTTGGGAGTAAACTCCACTGAACTCACTGGAAGCTTACTTTCTGCTGGAGTTCACCCCTTGTGAAGGGTAAATTCCAGCCTATTCATCCCGAGCAGAAAAAAAATGCCTGAATGCATGCGCTTGACTCAGAGCATTTTCCACAGATTCATTTAACTCCAGTCAAACAATGTAAAAATATCAGTATTTTACACATAGAACTACCAGTAAGAAATAAGGATAATTTCAGACTCACTGAACCAGGACACAGCGAGACCTGAGTCTGAATTCCCTTTTGGTCATGGAAAATCAATGAATGACCTTGGGCAAGTCACACTCCCTCAGCCTCAAAGGAAGGCAAGGACAAACCCCTCTGAACAAATCTTGCAGAGAAAACACCCTAACGAAGTCACTTTGGGGTCATTGTTTGTCGGAAATTACTCGAGGCACACAAAATCAGTGACATTTTACGCAAGTTCTCTCCTCCTCCTTTCATACTCGGTCAAAAGACATGTTCCTTCCCACAGTGTGACATATGACGGAGGGCCGTGGCCCAATTTTTCACAGTGGGCTGTGGCCCAGTTTCCACCTGTACTTTCTATCACAATACAAAAGAAAGTACAAGATTCAGGAGAAGAGAAATGTCATCTTAAAATATAGCATCTTTGATTTTTATACTTTCTTCTCATTGTGTGGTGACAGTAAAGATGAAACACCTCACACCACTCTACAAAAATCAGTGAGCAGGGAATAACATGTATATTTTAAATATACACACACCAGTATTTCCCCATACCAACACTTCATTTCAAAAGAAAAATAAGGATAAAGAGATGACTTAGATTTTCACACACATCAGCAAAAAGTGCTTACCTACCATAAAATGTCAAATAGCCAAAAATGGCAGTCAGGAAGTACATAACAAACATGGCAAAGAAAGAGATTTTTGAAACCATCTGCATCTTTTTCTGAGAACGACTGGAAAAAAAAGAGAGGAATGATATTGAATAATAAAGAAACAGTGACTAACACTGTCTGGCAAGATTTTAACACAGATTACAGACTAAAAATTACAGCAGGTCCTTGGTATCCACTGGAGTTTGGTTCTGGAACCCTAGTGGATACCAAAATCTGCAGCTACTCATGTCCAATTATATACAGTGGTGTAATAACAACAATATGCCTTATATAAAATGGCAAAATCAAGGTTTCCCTTTTGGATTTCCCTCCAATATTTTCAAGCCATAGATGGTGGAATCTGTGGTTGCAGAATCTGTGGATATGGAGGACTGATTTTAAAAGCAAAGTAGTTACCTGGGGAGCCCAGGACTTCTGTTTCCCCAGTAATGGCCTGCTTTGGCTCTAAAGGCATTGGAAACCTGCATGTAGGATTCCAATAACAATCTCAATGCACTGTAATTGTGGCATTGCAGCTACTTATCTGCAGTTGACTCACGATAAATGAACTCATTCTCAAGATCAAACTCCTTATGGCATCAAATATATGGTTAAACAATGAGAATTATCTTTCTCCCTATAAACAACAGGTGCTGGGAAGTCCAAAAATATCAGTTCAACAGTGAGGGGCGAGTGGCTCCATGCCATGTCCTAATAAAAACCGACACCCTCAAAGACTTATTTGGTATCAAAGGGCCAAGAGAAGCATTCCTCCCTCAACAAGCAACATTCCTGGAGATATAAAAGGTTTATCAGAACCATGGCATGAGAAGAAATTAAAAACAACCACAGCTAGCAGGCTTGGAAATGCAAAAGTCATCTCCAGTTTACAGTAGGCCTGAAACTCTCAAGAACACTGCCTTGTCGACAATACTAGGCTAGATGGCCCAATACATTCTGTGTCAATATACGGCAGGTTCCTATGTCTTTATGAGTTCATTTTTTCTATCAAAGTATCATATTCTTTCTGCCCTATCTCTTAATTCAGATCAGGCTTGTTCGTAGTTGTCATTTTCAAATGGGAGGGGGAAGAAGATCCATGTGGCATTAAACTACAAGCTACTAAAATACATGGTTTAAATCTTGCTGCTTATTAGACGTGATTATTTAACAAAATATCGTATTTCATTACAAAACAGTCACCACTGCGTAATATTTCACAGTGAAATATGGTAAATTGAGTCCAGCAAAAAAAAAAAAAAAGACTACATGTTTCATGTTTGGAAACTTGAAATAGTCCAGTATAGGCTAGAAATATGACAGAATTCTGATAATCCCAGCTTTGATTTTAAAAACCAATTTATGGAAGAACAAAAGTTAGAAAGAGCAAGGGCACCATGTTTGAATTGGTTAGAAAAGAGAGGAGGAACCTCAAAACTAAAAATGTTTTTAAAACCCTTAATTCTCAGGCCTGAAATCGAATTGTCTCTCTCTCTCTTCTGTTATCATGCCTGTACCGTTGTATCAAGGAAACAGTAGTTACCAGGAGATCTAATTATTAGATCTTAGAAATAAACTTTTTAGACTACAACCCCCAGAATACAGCATGAAACTGGTATGGGTATGGGGAGATCTTAGGGCCCTTCCAGACAGGCCCTATATTCCAGGATCTGATCCCAGGTTTTCTGCTTCAGACTGGATTATATGAGTCTGCATTGCCAGATAACCTGGGATAAACAGAAAACCTGGGATCAGTTCCTGGAATATAGGGCCTGTCTGAAAGGGCCCTTAGTGATCTGGAATGTGCTCTTTTTGGTCTAAGATGCCAAATTAAGAAAGACTTATTGTTGCTTTATGGCTTCTTCAAACAGAACCCTACAAAACCATGTGTTTAGGGGCAAGTGGGTCCTGTTGTTTTGTTGAAATAAAGGTTCCTTTGCTCTGATAAGTAACAATGTAGACTCTGGTATCAACATTCTGGAGACATCAGGGTTCACTTTTATAATGAAACAATAAATATGTTCTTACTCTTTAAGTTCGCTGTAGATTGGAAGGACTGAAGGGTGACACACAAATGCAAATGCAATGGTGGGCAAAGCATACACCGTCTGTTTGGAAACAAAAACAAAGCTGAGAATCAGAACAGTAAATATATTCCCTAGTCATATCAAGAAAACTTCACTGATTCAAATATCTGAATTTGATAATACTCTCAAGCCGTTCCCAAACTTTTTTGGCCACGGAATCCTTCAGAAGATTTTTCTCCCCACTGAACTCTAACTCTGTCCCTAGGCATTGTAGACCCATGAAGTTTTTCCCTCTTTCATTCATGCACTCCTATTTTTTTTGAGTATTTTGTATGTAGTAGGTTTGAAAACACAGAGAAAATATTTTAAATACAAATACAAATTTTTATTTCGGTACCAGAAAACATTTATTTGGTATAAGAAAATATTGGATTCACACAAAAAGTGATGAATGAAATTGTTTCATTTTTGTAGTTAAGAACAGTTTTGAAATTGGGCTTGATGTCTATCAGCAGAATACATAAATCTGGGGTAGCATCCAACTTAATCCTAAATTTGTTTGTGTGTGTGTGTGTGTGTGTGTGTGTGTGTGTAAGCATAAGCTGAAAAGGTGGACAGAGAAGGGAGCATTGCTTGGATCATCTTTCCAGCTACTGATTGGTTTATGTCTCTCAGGCCCTTCCACACAGCTGAATAAAATCCCACATTATCTGCTTTGAACTGGAATATATGGCATTGTGGACTCAGTTAACCCAGCTCAAAGCAGATATTGTGGGATTTTCTGCCTTGATATTCTGGGATATAGGGCACAGATTAGTGGCACAGATTCAATTTTTATTTTCAAAGCAGAGCTGCACTGAATTTCAACAAGATCTTCATTCTCTGGCACTGAGAAACTTAAAAAAAAAGATTTAAAAGATTTTTCATAGAACTTCCTCAATGCTTTTGCCCTACGGTTCCATGGAACAGTTTGGAAATTTCTGCTTTATACTAATTAACTAGGTTCACCACCTTTTTGCTTGAGGTAGGATGACTCCTCTGCCTTTAACTGCTACATATCATATTTACTAATCTCCAGAGTATGGAAATATTCCTTCTATAGAATACAACTCCCAGAATCCCTTAGCCAGCATGGCCAGTGCCTGAGGGATGTGGGGAGTTGTTGCCTAAAATAACCTTTTTAAGATATGCTGCTGCTCAGCAGGATAATGCAATGTGAGGCAAAGTACCACGTATTGTATTGAGATCATTGTAAATGCCTTCATGTTAAAAATTCCTTCTGCTGAAGGAAGAACTCTCCTATCAAAGAAAGGGAGACTTTTGAATTTTGTCTGCCCTATATACATCAGAAATAGAAATAGAACTAGCTATAGCTTCACTGAGAAGATAATACCTATTGTATAACGTGCATGCAATGACATTTCAAAAATGCCTTTCCACTACCAGAATATCTGATGATAATGTTATCATTAGATTTGATCCTTTGACTGCTGCAAAATAAGGGGATATGGAAAAGCAGGGCTTGGCTTTAGTTCCTCGTCTCCCTTAAAGGTCACTTCTTGATGGACATTCTACTTGGTTGCTATGAAAGGGAGGCTGAACTCCTTCTTTGTGTAGATCATTCATTATAAGAATGGCACATTAAGAACTGATCCTTATGTTTGCTTTCTTTCTCTTCCCTCACCATCTTTTGTCCTATGTCTGTCATATATTTTTGGTCTCAATGGTTATCCCAACTAGAGTAGTTACTTAGATATAACTCCTGAGTGACAACAGTTGCATAAACCACATTTTTCCACTGGGTCCACTCTAGTCCAACTGATGATTGGATTCAGGCCTGTAAGTGCTTTGCATAATGCTTACGAAATTTTAGGTGCTTTTCAAATATTAATATATTGCATTTCTGAAACCATATTCAAGGTAATTACTATTTCAATATGCTTTTCTTTTTCAGAAACTGACATCTGTTCAAATGTTACCTTCTGTTCTTTACTATATATATGTCTAAGCCTTCAAATATTACAAAGGGGAAATTCCAGTATGAAATAAAAAGCAGAACTGGAGGTACAGAAGATACATCTCAATTAATTTGTATAACCATGTTCACAAAGTTCTTCAGCTTGCAAAAATTCCCATTGGTCACTTAATTTCTATCTCTAGAATAAGGCACAGCATATCTAATAGAGTATCAGATCATTTCTCACTAGCCTTTTCTTATATAAAGGAAAAACATTTCATAACCTCTCAAGTCAGAAAATTCCAGCAGTAGACTGTCTGTTCAAACATTTAATGTAAACCCAAAACTTTTACAATGGAATCCAAAAAAACTGACCATTTCTTCTAGATGGCCCTTATCTGTCCTCTGCTCTCACACTATGGCCTAATCCCATGTTCACCTATTAGATACTCACTACCATGACATGTTTTTGTTCCTTCCCATTACTGCTTCAGCCCTGCATGCAACCTGCTCCAGAGGGTTTCCCAAATCCCAATAGTAGGGTTTGAATGGTTGTAGTGCTGCCCCGTAGCAATTCCATCAATGGAATCACTCTTTGGGATTCTGTCTAACGTATTTCCCTCTTTTATACACTATACTACCTGGTTTATTGTAAAAAAAAAAAAGTCGTTTCTTTGAACACTTCTGCTTTGGAAAGAGAATGTATCCAAAATGTGGCCTATTCTGTTAAAAAACCCTATTTTCTCCCTTCAGGGTCCAGAACTGTCTATAAGAAGGATGAAATGACAAGAGAATTGTGGAGAGAAACATACCTTAGAATTAAAGGTCACATACTTGGGTGTGCACATATCCTCATAAAGAGAACTAGAATTTGAAAATGCAGAGTCGGTTCTATTTGTGTTTCCTTCTAGAAGGGGGCAGGGAAGCTGAAATTTCTTGTAGACCACCTGAAATAAACATTGGTAATTAGAACAAATTTATTATTTTTTACATTAAAGTTATGTGGCTTTAGTTCCTCAATTGACAAACACCCCCAGGTTGTTTTATAAGCATTAACTGCCAAGATGAAATTATAACATCAAACAGTAAAGATAAAACACTAAGCATACTAACATTTAAAATGTCAAATAGTTTAAGCCAGCCATAAAACCACTAGTGGAAGTAACACATTAAGTTCTGTTGTTCATCTCAGCTAGACTAGATGGACTAAAACAAAGGAATGTTCATAAGTGGTAACTTAAGTTCCCATTGATTTATTGTACCAAATGTTGGATTTAGGTCAACATGCCTGAAAAAATGGAAAAGTCTTATCCTGACAGTTAAATGTAAATAAGGAAGATGGCAAATGGTCTTCATAATAATAATATTCTACAGAGCACAGAACAATTCAAAGAAGGCCCTTTCTTTGGTAGCCAGTATTGCACCAGTGGGTGGTAGTATCCAAGAAGGACTTCAGGGGATGATCTGTGAGACAGGAATTAGGAAAGATGGTTCCATCTAAGTGAAGGATTTATAAAGCTCAAAATCAACAATTTTAGTGGGGCTCATAATCTGACAAGCAACTAGTGCAGTTATTGGTACAGTACTATATTAATATGTTTGAAATGGTCCTGTTCCTGTGAGTAGTCTTTCTGATCTATTCTACACTAATGACAGGTTCTAGAGCCTTCAAATGTCTTATACTTGCAGCTAACTTTAGCAATCCAGGCACTGCATGGATAAAATACAGTGAGGCCATCTCTCTCCAGATAAGGTTATATTCAGTATATAAGCTAAAGCTGGTAAAAGATACTCATGTCTGAGAGAGCTAGATGTATTAAAACTCTCAGAATATGAAACAGTTTCTTTGGAAGTACAACTCTATTTAGAGAAGGCAATTTAGCCAATAGAAAGCCAATACTTTAGCATAATTTCCATCTTGTCTGATTGAGTCACAGATTATCAGTCTTTATCCAGCCCATTGCCACATTCAACTATTTAGTCAGGATAATCTGCTTCAACTGATTTGATGGGAATAGGCCCTAGTGCTGTTAGCAGCTTACCCCATTACCTCCAAACCTTCTAGTAATCTCATGTAGATGGAAAAAACATGCAAATATGCAGAACCTGAGCTCTAATTTCAATAGACACCACTATCTTCCTTCAACATTACCTTCTTAAATGAGTCATCCAAATAGGTGCATAGTAATTCAGACTGCTGCAGGATTGATCATAATGAAAGGTCCTTGAGACACCCTGCTTTTCCTCAGCAAAGGTCAGATTTTGGCTGTGATAAAGCCAAGGCAACCATGGATGAAAAGCACAGGAGGATGAGCAGACAGAGCCAGCACTTTCTTTGAATGCGATTTCCTGCTTCTTAGCAGGGGGTTGGACTGGATGGCCCATGAGGTCTCTTTCAACTCTACTATTCTATGATTCTATGATTTGCATCCTCATGTCTCAACTCTTGAAACTCATCCAAAGAACTGGACTAGTCTTTGACAGGGGGACTCCTAAAAGTGCATTGTAAACCAGTCACAAATAAATTAAAAGGGTTCAAATAGATATTTTGTTTGTCCATCTTGTAGAAAGCCAAACTAATCTGAAAGGTCTCTGCAAGGTTACAATGTGAGGATTTAAAAGTCTTCTCATTTTCACTGATGCCAGAGTATGGGACTTGGCCTGGATCTTCTTTTGTTTGTGTTCAAGCTATGCTCTTTTCACTGTATGCAGTGGAGCCACATAGCTCTGTCAGAGGGAGCAAAGCACTCAGATACAACAATGTTGGCACCACAGGTCTTTCTGGGCCCCTCTAGGAGTCAAAGGCTTTAATATGAATGCTTGACATTTCAACAGGTAAATCCCTCACAGCTATCAGGAATCTATTGGATTTTTGTCCCCTTCAGAGTGAGGAAAAAGCCACAAGCGTAAATAAATGCTTTTAACCTAGATGTTAATGAACGCGTTAAGTAAAACTTACCACTATGAGAAAAAATACCATGCATGTCAGGGAAAAACCGCTGGTATAGCCGAGATATCCTGGGAGGAATTTGAATACAACATATTCAGTAACTCATTCTGTCATAATATATATTTAATTACATAACAAATTATGGTTAATCAGGGAGAGGTGGGAAAGAAATATTAATAATAATAATTGTTATTATGACTCATTTGTTTATTTTTAAGTATCTATAGGCTGCTTTCCCACTAAAGAATTATAAAACAATTAAGACAAAATGTAACCTTATTGCTAATACATAACATCAAGAGCAGGGTTGAAAACCAAGTATAGAATGAGAAGAGAAAGTAGTATCCACTACAAAAATAATTTAAAAATCCATACCAATGTCAAATGAATCAAGTGAAAGCAGAAGTGATTTTAAAAACATATTTAAAACATTGTTGAGTGAATTTCGCATGGAATGGAATTCCAAATTAAGGGAGATAACCTATTTTTTAAATTGGTTACCCATGAATCAAATCTTAATAGCCAGACAAGCTTCTATGAGTGTTGGTGGTTCTTCAAATAACTTGGGCCCAAGCTGCTGATGGTAAAAATCACAATTTAAAATGAGCCCAGAAGTGCTCTTGACAACTATTGAATATGCTATAGCAGCAGTATTATGTATTCTAGTTGTTTGCAACACAGCAACGGCATTCAATTGATATTTCTAAACCACATGTCCTACTTATGGAAAATATCCAAAAATGTTCTCTATTTGAAGTGCACTTTAGTTGAAGTCCAGTTTAAAGAGTCCTAACAGGGAAAGTAGAGACTCCTGGTCCTGGAAAGTAGACCAACCAGGGACACAGGTCAGTCATTCCTAGTATGAAGATTACAATTTAAATTATAATAATTATTTTTATATTTGCGCCTATGAGTATATGTTGGCATGTGCAAAATTCATGCAAATGGTTATCCTCTTAGGCTATTTGGTAATATATTAGTGACTACTTTAATCCTCAAAATTAACACCACACTGAGATCATTACAGTTCTACTAAAAGGTGTCAAATATGCATTTCAATTTTCAAATCACTATGAGAGAGCCCTGTAATTTTTCTGTCTAAGGCAATAGCTTGTAATATTCTGAATGAAACACTTTTTCCCCTCTTCCAGGCTCAACCAGAAATGCTACCCATAGTTATGAAAGTTTATTATGTATTATATATATTTTTAACATTCTGACTCAACCTTTTAGCATTGAGGGTGACAGCCAATAATATCCATTTAAAAAACAAGCTTTGAATTGTACAGTAGGGAGAGGATCTTGGCTGCAAAGACAATTCTAAATGTTACAATCTGAACGTATCAATGAATAGTGAGAGCTTTTACTGCACAAGGAAAGCCTATTAAATAACCTTTATAAAATGAAAAAGAAGAGAACTTTAAAATTGCGTGGTCTGGCTTTTTGAGAAGAAAGTCTGTCTGGAGACTTGGCAACAAGAGGTAGTTAAATGCTGAACATCTAAATACTGAAAGTCTGTGCAGAAAAAGCTGAGGAGGACTGGCAGAAATAAAAGTGTTGAGATGAGAGTATTCTGGGAAATGCCCAAGTTAGCTTTCAGAATTTTTTTTTTAGGTATTTAGAGGTGTTTGTTCACCTATTTGACAAATATATTCCTTATTCTAATAAATACTTGCCTTAACCCTCTTTATTTTGAGAATAAAATATATTTAATAGTACTTTTTAAAATGAATCCATACTATTTATGATCCACTTCAGAGATTAAGATCTTCTGGGGAGGCCCTGCTCTCGGTCCCACCTCTTTCGCAGGTGCGGTTGGTGGGGAAGAGAGACTGGGCATTCTCAGTGGTGGCCCCTCAGCTGTGGAAGTCCCTTCCCAGTGAAATTAGATCAATTCCCTCCCTCCTGACCGTCAGAAAAAAAAGTAAAAACATGGCTATGGAACCAAGTCTTTGGTCAGCAATTTGCAGTGCTACAAATGAATACGGAATAGTACAATGACAATTGGAACGGCTTTGGATTATGATTTTGGATTATGTGGTTTTAATTAATTGGTTTTTGGTTTTAATGCTGAGATGTTTTTAACCCGCTAACTTTTAAGGTATAGGTTTATTTTATTGTATGTATGTTATGCGGCATCAAATTGTTGCCTTTTTGTAGGGCTGCTCTGAGTTCCCCTGTGGGGTATAAATATGCTAAATAAATAAATATTTATACTGTCCCAGGGAATAGAAATCTCTTTTTAAAATGTAATCAGTGGGTCAAAAATAGACATGTCAAATGATCACATTATTTCTTCTCAGGTTCAGACAGCTAAATGTAATCAGACGGAATCAAATTGTAGCTTACATTTCTTTATTATAGTTTTCTATGTATTATTTACTCTGAAGAACAGAGGGTAAGAATCTGCAATCAGACTAAGATGTCCCAGACTCTGAGTACACCTTGAACATTACATCTTAAAACAATATTTAACTCTAAGAAAGGTAATATATCCTTACCTAAATTTTTAAGAAGGCATAATGGAAGGATTATGCAGAATGTCACTGTTACAACAAGAACTCGCCCATCCACATACCAGGCCCTGAAAAACATTTTCAAAAGGGTGATGATAGTATCATAGAGTCGGAAAAGATCACAAGGGCCATACAGTCCAACAATCAAAGGACAAGATAGATGACATCACTTCATCATCATGGATGTTCACATTTTATTCTCACTTTTTAATCACTCAAAAAGAGACTGAATGACCTCTAGTTACACTAGAACAGAGGAAGAACATGTTGCCTTTTAGAAATTGTTGGACTGTGAATTCCATCTGCATTGATCGGCACAGCTGATGGTAAGGAAACATGGCAGCTGGATACTACTAAGGGCCCTTCCAGACATGGCCTATATCCCAGGATCTGATCCCAGGTTTTCTGTTTATCCCAGATTATCTGGCAGTGTGGACTCATATAATCCAGTTTAAAGCAAAAAAGCAAAAAACAAAAAAACAAAAAACAAAACCTGGGATCAGATCCTGGGATATAGGGACTGTCTAGAAGGACCCTTAGATCCAGAGAGGTACATACTTTCTATCCCTGCTTTAGATGGTATAACATATTAGTTTCAAGAGGCTCTTCACTGAATCTGGGACATATTCACTCAGTTAGTAAGAAAAGCATTGCTTAAGAGCTATGGGAGGGAGGGAGGGAGGGAGGGAGGGAGGGAAGAAGGGCAAAACTGTGCCAACTGGCATTAGACATGCCCCAAGCTGTCAACACAGGAAAATATTACTCAACCAGGCAGACAGTTCTTGCAATACATCTTTGTGGTCATGGGAGAGCAACACCTTTTAAAAATGAAAATCAATCCTCTGACAATTTTGACTCTATGACTAGAAACTTGTTTAGTAATAACTCTGCCTATTAGGAAAATAATCACCTACAGGATTTCTTTCCATGCAATCCTTCTCTGGAGACCTAGTCCATCTGGTCAGCTACTGGGTATTGGCAGTGATACCATGAATGTAAACACAGTATCAGCAAGATGCTGGCACATCTAGGAACTGTTTCAATTAGCTATACAGGAACGAGCTTGACCCTTTTTTTTTTTGTATCTTGTTGTGTAAATTATTTCCAGTTCCGATTATCCTATTTGTCCTCAGGTGTGAATGTTGTTAATGGAGAAAGCAAAGCAAAAGGAAACACTTTTAAATCAAATATATCTCAGCCAATTTCAGTATTACATTCACAGCCATTCAAGACTGAGGCACATGGAAAACAGACCATATATACTACTGTGCACAGAATTAGTCGTCTTGGAAATGTCAGGCTTTTTAGTCATCACTGAAAGAGGCAGTTTTTTAGTCCTCATTTGTGGTTCTGAAGATAATAAGCTTCAATATTTCCGAACAATTCTTACAAACTCAAAAATAAAAAATAGACCAATGATTAAGAAAAATGGTAAAATTATACAAAACAAGAGAAAATAAGGCAAACATGTCTCATTTGTATAATTTATGCACAGAACTTTTCATGGCAGAACTTGATCATGTATTCATCTCACTGCACCATAGGTCTTGTACAGCCAATTTCCTTGCTAGTTGTGCCTTCTCTCACTCTTATCCTTTATTGTTCCCAAATTGCCATATAATCTCTTGTATAAAAGGCACAAAGGCCTCAGTGGCATACTGACATGGAACCCAACCATAAAGTTTTATTTGCATTAAAATCAATGTTCAAAGAGGGCTCAGGTTTTACAAACCTGCTGGAGTATCACAGCCTATAAGTATTACCTTTCTGGATTACAACTGCTGCAGTTGTGTATGCATATGACACATGCAGCCTAAAAGAGGTATTTCTAAAGCATCAGGCAAGTAATGACTACCTTCTAAATCTGGAGTACGTATCATCAGCACTCAAAGACACTTGTCTCCAAATCCTTTGAATATGTCTATGTAAAGGCAAGACACCAACACTGTCAAGTTTCCATCACAATAAAATAACAGGGTCTGACATGGAAAGTGTGATGACACCTGAACTGAAAATATAGTGTGCAGGTGTGTTTTTCTTTTTCTAGCCATATTATTAATGTAATGTCTGTGGGAAATCTGGAAAGCTACAGAATATGAAGACCTGATTTTGTGGATCTGATCCAACATTTGAAAAGTTCTGATGGAAGATGGTCCTGGCATCTCACAGATGAACTGAGATTTGGTGAGAAAAATGTATCTCAAGGGTTTAATGTGGTATTCCTTTGCTATTTCTAAGACACAACTGATTGTAAGATGCACACTAATTTCAGTACAAGCAACAAATATGTGTGTGTGTGTGTGTGTGATGTATATAAATTGCTAAAATGGAGTGCAACTTAGAACTGCAGGTGTTTATACAGTTCTAAAATGTACTCAGTTTTTAAATATGTTTATATGAGGGGAAAGTGCATCTCAGAATTGGGGGAACACAGTATTATGAAATATCCTTGTTTTACTGTTTTAATTTTTAAAGGCTACCTTTTAAGATTATATTTTCTTTTATTACCCTTATTAATTCTAATTGTAATCTTGCTGTGACATATTAACATAAGGAGAAGGGTGCAAATACAGTATTTCTATCATTGAACAATTTTTGTAAGTCCATAACTTAAGCACAATAAATTCTCCAAGTCAGCAAAACCACTATTGAAACTTACGAAAATGATTCTTCTTCTCCCATAAGGAACTTTATGGCAGCGGGTAGTTCATTTTTAACTATGAAGAGATAGCTCAGCATTGCTAAAGAAAAGAAATTATTTTTAGAAAGGAAATACAATAAATCCTGATACCAGCAGACAATGACAAATTTAGTTTTCATCCAGAGTACTCAAGGGTACAGTTCAATTAAGACCTTAGGGCCACATAACCCAGAATATCTGCTTTGAACTGGGTTATCTGAGTCCACACTGCCATATATTCCAGTTCAAAGCAGAAAATGTGGGACTTTATTCAGCTGTGTGGAAGGGGCCTTAGAGGAATTAGGATGGTCATATCTTGGATTTTTAAACCACAATATAAATTTATCTTGCTCGCAACTTGGGGACTGCCTGTACAAAGATCAAGCTGTGGTTTATAATTTTGCTCAGGGGTCACTGGAAACAAAATACAGAAAAGAATTGCCAAGAGCAATGTTGTTTTTGCTGGACAAGAAATGTTACACTGTATCTGGTCTTTGCACACATTTATTTACATTACACATACAGTATATGCATTCCAAATGGCTTTTCCTTTAAAATATATATGAGAAGGGCTTGATTGATTTTCTATTTGTGTATAATTTTAAAGAGTCACAATTTAAAAGGCACATGATACAATTTCAATTTCAGACAAGCAACATATGTATATTAAAAATCCATATCCAAGTACAAAAAAGTCTTATTTGAAATCATTTAGGCTTTAGTCTATGCAATAAATAGTATTTACTGATCAAGATAGTATTACAGTAACAATATAATTAAGACAACACACTCGATAGCATGAGCTATGTTACAGAAAAGGTCCAAAAAACATTTGTAAGGCTCACCTGCTCTTGAAAAATATCAGAGGTTTTATTCATGGTGGTGGATGAAAAGAGATCACCGTGTGAGCTTTGACCAGAGAACTAGGAACAATCGAGTCACCCAAATTTATTCCATGATACATAGTTATTTAAGAGAAGGGATAATTCGACCAGATTTTAAAGTGCTAAGTGCACTGCTCATTGTATCCACATGTATATTTTGTTTACCTCCAGTGTTTTGAAGAGATGTAGATCCAAAAACAATGAACTTTCCTGGAGTGCCAAAGACTTGCTCACCAAGTTTTTCATAAACCATACAACCTGATGAAACCAATTTGAAGATGAATTACAAATTATTCATGGCAAGGAAACAATTCATTCACAGTTTTCAACTTTTGTCCCTACCAGGGGTAGTAGAAATAGAAACAGGCAGTTAGGATTCTCTCTTATCTTGTCTGATCACTACTTCCTTGCCTATAGGCTGACATGTCTATGTCTGATTTTACTTCCTTTGACCTAATCATCTACCCATAGCCAGGAGAACCCATCTTTATCCTTAATCCCTCTTCATAGTTGACTCAAGGATCCAATGTTCACCAATATGAACCGCAAGAAAAAAGTAGGAATGATACTCCCCTCAGTGATGTCTAGTAGCTTCTTTGATAATGACAGTGAGTTGGGTTTTAGTACCAACTTTTGCCACATTGTCCAATGAGCTGAACCTTACAACCAAAATAAGCCCAGCAACATGAATGCCTTCAAGTTCAAACTACTGTAGATTGTTTTAGCTGTTAATTGCCATTAAGTGGATTTGACTTAGGGTGACTATGAATGAGAAACTTCCAAGTCACTCTGTTATCAACAGACCTGCTCAAGTCTTTCAAACTCAGCGTTTTGGCTTCCTTGATTGAGTCTATCCGTCCACAATGCCTTCATCTATCTCAAGCATTATCATCTTGGGCTTCTAGTAAGAGATTGGACTTGCTCTTGGATACATTTGTCTTTTTTCAGCCCACAGTATCCTCAGAACTTTTCTCCAACATCACATTTCAAATGAATTTATTCTGTTCCTATCAGAATTTTTTGCAGACCAGCTTTCACTGGCATATATAAAAATCACAAATACCACTGCCTGGGTGATTCTGACTTTGGCATTCAGACTTTACATTTGAGGATCTTGTCCAGTTCATTCAGACCGGAAGCCCCAACCAAA
This sequence comes from Anolis carolinensis, assembly GCF_035594765.1. Taxonomy (NCBI): domain Eukaryota; kingdom Metazoa; phylum Chordata; class Lepidosauria; order Squamata; family Anolidae; genus Anolis; species Anolis carolinensis. The sequence goes on from NC_085845.1 coordinate 147,097,936, forward strand.
TTCACCACCCCATTAACATGGAACATACCTACTGTCACTAAAAACCATAACCAAATGTACCACCTCACTAACAAGAAGGCCACCGCAATTTTCCCCAACAACACTGTCAACTGTACACTGGAGAACAAACAGTTGTGGCACTAAGCCCACTAAATTTGTATAAGCTTGATAAATTTGTATACAGTGCATGCTCTACTTCCATAGATAGAACAGGTTGCTCACCTGTAGAAGTTTATCTTACAACTTGTGAAAGATGAGAAGTAAAACAATGGTGTATGGCAGAATGTGATTTTTATTGCATGGGGATAAGAATGCCCAAATAAAGGTTTCAAGAAGGTGGAATTTGAAATCAAATCTCTTCCAACTAAAGCCCTGCCTTGTTTTATACCCAAAAGTGTTAATGTCTGCCCTTTGAAACCTCATCTTCTTTAATATGATTGACCTGTTGATTGATCATAATGAAAACATCAAGAGACTGTACATCCAGAGCTCATGTTGTAATGCTAAGAGAACAGCACGTTATTTTCTAGAACTATAATTTTCAGAATATCTCAACAAGAATAAATAGGCAGCAGTCTTGTCTTACTACTGATAACGAAAAAATGGAATATTAATAGAAAATCTGGATACCTTCATTCCAGACTGAAATGAAATGTTCCCTGCCTGTTCCTCTACTTTGGCATGCCAGCAAAACACCAAACATACCAGGAAGAGAAAAAGGATGGAAGTTGTTTGAAGCTATTGAAGACTTGTTGACACCTAAAGATAGCCATTCAATTAACTTAGCAACCCACCCATTTTAAGCATGCCCTTTATACTAATGTACTGCAATTGTGCCAAATGTACACAAAAGTGGAGGAACTGTATTGTATTTTCCCTTTTCTCTATCTGTGCCTTGTCTCAGAAGGAAAGAATGCATCAATAACAGGTGCTGCTCTTTCTTGCTCTTTCTTGTACTTCAATTTTTGTCCCTATCTGAATGTTTGAATTCCAGCTCAGTTAGTATTTTTGTTGATATACATGCACCATTTTAGCTTCAGTTGCTCTAGTGAAACAGATTTGAATTTATCTATCTATTGTATTCAGGGGCACTACAATATTTCTCCCTTCCTCTCCGTATTATAAACATTGTGTAGGGTGTGCTATTCAGAAGGTTTTATTCTCCATATTCTTCAACTTTATTATCTTTGTTACTATAGATTTAATACAACATTCTTGGTAATTACCTGTTTCCTTTGCACAAATTAACAGGAGATTTATTGAATAAATAGAGAGCAGTGTCACTGAAATCAGAAGCATTCTGTGAAAGAGAAATACAAATAAAAAAGAACATTAATCATTATTATGAACAAATCCAACACATAGACAGAATATTTGTTTGTTTCAAAACCACAAGTTGTTTCATTCGGCAGCATCAAACCTCTAGCCCCCTGCAATCTCAATAAGCTAGTGAGAAATCAAGCACAAAAAACTTTTGAAACTACAGAGATACATATAAAAATAACTGCTCTCTTATTTTCAACAAAGGTTGAAACAAAACCCACATATACACCATACTGAATCCTCTTGAGGGAACTGACCACTGGTCCTTGAGTGTTACTTGGAAAGGCGAAAAAACTCATCGGACTTTTAATTTATGAGTGCAGTGATTTATATATATCAATTCTTAGTAGGCAATTCAAACAATGTTGACTGTAGAACGTGGCAGCAACTTTATCATTGCAATCACTGGAAAATCAATGTTTCTTAATATCTTTATCTTATTAAGCAGCTGCTTCCAATGTTTAATATAATTTTATCTACTTCGTATACTGTGATTGAATTTTTTTGGTGTTTGTAATTCTATTTCTGCAGGGACAAAACAATTTGCAAAAAGAGTGAAACCAAATTATGAAACTCTTGATGCGTTTATTCAAAATGAAGTTCTGCTGTCTTCAGTGTTGCTTATACTAGATAAACATAATACCAAATGCTGTAGGCTATAATTTAGAGGAAAAAACTGGAAAAACCCCTCTGAGTATTCCTTGCCTAAGAAAACCTTATGAAATGGTGACATTGGGTCACCATAGGTGAACAGGTGACTTCAGGACACATTCACGAACATACATAAAATCAGTTTTGGAGACTGTTGTAATGCTGATGTTTCTAAGGCTTGTATCTTAGAATCTTGTTGGCAACTGATCATAATCAGTTCAATGAAATTTTCTTCCTCTCTCCACTCCATTAGCCTACTATAACATAACGTCCAGCTTCAGAACTTTTCCCTAATCTCCAGTGCAATATTGGAGAGTAGACAAGGTGTTGCAGAGGGTAGAACAATCACTTTCACATTTTGCTAAAGGAAAGAGTTTTATCAACAGAATTATCTAACTCAGTGGTTCTCAACCTGTGGGTCTCCAGATGTTTTGGCCTACAACTCCCAGAAATCCCAGCCAGTTTACCAGCTGTTAGGATTTCTGGGAGTTGACAGCCAAAACATCTGGGGACTCACAGGTTGAGAACCACTGAAATTACACCAAATGATTTCTGTTTGTAGTTAAGCCAAAAATAATGCAGACTTGATGAGCCAGATCACCAACACTTTTATAGATTACGCAAAAGAGCTTTATAATAATAATAAATAATAATAATAATAAAACTTTATTTATATACCGCCCTATCTCCCGGATGGGACTCAGGGCGGTTTACAGTCATAAAAGCAACACAAACATTACATAACAACATAATACATAATACATAATACACATTATTAAACAAAGTAAAATAATACAATTATAACAATAAATCACACTTACATGACCAGATCAAGGGGACGGGAACCATAAAGGGAAATCTTATGCAATATATTCAGGCTCAGAAATCGGCGGTAGTCCAATATAATTACTCAAAAACCTGCCGACACCACCAGGTCTTCAGTTCCTTACGGAAATTGGATAATGTAGGGGATTGCCTGATCTCTTTTGGCAATGCATTCCAGAGCCGGGGGGCCACTGCCGAGAAGGCTCGTTCCCTCGTCCCCACCAGCCGCACTTGAGACGGTGGTGGGAGCGTGAGAAGAGCCTCCCCGGAAGATCTCAAGGTCCGCACTGGCTCATAGGAGGAGATGCGATCCCGGAGATAGGTAGGGCCCGAGCTGTGTAGGGCTTTATAGGTCAAAACCTGCATCTTGAATTGGGCCCGGCAGTTTATCGGCAGCCAGTGGAGCTGCTTTAATAGGGGCATTGTGTGCTCCCTATAGCCGGCTCCCGTTAGAAATCTGGCTGCCGATCTTTGAACCAGTTGGAATTTCCGGGCCGTCTTCAGGGGCAGCCCCACGTAGAGAGCATTGCAGTAATCCAGTCTGGATGTAACTAAGGCATGGACCACTGTGGCCAAATCAGACTTCTCGAGGTATGGTCGCAGCTGGCGCACAAGTTTTAAATGTGCAAAGGCCTTCCCGGCCACCGCCGACACCTGGGCATCAAGCGCCAGAGATGAATCCAGGAGGACCCCCAGACTGCGGACCTGCGCCTTCAGGGGGAGTGCAACCCCGTCGAGCACAGGATGCCACCCAATACCCCGATTGGTCCCACGACTGACCAGGAGGGCCTCTGTCTTGTCTGGATTAAGCTTCAACTTGTTAGCCCTCATCCAGTTTGACACAGCTGCCAGGCACCGGTTTAGGGTCTGAGCGGCTTCCTTGGAGTTTGGTGGAAAAGAGTAGTAGAGTTGAGTGTCATCTGCGTAGAGATGGCACCGAACTCCAAAACCCCGGATGACCTCTCCCAGCGGTTTCATGTAGATGTTGAAAAGCATGGGGGAGAGAATGGAACCTTGCGGGACCCCACAGGTCAAAGGCCAGGGGTCCGAGCAGGTGTCCCCCAGCTTCACCATCTGGGAACGACCCTCCAGGAAGGAGTGGAGCCACTGCAAAGCAATGCCCCCAAGACCCATTCCCGAGAGCCGCCCCAGAAGGATACCATGGTTGATGGTATCGAAAGCCGCTGAGATGTCCAGGAGAACCAGAAGGGATGCACTCCCCCTGTCTAGTTCTCTGCGGAGGTCATCCACCAAGGCGACCAAAGCCGTTTCAGTCCCATGACCAGGCCTGAAGCCAGACTGTGACGAATCCAGATAATCGGTCTCAACCAAGAATTCCTGGAGCTGAGAAGCAACCACTCTCTCCAGGACCTTGCCCAAAAATGGGAGGTTGGAGATTGGCCGGTAGTTGTTCAATAATAATGAATCTAAAGTCGCCTTCTTTAAAATGGGCCTCACAATTGCCTTTTTAAGGCAAGATGGAACATGCCCTTGCTGCAAAGAGGCATTGATGATACCCAAAAACCAATCAGCCAGCCCCCCACTGGCGAGTTTGATAAGCCAAGATGGGCAAGGATCTAGGATACAAGTGGTCGCCCTCACTGCTCCAAGAACCTTGTCAACGTCATCAGGCTGAACAAGTTGAAACGAATCCAATAAAATCTGACAGACAGGTGCCTCGGTTACATCCCCTGGTTCTGCACTAATGTCAGCGTCCAAGTCGGAGCGAATTCGAGCGACTTTGTCTGCAAAATGATGTGCAAACTCGCCACATCGGGTTGTCAGGTGATCAGAAGGCCCCTCCTCCTCAGGGGGATGGAGGAGCTCCCTGACCACCTGAAACAACTCTCTAGTTTCTCTCTATAAAACAGTGCAATCCCTATATCTACAGGGATATGTTCCTGGACTTTCTGTGGATTGACAAAAACACGAATAATAGTGAACCTATATAAATGAAGGACTTCTAACTCAAGGATAATAAAGTATTGCTGGAGGACCTAGAAAAAGTCTAAAAAGGATATACTTTATTGGATGTGGATACATGAAACCATGGTCCTGCAGATAGGGAGTCATATAAAATCAGAACTACAGTGTTAATTCAAGACTCAACAAAGAAAACTTCCCAACTCTCTTGCCCTTCAGCAAGAGTTTTTTTTTTCAAAAGCTGTATTTGGTTGAGAAACAATAACCAATGTTTTAGATTTCCAGTAGGGAGCTGTATAAAAGGCTGGTAGAAAATATTCTGGTATAAAAATGTGTATGGATCTCCAAAATAAATTAAGAAAGAACAGGAACAATATCTGAGACTTTCTGATCTTCTACACACACCTTAGTTAATTGATAGATTAATCCCAGCTCTGGAATGACCAAATCAAATATGGTGTTTTAGATACATATGAATGAATGAAATTTATTACGATCAACAGATCAGATAAAACAAGTAGAACCAAACAAACAATGTCAATAACATGATCATACAAAAATAAATACCATTAAATACAGGTACAAATTCCACTAAGTTTATGATGTCATTTTTTTGCCGACAAGCGAGCGCTGCAGCACAAAAGCTGGCCACTTTAACTTTTACCATTGGATTCTGATCTGCCAGCAAATAGTATATGTAAAAGTTCCCAGTTCTTCCAGAAATGCTTTGTGGAATTGAATGGATAAAAGTATGTCAGAAGTCACTGTAGAAGGCACAATATAACACTCTTAATGCTTAGGTCTTATTATTTTGATGAGAGCTTTTAATACCTTAATTGTGCAATTTTATTATGAGCCTGATTTAGAAAGCTTCCAGTTTTAACTCTCAGAATAGGATATCCATCACAGGATGTTCATCATCCAGCTACAGGGTAGGATATGGTACTATCTATACTTTTAATATTTTGCTTTAAAAGTAATAGGATCTTTTCATATAATTAGCATAGTATATTCCCTGAACAGCATAAATCAAATCTTGTAATATCTAACAAAGACAGCAAAGTTGGTTCACAAAATGTCAATCATAGTCTTCTCAACATGTTAACCAAAAGATACACTGTAATTTAATCTCTTCAAAATAATCCTATCATGAAAGAACAACTTGTATCCTTTAGAACAGGGAAGAATATCACTGACCAATACTTTACTTTTCATCATTTAATAGCAAAGTGCACAGGAACTATGAGTCAGCGAGCTTTATGTAGCTTCTGTTGACTTAGCTTTTGATCTAGCAAAGAGGAACTAGTTGTGACAAAATTATTATAGATTTGTTACTGATCTATATCTCTTAAAAGGGACTTGAAAATTAGAACATCTGATTTTTTATCTAATAATATGCCAGTTTCACTGGAAAATTGCACTTGAGGATCTAGAGATCCCTAGAGAGGCATTATTACTATAAATCTCTAGGTTTTCCCATTTAACTGAAGGAAGTAGACTATAGAGTCACACTTGAGAAGGTAGAGATTGTGAGAGACAACATTTTAATCAAATCTGTAAATTATAAAATCTGCAAATGTGGAGGGAAGATTACATGGAGGGAGGAAGGGGGTGGTATATAAAGCTATTGTTATTATTACATACAACAGAAACCCATCCAGCAAACAATCAATATAGGAGGATAGCTCAAATAGTACAGGGCAGGCTGCAGCATATACAGTACTCTCCTCCTTATTGTTTTTCTCCCGCCCCTTTAAATCTGCCATCTGATCTTAGTGCCTTATTCTCCCTAATGGTAGGATCGTCTGTTATTTAAATCTACCTTGGGGACACTTAATGTTTACTTTTTATGAAAAAAACCACAGCTAAAAATTTAAAAGATTCTCAATTCCATCCTCTGCCAATTAATTATTACACATTTTGGGGTTTGAGGCATACCATAGTGTAATAGGAGAGGTGGTTTCATTTTGCCCGGACTGTTGGTATATATTTTGAAAAGGGTTTACAGGAGCATTGAGGATTTGGGGGTTATAAAAAACATTGTGGGCTTCATACAGCACATGTTGTTCTGTCAAAGCCAGAAGTTGCATACTCTTGTAATGATCTGTCCACAATCCATTTTCTGTAAGACTGTGTTTAACAAGGAAATGAATGCATCTGTCAAATGCTGTCAGAGCATTCCAGAAAAGCACCATTTCCTATGGGATTTCTCTAGGGATGGAAACATTCTCTCCTATTTTTAAAAATAGATTCCTATACCAGGTTGCTAACGGCTGTTTTAGGATACATTAGCAACAATAACTTCATTACTTAAACAAGATTGGCTGGGCCTCAAGACTGTATACAATTGATTCTTCCCGCATGGCTGGAAGGAGATTGGAAGTTTTAGATTCTGCTCTCAACAAACATACTATGAAATTCATTACTGCAGTTAAAGAGGCACAATCTTGAGTTATGGATCCGTGTTCATGAGCACCACATAGTCATGACTCCAGCACTATTGCCATGTTTATAAACACCCAAACCTACTTTACTAGGCAAATCTGGTAAAGGAGATTTGTTCACCTGGAAATTGGGGAAGATGATGCTTCCATCATTCTCACATCAGTCAGTGATGCTGTGGCAATCAGAAAAGGACCCCGTCACAATTTCTCATGGCAGCCTCTTGGTGCCTTAATGGTCAACTGAATGGATGTCCTTCACCTGATTCAACAGCTGCAGGGTAAATTTGTTGTTGTTGTTGTTGTTGTTGTTGTTGTTGTTGTGTGTGTGTGTGGGGGGGGCCATGTCAGGAGGCATTATTTAGTTATGCATGTAGAATTCCCACAACAGTTTTTATATGAACCAAGCATTGCGGCTAGTTGCAAACAATGGTTTAAAAAGCAAGACAGAACTCTAAACCACAATTCTGAATTGTCTTGCTTCTCTTAACACTCCTTACAGCTACGTTTGTGAGGTCTAGATGTAAGAAGTAACAATGGTTAGTTGAAGATGGAAACAGAGGACTTTGATTTCATTGAGGTTGTGCCAGTAGGTAAAAGGAAGATGAAAGAGTGAGAATCCTAAAGCTTGTGTACATAATGTACAAGGAAGCATGCCTGGGGTACCTCAGACTATGGGGTATCTTAGACCATGAGGTTGATTTCAGCTGTTCTAGTTTCCTCAGAGAGCCAGGTAGTGATAACACCACCCTTTGATAGTTTCCTAGCTTTTGTATGTCCCCTTCTAAATTGTTAAAATATATTTACTAAGACTTAATAGCTGGCACCAAGAGCTTTAAGCCAAAACATATTGGCCTTTTTATTCCCATCATTTTGCTTTCGACTCCACACACCTCCTGAATTGCCTTCCCACAAAACCACTGAAACCAGACTTCAGGCCAAAAGAAGTCCTGTATCTTTAGCATAATGTGGGAGCTGTTTTAGTGAATTCCCAAATGACTGTGCTACACTATGTACAGGCATACAGTGTTCTAAAACAGTAAGAATTTCTACTAAGCCCATTTCTGCCAGAGTCAGCAGTGCGTCTGGGAAGGAAGAAACATCCAATGATTACCATTTGGCCACTAATGCTTATTCAACAGTTTTAAACAATACTTTCTGCAAAAACATTAGCGAAGATCCAAGTGAAAAACTGCTGGTGGCCTTGCGGGAGTAAAAAGGAACAGTTATCTTTTAATCTGCCATCTTTTCCTGCTTTTAGAAGCCCACACAGGTTGCTATATGTATACTTGTTTCTTTCTCCCCATAGCTTTCAGTAAAGTTATATGAAAAGCCTTTTTGTGTTAATTGTGGCTAAGTCTGAACTAGATTGACCACTGCCAGTGCGGCCCCAAAAAGTGGTATGAAAACTTTAATAGCACCGGCTTTTTGCAAATGTAAAACATATGCAAGGAAAGCTGAGAAAACGCTACAGCATCCCAATAATTTTCATTTTTCATATACTGTATTAAGCCAAGCTAAAACATTCTTCTCAAAATCCAGTATTTTTTTTAAAAAAAAACATGCAAACTAGAACAACTATACATAAGAATATATAAAAAGTAAAGGTTTCCCCTTGACATTAAGTCTAGACGTGTCTAACTCTGGGGGTTGGTGCTCATCTCCATTTCTAAGCTGAAGAGTTGGCATTGTCTGTGGACATCTCCAAGGTCATGTGGCCCGCATGACTTCAAAGTCATTACCTTCCCGCCAGAGTGGTATTGATCTACTCACATTTGCATGTTTTTGAACTGCTAGGTTGGCAGAAGCTGAGGCTAACAGCGGGAGCTCACCCCACTCCCCAGATTCGAACCGCCGACCTTTTGGTCAGCAAGTTCAGCAGCTCAGCGGTTTAACCTGCTGCGCCACCAGGGGCTCCTGTATATAAGAAGATATACAGGGGTATTATTCTTGTAGCTCCACAGAAGGAAGAAAATAGTGTGTAAATGAGGACACCACTAAATTAGTCGATAATGCACAAAACTCCTCAGACACAGCACCTTGATCAAACAACACTGTCAGCATTGGTGTGCTGAAAATAGGAAAAAGCTCTTCACCTATTTCTGAAGGTTGATAAATGTTTATAAAGCAAACAAATTGCAGACAGAAGCACAAAGGTGTTACTTCGATGCTGTGAAGTGTGGAAGAATATGGTGGCACCACAGATATTAATGAAAATAGAACAGAACATGCATAGAAGGTGGGCAAATGTTTTAGGGCTGCATTAATAAAAGGTTGAGATAATTTGAGGACAGGAAAATGTAGTATTTCAGTCTTAGTTATTTTATGGCCTTTTCATATTATTTAATTTTCAAATATTCTTTAGAAGCTCCTTTTGCTAAAGCACATAGATTTTACAGCAAATTTAAAATATACTGGGGAGAGCTTTTTTCAAATCCTCCACCATCCTGGGATTACTAGATGAGGACATGGGAGAGAACCTTCTCAACAATTCTAATTCTCTCCAATGTAGGCTATGGTTGGTCCTTTTCTCTGTTCTCCTTTTGCTAGCAGGATTTCATTTTTTTTGTTTAAGGAGGCTTTGAATACATAATTGCTCACAAAAAGGCTTCTTATTAGATTGTGATATTTATGCATTTTTAAACTTTTCTATAATTTAAAAATAAGTGTATACTGTTTCAAATGTGATGATTTTGATTGTTTTTAAATATTCTAAGGTTAGGTTTTAACTGATTTCTTTTGTGGCCCACTTCAGGTCTCACTCCAGAACAAAAGTAGAACATAAATGAAACAAACACACTCAAATAGCCACTACAGCTATAATTGTAACAGCCTCTTAAGGTGCAGACTTTAGTTAAGTCGCAATAATTTTATTTCCTTGTTAGGTATGTTATCAGCAGGTCAAGCAGCTGCTAAAGTAAGAGCCAAGGTGTTTGTTGCTGGTTAGATGGCAATATCTGGTAAAGTATATATTTTCCATTCTCTTCCCCGAGGCCCCTTCCACACAGAGGAAATCTACATTATCTGCTTTGAACTGGATTATATAGCAGTATGGACTCTATCCTTGAAATCTACCTTGATATTCTGGATTATATGGCTGTGTAGAAGGGCTCTCATTTCCCATAAACAGTAAAGCTAAAATGTCACACAGACTTCAAAATTTTATTTTATTTTAGCTTGGTTATAAAAGCCGTTATACTCTGCATCTGATTGCTTTCTTGGTGTGAACATTTCTCCCAGGGCTGGCTTTTGCCAGCTCTTATGCATATTCACTCCCTGTAGCATATGGTGTTGGTCACTTGTGTGAGTCACCTGGAGCTATTTGTTCCACAGGCATATTATTTCCTGCAGTTCAGTTGCTCTTTGCCTGAGACATTTTTCATGGATTATGTAGGTTGATTTGGGAGGCACTGATGAGCCCATGAAGTCCCAACCCTCTTTCCCTCCTACTAACCCTGTTCTGCTTGAGGGATAAAGAGCCAGAGAGCCTGAGACAAAGAAGACCTGTTCCCTGGTTTTCTAAGTCTAGCTCTCCCCACATCTTTCCCTACGTCCAAGTAATTTCAGACAGAAATGACTCAGAGGATGCAAGGATGAGAAAACATTGAATATGTGAGTGAGATGATGTAAGGAGTCCTCATATTTTAGCTCACATACTTAATTATTCACCGCTTTTCTTATCTTCCATTCCTTTCACAACTCAGTTTTAAGGCACCATGCTAGGGATAGGAGAGCAGACATATGAGTAGGGAGACATTTTAGAAAGCAGGCTATTGGATTTTATTAACAGGTATTTCACACATTTGAGATATTCTATCTCACAGGTCTTAAATTAGTGTTCATAATGGACTGTAAAAGGGCAAACAAATTGAAATGTAATCCAGGCAAGACAGGGGTGTTGATAGTCTTTAGGTTTTAAAGTATATATTGTAGTTTTTTATTACTGTTTGCCACTTGGAGTCTCTTTTAGAGAAAAAATGGTATTATTGTTATTATCATCATCTTCATCATCACCACAAAATGGACAGATGGAGAATAGGTACATACATATACAACTTTTAAAAACCTGAGGTGGTAACTCTATTTCAGCCCAAGATATTTTTCCCTTCATTCTGATTAACTTCAGAACCCCAAGTTCTTCTTTAGTTGCAACCTTGAATCCTTCGGGTGTGTTGAACTATATTTCCAATGGCTGGGGATGCTGAGAGCTGTAGTCGAACACATGGAAGGCAACAGGTTGTAAAGGAGGGCTTTGAAGAAGTTCCAAACTCAAATTAAGGAACATAGCTGTGGTTTTGTGTTTTCGTTCTACTTTGAGGGGAAGTTTCATTTTAGCAGCTGTAGCTGTGAAAACATAAGCTCCTACTTTTGATACATTGTGTTATACGGAAACAGTATACCCACACCTTGTCTCAGAAACAAAGAGTTTTAGTTACAGTGTAAAAAAAATCCTAGAATACGCAAAAGTCTTTAGGATTTATCCTTGATGATGAAGCAATTTGTTGTTCATTCATAACATACAGAGCTCCCGTTAAGATACTTAACAACTTCCAACAACAAATTTGGCAGGGTTTCAGGAGAACCTTAAATTGTTCAAGTTTAGCTTAGTTATTTAACTTTTATAAAAGATATGTAATATCAAATGTCATTATCTTGGAAACCATCTTCCTGCACAAATGGTGCTGAAATGAATCAGAGCTAGGCAACAGCACTGTTCAATGTGGCTTATAAAGGACATTTTCTCCATTTTCCATGGGTTCATGCAATGCATACCCACACATACTTCCTGAGCTTAAGAGGACCTATTCCAAAGAGAATGTGCTTAAGATTGGAGCTTTGATGCATGTTCTTCAAAACTTTTTAAAAGTTACTCATTAAAATATGAGATAGTCTGTCTGGACTTCAAACTATTTTTATGTATTTCATGGGCTTGGCATCAGTCCATATTAAATCCATAAACCTCTCTAGTGTAAGACAGCTCTTTTTTCTGGGAAGTAAAAGAACGGTGCCTTTCAGAAGGTTTTTTAAGACTGTGAAGTCACTGCTATGTTCCTTTCCGTCCTTGATACCATGGGGAGACTGAAATAACCTTGTTTTTAAACACCATAAAGAACTTAGTTTTAAATGTTCTCTGATAAATTAAAACCTCTCAAATTTGATTCTTTAATTGATCCTGCTGGTGTATGTGTGTGTCTTCAACTTGCCTGTAGAGTTATGGCAACCCCATGAACTTCATGGGGTTTTCTTAGACAAAAATACTCAGAAGTGGTTTTGGCAATCCTCTTAGACACAGTCTACTAAACCTAGTATTCTTTGATGGTCTACCACCATATAATGACCAGGTCTGTTGGTCTCCCATCTAAGTTAAGCCAGGGATGATCTGGCATAACTTTTCAGATCAGATGGGATCTGGTGCAGTGGTTGGTCCCCCAGGTGTTTTGGACCTTGGCCCCCACATTTCCTAACTGCTGGTAAGCTGGTTGGGATTTCTGGGAGTTGAAGTCCAAAACAACTGGAAGACCAAAGGTTGGGGACCACTGCTCTAGGAGGTATTTACGTGACACAGTTGTTGCTAAGATAAGACAATTGATGGAGAAGAAACACAGGGTACATTCACACTGTAGGATGAATGCAGTTTGACAACACTTTAACTGCCATGGTTCAATGCTATGGAATCATGAGGCCTATAGTTTTACAAGGTCTTCAGCTTTCTTTGCTAAACATTGTTTTGAGTGTCACCAAACTACAACTCCCATCTTTCCATAGCATGGAGCCATGGCAGTTAAAGCAGTGTCAAACTGCACTAATTCTGCAGTATAGATGCATCCAGTCTGGCTTAAATGGGAATCCTCAATTGAGAACTGAGATCTGATGATGGTCTATGGCAGGATGGGCAAAGCATGGCTTGGATCACATGTATCTCCTGGCTATTTTTCAGCCATCAACCCTGCTAGACTGCTTGGATGATGTTTTTCAGTCTTGGGGGCCACTACTAGCAGCAATTTACCATTTAAATAGTTTACTGATTTTGGCTTTGGTCTCTTTTTGCAGTTGCCCACTGCCACTCTATGGTAACTTTATTGCTGGCAACTGGTGACAGTATTGGCTAATGGGTATAAAATAATGACAAAATTGGAAACACCTCTTTATAAAACTTAGAGAAAAAGCACAGTGCATATCGTTCACCAAGATGTGGGAAGCTGATGTCTTTCAAGGTAAAACTTTACGGCCTCCAGAATCCTTTGGAAATGACACCTGCAGGTTAGTCATAACACACCAAATCCAAAAAGATACGCTAAGAACTGAAACTTCTACTGTTCACAGGAATAATATCTTGTTTTCAGAACAGTTGGCTCTGAATCATAATCCCTTTTTTGTTGACTTCTCTCCCGAAACCCCTCATATGTAGTTTTGTGATCTAATATATTATCATTTTAATGTTGTTTTTTAGGAGTGGGTATTAGGTGACCAGGCATATGAGGACAACATTTTTCATACTGCATTTGTTTTGTGAAAGATAAAGTCATATTTCTTCAACCATTTATTGTTTAGCAGTCTTCTCTGCCAGAGTCCATTCTTATTTATGATAATTGAAACTCATACATTGAAAAACAAAGATGAAACTTCTAAAATGAAGGTGAATTTGAGGATATACCCAGAAAAAGAAAAGAATGTAACCCTGACTAATGCTTTACACAATTCTGGCTTCTGTAGGAAGTAAGACCTACAGAAATTAAACTAGTAGTAAATTTTATGGAAGTTTGTTAGAAATGAGGGATGGTTTTTCCATTATGAAGGAAATAGCTGATTTTTTAAAACATTGATCAGCTGCCACCTAAAAGTGATAGACCTTTCACACAATGTTAATTATATAGCCAGTTTCATATATTAAAAAAGCATTTGAATGAAACATGAACATTCACATCCATTTCACATTTGTCATTTCAATGGCAAAGTAAAAGTGAGTTAAAGTCATTTTGGATATAGGTTACTTACAAAAAGAGCAAGATTCCTGTATTAGCCAGTGCAAAGGCAAGACCTAATATGCCACTGCCCATGATGGCATTGCTGAGATTAAAGACAGACATCCCCAATGATGTTGTGCCTGGAATCTGTAAAGATTTAATAAAAATAAAGCTTTTAAATTAAAGTGCAATTTTTTTAAAGTAATTTAAAAAAAGAGAAAATAGTCAATGTTTCAATGATTTATTGCTCCAGTTCAAACTGCAAATGTTATTGTTGTTTTTGTGTGCCTTTGAGTCACTAAGAAACCTATTGCTGAGTTTTCTTGGAAAGATTTGTTCAGAAGGCATTTGCCTTTGCTTTCTTCTGAGGCTGAGAGAACATGATTCATCCTGAGTCACCCAATTGGTTTCCATGACTGAACAGGGATTTGAACCCTGGTCTCCAAAGGCACAGTCCAATTATTAAACCACTAAAACATATATTTACATATGTTTCCAGAGTTGCTTAACTCTTTATTATTATCTTGTGTAGATCTGATTGCCTTTTCAGTTGAATGAACATCTTGAGGCAGACATCTTATCAACTGTCCAAAGTTTCTCCTAAAAACTAAGGCCCCATCTACATTGCCATGTAAAAACCAGATTATCTGCTTTGAATTGGATTATATGGCAGTGTAGACTCATATAATCCAGTTCAAAGCAGATTATCTGGATTTTATATGGCAGTGTACATGAGGCCTAAATAAACGTATCTTCTGGAGTTCAGTTGCATAAGATTTTTTAATAACTGAAAACCAGTGACAACAATTCAAAAGAACATAAATACACATAATAGAAAGAGCATCATAACCACAAGGAATCTGAAAGATCTGCCTGCACATATTCATCTCAAAATACTGGATGTTTTGAAAACAGTATTTGCAAAACTATTACCGCAAGTAGTTATATGTACACATCAAACGATTCACATAGCATAAACATTAGCTGACTCTCATTCAGCTGAATGTCAATCTCTTCCTTAACTACTGGAAATCATGTTCATGAGATCTGTTTATATACACAGAGCACAAATCACAGTGTGCTTCTAGAGGCAAATGATTACACATTTACTTCAATAGATTTCATAAAAAGGTTGGTGCCAGTTAAAAATGATGGGCTGCCAGCAACAGGGAGACTTTGTTTCAGCCATGAAGTTCACTACATGATCATCACCAGTGAGCTTTTTCACCAAACTAAACACATGGTTAAGAAAGGAAGGAAGAAGTGTATGCTGTATCAAACAAAAGGCCTATTCAGTTCAATTGTCAGTCAGGTGCCTATTGAAATATCATCGCAGGGATTCTATCTCTCGATACCTGGCCCTGAGATCACTAGGTGAGGATCTTTTTTAAGTCTCACCAGCTCACAGCTACAATTAATGGGAACATAAGTCAGGATCTTCCTAGTGGCTGCTCCTAGGCTTTGGGACTCTCTTCTCAGAGAAGCTACAGTGAGTCCCTCCTTGATGTCCTTCTTTAAAAAGAAGTTTTAAAGGAAAGGATTCTTAACAGTGTGATGTACCTATGTTCATGGGGAATGTGTTCACAAACTTTGCATGGATACAAACACAGATAACAATGAACCCTACTGAAATGATGTACATCTGGCCCAATAATATCACAGATTTATGCAGGAAGACCTAGAAAATACCTAGACAGGATATATTTTGTCAGACATGGAAAATTGAAACTCCAGATACTAGTCTTATAAATATGAGAGGAGGGGGTCATGTTATTTTATTTTGAACTGTACTATTTTTAAATTGTTTTTAAGTGTATATTTTAAACTAGTTTAATGGTATTTTATTGTTGACTTTTCCTACATTTTTTAATGAAATGGTTAACTATTATATGCTGTCTTGAGTCCTGGAGTTCCAGGGAAAAGTGGGATATAAATAAAGATGGTGATGACAAATTTTATTTGTTACTTGGCTCTCTTCATGGCTTAAGGCGGGGGTGATGATGATGACAACAGCAGCAGCAGCAACAATAACCCATTGAGATTAGTAGCCACTGACCAATCCTCTTATCCTTATCCTCTATGAATCTGTCTAACAATCTTATAACACTGTGCAGGCTGACAGTGCTCGTTACATCCTGTGGAAGCAAATCCTCCAGATTCACTGTGTGCTCTGGGGAGAAGACCTTCCTTCTATTTATATTAAATATTCACCCTTGAGCTTCATAGGATGACCTCCATCTAGAATTATGAGGCAAAGAGATACATTTATCCCTATCAATTTCCCCACAATATGCATTCACTATATTTATTGCACAGTAAAATAGTAGGTAGTAAGAATCTTGCACACTGTCTTGAGCTCCTTGAAGATGAGATGGGGTTATAAATGAAATACACACATAAAATATGAGCAAAGCATTCCCCAAACTGAAGGGAATTACATTGTTTCTGCTTGTTGGCATGTCAATGCCACAACTTCAACATGCACAATAAATTAAATATTTTTGTAGGGTGGGGAGAGAAACCTACATATTCATCACATTTCTTCTTTTCCAAGTGGCTGTTGGTTAGGCTTCTTCTACTCTCACGGTCTGCAATAAACTTGCTGAAAAACAGCAACAGAAGGTTTTATTTAACATGAGAACAACACATAACAAAATACCCCTTAGCACATTTTATGATCAGTAACTGTTGTGGAATTTTATACCATTTTCGTTTTCATTTGCATTGTTTTCATCAAGCCATGATTGTGTCAAAAGGAATAGTGCAATACAATCTGATACATGACAAGAGATGCAATGACACCAAAAGGGGAAAATATGAACCGGCAAAGTCCATATAATATATAAAGAAGCAGATCCAAATCTATGATATAATACTGAAAGAAAAATCAAGCAAAACAAAGTTACTGAATTCTAGTTCTCACCTCCAGAACTTTTTTTGTTTTGACATAAGCAGTTTATGCACACTGAGAAAATAAGTTTCAAAGAAATTATGTGTTGTTTTGAAAAGCAACTTTACTTCTAAAGAAATCCCAAGGTTCAGTTGGAACCATTTGTTTATAAGTCAATGAGAATGAACTCTGACACGATAGTTGGGGGCAGCCAGTACGTTTTTTTTTAAAGCTTTCAGTACTAAAGCACACCAGGAATCTTGCCACATTCAAAATCAAAATAAGGTACATCTTTATCATTTGTTAAGTGACTCATATAAGACTATACAATGAGCAAAAACACCAGAGAGACATTGTCTAGCCACAACTTAGGGAGAAAAACAGAAGAAGAAAACCACACAAAAAGAAAGGGCATCCCTATGAAATGCACCAATGTCTAGCTGCTTAAATGTCTGCCTATAAGTAGAATTATGTGGTAGAAGAAGTTGAAAACAAGGTATCATGACATTTTCAACCTTTTGTAGTTCAAAAGGTAACTGGAAGTATCTCAGAAATTAAATCAGATTGATGCAGATCTTGTTCGGTCATTTCAACCCTATATTATAATAACAAGTCAGGCCTAATATTTTCCCTACCATTATACCTTGCCATTGGCCAAGTTGGCTGGACCCTATAGGAAACAGCATTCAACAACAGACTTCCCTGCATCCTCCTCAAATCTCTCCTGAGACTTTGACAAAGAAGCAGAGAATTGGGATTTAAAGCCAGATAGAGAAATTTTAATTAATAACTGGAGATTTCCCAGAACCTGGGAAAGTTTTTTTCCCCACATACAACTCCCAGAATCCTATAGCTCTCATATGCCACTCGAACATTGAAGACTGAAAGAAGAGCAATGAGTATACTTAGGAAAAAGAGCTTTTATCCTGATTTAAAATAAACCACAGAAAGATTTGACCTATATATCTTTTTTGCTTGCTAACCTCAGATGTAATAAATAGCATCAGACGTTTTGCTACTGTATCATTTTAGAATGTAGGTGAACACAAGCATGCCGCATGCTTCTGTGTGTGTGTGTGTATATATATGTATGTATATGTATATGTGTGTGTGTGTGTGTGTATGTGTGTGTGTGTGTGTGTGTGTGTGTGTGTGTGTGTGTGTGTATATATATATATATATATATATATATATATATATATATATATATATATATAATGTATATATATTGAAGTACTCTCTAAAATTTCAGTATGTCTAGGGCAGTGGTTCTCAACCTGTGGGTCACCAGGTGTTTTGGCCTACAACTCCCAGAAATCCCAGTCAGTTTACCAGCTGTTGGGTTTCTGAGAGTTGAAGGCCAAAACATCTGGGGACCCACAGGTTGAGAACCACTGGTCTACAGGGTGGCTAGATAATTATTGTACTCTTTTTCCTAATAGTCCTTCCCCTTTGATTTCTGCGGCTGGAATTTCTTCCATGTCAGCATTCAAACATGAGCCCCACATGTACATTCTGAAACTGCACAGTCATAGAAAGATTATCTTTACATGCCCTTCCAGTATATATGGATGAGCTCTAAACAATACTGCTTTAGAACAGGAGATGGCACAATATATTATAAAAAACAGACGTGCCAACCTTAATGTACCTGTCTGAAGGAAAATTCTCTGCAACATGCAGCTTTACATACTGATTTGCATACATTTGCTTGATGGAAAGCTTCACTGCAACAGAAAAATGGGAGTTTGGTGAATAAATAAAGCTGCCTATCTAAGTGGAGATCATCATGAAGAAAGCTTTTGCACAATATGAAAGCTAGATGTTCTACATATGCACCAGACAGGTATCATCTGAACCATTTGCAATCTGACTTTCCATTATAGGCATCATTATAGTAAATATAGTGTACTCAAATTTCAGAGATCCCAAGAACCACAACCTGTGGCAATGGGTGTATTTGTGCATAAAGCTAACCCACAGTTCAGCATTATGTGGAACTTCTATATCAAGCTTTATGTAACTAAACATCTTGCTCGATACACAGACATAAAGAGGATTTTCAAGGTTTCTACTTCTTCTTTTCTAAAAAACTGTAGCTCTTTGTGGCAAACTATTTATAATCTTAGCTATGATCAGGCAATCAACCTTTAAACACTAGTTTATAAACGTTACTTTTTTCAAGACTAGTCATAGTTTAGGATTTAAAATAACAGTAAACTGTGGTTAATCTAAAATAGAAGTGGAGACTTTTTTAACTGACTTTCAATATGACAGTGGATGAGTGGAGTCGGGAGAAAGATCATACAAACCCAGGGGTCACTGTGTCTTGTCTTCATAAAGCTAAATCAGAACTGTGCAGAAAATAAATTGTGCCTTATCTGACAGATCTGTACTAATTTCCAACAGATCAGCAAGGATTTCTGACTCTCTATTGTTTAACAATAACATTAATCCAAAACCCACATTATACCGATGATGAAGTTGGACTCTATGAGACAGATTTTCGTCTTAGAGCACTTTAAGGTCAATTCAGCTCTGATACTGAAAAGAAAGCATCTTAATGCCTCTCTTTTTACATCTGGCTTCAATTTGCAGATCTTGAGGTTCTAGCAAAAAAGAAAGCAGATGCACAATATCATATGAAACCACGGTTTGTGTTACATGTGGACACGTGTGTTTTGAGTAACTTTTAACATGCTGGCTTTTTGGTTATATGGTATTTGTACATTTCTATTAAACATAGTGGCATTTAAATACTGAATGAATTAGTACCCTTTGCTCTCTCTTGTTCTACCTCACTCTCTCACTCACTGTTAATGCCAATGGACAACTGAAGTGGGGTATGAAATTCAAATTACTTCTTCAAATAGAATATGACTCAGTAATGAATCATTCATGAGCCGTGCTTCAAATAAAAAAATGCTTCATTTAAACAGTGTTTTCATATGGAAAATATAGGGCAGTGGAAAAATACTAACCTATTCATCTGGCCATTTTCTACCTCTGTGAAATCATTGGAATCATTGCTGACATTGTCATCCTCCGGGATCCTCATGTTCTGCATCTCTGTTAGTTCTAGTCCCGTTTTGAAAGGCATGCTGGTTTAGAGAACTTATTTTAAAGTCCACTTGATCTTTGGTGGTCAGGGAAAACTTGAAAACCTGAAAACAGAGAGGAATAAAAATAAAGCAATTAAAAGTAAAAAGAAAATTGCACCCCATAAACATAAAAAATAAACAATCAAATAAGTCTGGGAAAGACCTTTAAATATTTTAGAACTAGGACTTCATCTTGGATATGAAAAGAACAAGGACATATTAAATTTATTATCAATGTATAGGTCTTCAAAGATACAGACAAAATTGGTTGCCTTTTCTCTCTGTGTGTTTAGTTATATTTAAGCTGTAATTTGAAACATGAAACTTTCTGCTCCCGAGTATATACTCTGGAAAAAGAATGTTACGTTCTGAAATGCACAATGTATAAATAGCCTACCTCTATTAACTGCTACACCTAATATATTATTATTATTATTGTATGACACAGCAAACAAGATAGATATGCTGGACTTCGTATCACAAAATCACAAGTCGAACACTTCCCAAGTGTCTAGGACTGTGTGATGTATTTTCGGATGATGCACGCAGATCCCAGTAGGGTGGCCTTTTGCAGTTGACAGATTGTAATTTTGTCAATGTCTATTGTTTCCAAATGCCAGCTGAAATCTTTTGGCACGGCACCCAATGTGCCCATCACCACCGGGACCACCTGTACTGGTTTCTGCCAGAGTCGTTGAAGTTCAATCTTGAGGTCCTGATAGCGGCTGAGTTTTTCCTGTTGTTTTTCGTCAATGCGACTGTCACCTGGGATGGCAACATCAATGATCCAAACCTTTTTCTTTTCCACAACTGTGATGTCTGGTGTGTTGTGTTCCAGAACTTTGTCAGTCTGGATTCGGAAGTCCCACAGTATCTTTGCGTGCTCATTTTCCAATACTTTTGCACGTTTGTGATCCCACCAGTTCTTTGCTGCTGGGAGGTGGTACTTGAGGCATAAGTTCCAATGAATCATTTGGGCCACATAGTTGTGCCTCTGTTTGTAGTCTGTCTGTGCGATTTTCTTACAGCAGCTGAGGATATGACCAATGGTTTCATCAGTTTCCTTGCACAGTTGTTGTTGTTATTAATGTCAGGAGTGACTTGAGAAATGGCAAGTCACTTCTGGTGTGAGATAATTTATTATAATTGAGGTTTTCTTGCATCTTTCTCCCACCACATTTCTAATCCTCACAAAATTATTTTGAAATACAAGGTTAGAACAGACAGTAAGTACCTCAAGTCTGCACACCAAGTTTCCTAACTGTGATTTGCATTGTGAATGCTGGTGTCCCTGGTCCAAGCCTACATTCTAATTCTGACTGCTTTGCACAAGAATACAACTTCTTCTCACAGGAGCAACCCCATGAAATTATAAGGGGAGGCAGATTGGATCTGCACATGGGCTCCCTCTGAATCCATTGGTAATCACATCTTTTGCAGCTGCAGCACTAAAAAAGGAATTACAAAATACAATTTGCCCTCAAATAAGCTATGCAGAGAGTGTGTTTATTTACAAGGAGATCAGTACTCCAGGGAGCCTCCAGGAAGCATTAATTAACTTGGAAAGAAGCCAGACAATTCTCATGTACCTTGCTTTAAGGGGAAATTACCCTCCCTGTGCCCAGGTGTTATGCCACTGAAATCCAACTGAATGGTAAGGGCAAGAAGCTAGTACTTTTGTATTCAACAAGGTGTTAGTTCTCCTTATATCTTGTTTGCAAGATGACCAGTATTTTCAGCACACCTTGTCCATTGTTGAAATCAGGCAAGACCTGCATGGGTATCCCAAAATAGGAAGTATATGCAGCATCTGGGCCCATGTAAACAGTATATCTGACCTATTCAACATCTTGAATCATAGAGCTGGAAGACACCTCATGGGCCATCCAGTCCAAGCCCCTGCCAAGAAGCAGGAAAATTGCATTCAAAGAATACGAACAAAAACTGAAGGTCTGGAGTCAAATTGTTTCTACTTGCTGATTATTTACCACAAATCAATCAAAAGAATTATCCATGAAATGAATTCCTCTTATTATTTATCTGTGTGATGGATTTACATTTATCTGAGATAATTAAATGGACCATGTGTTGTTTTTAACCATGCTTTTGGCATTTAATATTATATATGACATTTAATATTATATACGATTATTTATGTGCATACTCTTTATCTGGACAATGATAAGGAAATAAGAGAACAGGAGGGGAGGGAAAGGGCAGAGTTTTGAATCCTGCTGAGTCTATACAAATTTCATATTTGAAAGAAGTGGTTTCTAGATCTTAAAGCAGGCATGGACAAACTTTGGCCCTTCAAGTGTTTTGGACTTCAACTCCCGCCATTCCTACTGACTGTTAGGAATGGTGGGAGTTGAAGTCCAAAACACCTGGAGGGCTGAAGTTTGCCTATGCCTGTCTTAAAGGCTTGAAATGTCTACAGGTAACAATAGCTGAAATCCTAAACCCTGGAGTAAGTGTAGAGCTGCATGTTGTATTCAGTAATGCACTTCCAGGAGTGGAACCAACATTGCTGGAAGATCTAATTCTCCATTTCCCCTACAGCTCCACACACATCCCGACCTGTACATGCTAATAGAATCCCTTTACTCATTCTAGAGATTTGCATTTGGGAGTATGGATATGACCCTCTAACCTAGATCAATTTCACAGCAAGCCTGCTTTTCCCAGATCCCAGCAAAAGCCAGTCATGAGCCCGGCTGGTGGGCACAAGAGAGCAGGACTGCTTGATGACTGCCCTTCAACTCTGGGAAGTCAGAATGACCTCTTACCTGTTATCCTACCTGTGATGGGCTAAACCTCCTTATTCAGACAGACTTTTAAAAAGAAGGTTTTTAGGATCAAGCCAGGGGGTGCTGTCGTTTTTAGCTTTGAATATGTTTTAATGGATTTTAACAGTGAATTTTTAATACTGTCATGTTTAATTCTGTTTTAATGCTTGCATATTTGTATATTTTAAATTCTGTGGTCATACTTTTAACATAAGCCACTTTTGAGTCTCCTTCAGGAGAGATAAAGCAGGGAATAAATAAACATAACAACAACAATGATAGGTTCACAACTACTGCAACTCTTTCATTCAACCAGTTCCCTGCACTGCACTGAATGGCTGACATGTCCACATATCAGAAGACTACCAGTCCTAGAGGATTTTTCAAGAGCAAAGCACTGGTGATTCAAAGGTTTTAAAAAACAAAAACAAACCCTGAGCAAATAAATTAGAAATCAATAAGAATGTATGGTGATTTTAAATTTTAAAAAAGGAATAGATAGATCACTTTAAATGTGTGTTTGTGTGCACACTTATGCCCTTTCCATGGAAGAGTAACTACAGAAACAAAACAGTAATAAGTAACAGCTCCTTCCTTGTAATGAGCTTCCCTGAGGTAACCACAACCTGTAGCAGTTGCCCACTTGTATTGTACAGACTGGAACTTTATTTTTCCTCAACATGGTCACTATAGCTTGAATTCAATTGACAAACATCAATGAAAGAAGCAGTCTCATTTGTGAAACTAGTGATTCTCCATGTCTACATAGCTATCATATACTCTCAATAGGACTCCCTCGTTTGCATCCCAGCACCAGCATTTCCCAAAATCCTGCTCTACAGCAATGGTTCTCAACCTGTGGGTCCTCAGGTGTTTTGGCCTATAATGCCCAGAAATCCCAGACATTTTACTAGCTGTTAGGTTATCTGGAAGTTGAAGGCCAAAACATCTGGGGACCCATAGATTGAGGAACACTGCTCTAGAGGGTTTCCCAGTTCTCTGGAGCAGATATCGAGAATGCATATAGAAGGGGGATCCTTATCCCTCTGGTTCCACTGACAGAATTGCTTTTGGTTTATGGCCTGTGCTGCTTCTGTGAATGCATCCCATGGTTGTTAGGAGAACATGCAACCAGTGTAACCAGAAACAGGATAGGAAAGACACCAATCTGGCACAGGGATGCATTTAGCAATTATTAATCTCTACAAACAGTGCAGTCTTAAGTCACTCTTTCGTTCCATTCAAATCAGTAGGATTTAAATTAGGCCTTCTTATTTTCTCTCATTTATTTCAATGGAACTGAAGTGTGACTCGAGTCAGGATCCCTCCTACAAATGGATCTAACCAGACAGCATTTACATCTTAACTTCACAGCATCATCTGCAATCACAATGTGGTCTGGTTTCCTCAATAAGGTATCCATTAAACATTTTCCCCATCACTCCCACTGATGGTAATATGTTTTCTCCAACTGATTGTGCAATACCAACATAGTCCTTCCAACTAGACTTTGCAATATTTTTCCAATGTCTAGTTTTAGCTACAAAGAGCAGAACCCCAAAGAATGTAACTCATTGTTCCTTTATGACCAGTCATAACCTTGAGTGGCAAACAAAGCAGTACCTATTGAAGCACTGTGAGTCACGGCAGGAGTGGGATGATGGAACAGTCATGATAGGATTTTTGGTATTTTTTAAATGTTTATTCATCCTTACAAAATTACCTTGGAATAGAAGGACTTGGCTTCATTCTACCTGGGATATGCATGTTAATTATGCATGCAAAAAGTAATGTTGACATTCTCACTGTCACAACATCAGTAAATTGTGCTGAAACGTTAAATACAATCATTGGGAAAAGGCATGCATCTCCTACTCCTACCTCACAACCTCTGAGGATGCCTGCCATAGATGTGGGCGAAACGTCAGGAGAGAATGCTTCTGGAACATGGCCACACAGCCCGAAAGACATACAACAACCCTGTGATCCCGGCCATGAAAGCCTTCGACAACACATCTCCTACTTCTTTAGCACAACTATATTAATATCAACCATTTCCAAAACTGTCTTCAGTTGCCTTCAGAGAGAAAACAAAAAGGAAGCAGCCATGGATATGGAACACTTAAACCTTTAAGGGGAAACATGGCTGTGAAATATTTTATCCTTTGCTAACTATATTGTTGTCTATGATGATACATTATGTTTATTCAATCTAAGTAAAGTTATGCTTCTGCAGACACGAAGGCTAACACACATTTCATGGAGCTACATAAACTTTGTAAAAGCATTCCAAAGTGCACCATTTTTACAACTGTACATATCTCCACAGCAACTGATAATGAAGCTGTGTATTTCCAAAATAATGCTGGCTGGGGCATTAGATGACCTGAATGCTGAAGATTATGGATGAGTAATTTCAGGAATTAAACCACATCCTATTAACAGCAGATATCAAATCAACCTCTACCAAGGTTCTCAATATACTGAATTGCAAAGAGGGGAAAAGAAAGAACAGGTCATGCTACTGGAGAAAAAAAAAAGGACTACACTGTATAGAAAAAATAGAAATCAAGTGGCCCTCCAGGTGTTGCTGGATTGCAACTCTCAGCAATATTAGCCATCATAGCCACTGATAAGGAATGCTGGGATCTGCAGTTCAACAATATCTAGAAAGCCCCCTCAGTGTACAGTGCTATGGGCACACTTCCTTAATGCCAGTTTGTTGTAATTCACTAGCTGCTTCTCAAACTGATCTGACTGATGAGCTCTAATACAAGTTAAATAAAATAAAATATTAAAAAGTGTATCAAAAAAGGTCAAACAACATGAAATATACAAGAATGTATCCCAGCATTTGTTTTAATAAAAATGTTTCCTAGTATAGTGCTGATCAGCACAATATGTTTCATCTGCACATATATATGTATATACAGTGCTGCTTGTGTTTTTGCAGTTTTTCATCAAATTACACATCTTCAATCATAAGAACGCTGCAATTATTAATTGTGGGAATTTATTTTATTGATGTATATGATAGCTTTGTTTGCATGTGCAAAAGCTCAGTGTTAGAGCACATTAGAGTGGCAGCTGTCTTTAACATTTTATCTTGGAAAATGTGAAATCTATACTTTTACTAGGTTAACCAAGATTGCACAAAGGTCTGTGCAAATTTTCAAGACACTCAGATTTCTTGTCCTGGCAAAAGGTTGTAACAAACAGAGGACCTTATCACATTAGGAAATACTCCATTTCTACACTGAGAATGATTTCAAATAGGTCCCATCACATTATGTTTACTCCATCCTATCAGTATTCCTTTGGAATCTGTCTGAAAAGCATCACAGAAATGGATTATTTGCAGACGGAATTCTAATTGTGTATTTTGAAATACTACAAATTCTTCTGTTGCTGAAGTGCTGTTTTTGTGTGTGATAGGAAAATCTGTATACATCCTATCAGTAACAATACTTTTTAAGAGGTCATTGATGGAAGAGGACTTGATCATAATTTGCATGTGTATTACCTCTTATCCTTCTAGTTAATTAGAATGTTGATGTGTTCAATACATTGTACTGTGGGAGGTTATGCATTTCAAATCTCTATCTCTTTACAAATGTAACTGTTGGCACAAAATCAGTTGGGATTTCAGAAGTATAGTCTTAGTCCCCATTTGCAATGCACTATGAAAGCCATGGATGGAACTTGAGAGGAAAAGCAGATGGGCGAATGATAGCATAACCTTGTACTGTTCCACCTTCACTCTGGCTAAGGACTTTCTCAGTATTTGAACAGTTTGCTGTTTTTAGCAATATGTAAGTTTTTTTTTAATGCCCTGAAAGAAACAGGCCAATCCTATACATTTTCCATCAGAAGGATGTACTGTAAGCCAGACTTACTTCCAAGTGTATATAACAATTGCAACTACAATCAGGAACATATAAGCATGTAGGTGGGGAGGACACACTCAACAGAAAATTGAAAAGTCACAAAGGAGAGTGATCATATGCAAGCACGAAGCAGTACTTTCATACATGCTGGATGCCATTATCAGAAACTGGAAGATATGGTACTTTTAAATCATGCACTTTTTGGCATTTTGCCCCTTGAAAAATTACACTGCCCATAATGATGTTGAGGTGAAATTATACTGAGGCAATTCAGTGCCTTCCAGTTCAACAGTCTAATAACCGGAAGGAAAAAGTCCTGCTGTATTCAACAGATCTTGGTCCAAAGCAAGTGTGGTACAAGAGTTCTTCTTCAAGTATAAATATCTCAATGACTTAAGTTCTTATCATTCCTGCAATGCTGGCCAGTGTTCGAGTCTACAAACCTATGGTTACAAAAGAGTATATTGGATATTCAAAATTATAAAATTTTTAGTAAAAAAATTGACCCCAAACCCCTGGGTTGACTTATTCGTGGGTCAAGTAAATACTGTAGGCTAATAATAAATGTTTTAGTAACTGGGTTGTTGTGTGTTTTCCAATCTGTATGGCCATGTATTCTCTCCTGACATTTTACCCACGTCTATGGCAGGCATCCTCAGAGGTTGGGAGGTAATAATAAAAGTTTTATTAACTTCTACTAAAAATATTACCACTTAACCACATTGGGAGCCCCTGATGGCACAGCAGGTTAAACTGCTGAGCTGCTGAACTTGCTGACCGAAAGATCAGTGGTTCGAATCCAGGGAGTAGGGTGAGCTTCTGCTGTTAGTCCCAGCTTCTCCCAACCTAGGAGTTCGAAAAGATGCAAATGCGAGTAGAACAATAGTTACCATTCCGGTGGGATGGTAATGGTGCTCCATGCAGTCATGCTGGCCCCATGACCTTGGAGGTGTCTATGGACAACACCGGCTCTTCGACTTAGAAATGGAGATGAGCACCAACCCCCAGAGTCGGACATGACTAGACTTAATGTCAGGGGGAAACCTTTACCTTTGCCACACTGAGTCCCTATATCGGTAGAAAGGTGGGATAAAAATTAAGTGAATAAATAAAATGAATATGTGATCCCTTCCCTGAATTAAGTGGCAACAGGCCTTTTTGAATTACTGGGCAGGGAAATGATATTGGCGCTAGCCAGTTGAACCCTTGAAGCTGTGCTGGCATTTTCCCCTTTCTGCAAAATGAACTATGACTTATCCACAAGTAATAGTAAAATTAATTATTTTGGTTCTCAAACCTGTCATCCACATGAGTATATAAGGTATATGAAAGTGTGATCATTTTCATAATCTATAATAATAATAATAATAATAATAATAATAATGTTTGATATAGCTCCAAGATCATGAAACCTGAAACATGGCATCTGAAACATGGCATCTAAAGACAATCCCACTGTGTGCACTTGTGCACTTATTTAGTTTTATATGAATTAATTTCACTTCAAAGATATCTGGGATGTGCATTTTCATCTTCAGTCAATAGGTGGCAAATATCCCTAATCATTTCTAACATAAATGATTATACTGAGCAAGATGCTAACAGACCTGGGATACTCATTTATCAACAGGATTCCTGGATAGTGTTTCTTTAAATTCTTCTGAGTTAAAACTAGTGAGGAGAAAAGTGTATAAAAGATGTCAGGACAGAAGGAAGAAAACACCAAGAAAGAAAGATAAGAGTGGATGGTCAAAGAAAAGAAACAATACAGTGAAAAAGAAAGGTGCCAAATTGGGTAGGGAAGTAAAGTGTTTCTAACACTTGCAAAACTGGATAATTCTACTAGTAAGAATTGTATAGACTCTGAGCAAATAACTGATTAATCAAAAGAGATGGCAAAACCTATGAAATATTTATCTTAATTTAATTTGTCTGGAAATAATTACGCAGAGAAGCAAAAAAACAAAAACACAAACAGTACTACTAAGAATGCAGTCCTAGAATCTGAGAGCATTTATGAGGCCTTTGCCTATTTTATTTTAAATTATTCTCGTTTTCATAAGAACCATTTCTACCTGGTTTCAGGTAGCTGTGTGTTAGAGGATGTGCGTGTTCTCCATAGAACAATTTGCTGGCAGACTGAAATTGGATTCAGTTTTATGTTCCCAGATAGGCTGATGTTGCTAGAGGCTCCTTATGTGCCTTAATGAAGCCTTCAAACCTAGAGCTTGAATTTCACATTACTGCTTCCTTTGTGTAACGACTGAGATGTGATATGCATCTCCTTTGTGGCCCTTCTTCTCTACAGCCTCACCTTTTTGAAAAGGAGAACATTCTATAACTAGAAAGAAATCAAAATCCATAAATAAAATAAGAGGACATACAGAATTATTACTTTCAATGGCCACTTTTAAAAACCTGTCCCTTTGAAAATAACATAAAAATATAGGAGGGAATTACAGCAGGCTTCTGTAGCCTTTTAAACAAAAGCAGTTATAATATAATTAAGACAGAAGCTTTTAAAGGTCTAAATTACAGGTCTGTTTACTTTTTCTTTAAAAAAAAAAGCCTGATAATGATGATGAAAGTAAAGCTACTATATTGCTTCAGAATTTCTGAAGATAAGCCCAGGGAACAGAATGTTACAATTTCCTCTTCTGCGAAATAGCCCAAACATTCAGAAAGATCTATTGCACTGTCCCTTTCTGTTGTTGCATTTCTTTGGGGATGTCCTTGTGGAATAATATCCTTGTGGAACTGAGATTGAGAGAAAGGAACAAGTTGGCTTCAGAGGCAATTTAAAAAGCCCTGACAAACAGTAAAGTCTGAAGCAACTGATGGAAGAGAGCAGAGACAGAAGACAGGGTTTAACCTCCAATTTTCCTTGTAACCCAAGGTTATCTAAATGGCTGTCCTTTAAATAAAATAATGCTTCCATGGCTTAACAAACATTAATATTCTTCTAATATTACAGATTTTTTTGTGTCGGGAGTGACTTGAGAAACTGCAAGTCGCTTCTGGTGTGAGAGCATTGGCCGTCTGCAAGGACGTTGCCCAGGGGACGCCCGGATGTTTTGATGTTTTACCATCTTTGTGGGAGGATTCTCTCGTGTCCCTGCATGTACCTGGAGCTGATAGAGGGAGTTCATCCGCGCTCTCCCCGGGTTGGATTCGAACCGGCAACTTTCAGGTCAGCAACTCAACCTTCAAGCCATCAGTCCTGCTGGCACAAGGGTTTAACCCACTGCGCCATTGGGGGCTCCTAATATTAGGGATTGATCTGTACATGTATGCAATGAGAATACAGCTGCTCCTCCTCATCCATGGATTCTATATCCACAGATTCAACTATCAATGGCTTGAAAATATATTTTTAATTCTACAAAGAAAATCTTGATTATGCGATGCTATATGATATGAGAGAGGAAATTTTACTAGGCCATGGTATGTAATGGGATTTGAACAACCAGAGACTTTGGCATCCTTGTGGAGTCTTGGAACCAAACCCAAAAAGATACCAAGGCCCCACTGTAGATAAATATATATTAACTGATCAACCCGATCATGTTAAAAATGAATATAACTCACTACTGAAGGATTATGGAGAAGAGCTTCCAGACCAGAAGGCTTTGTTTCCAAGTGGACATGAGTCAAATAATCTCCTTCCCTAGAAATCAAGTTTTTTATATGACGCAATAGCTAAAATATTGTTTATTTATTCTCAAAGGATATGCAATTTAAGTTAGTACAGGGACAGAAATGAGACAAAGGAATTATCTGATATGAGATTTCATTAGCCCATGCTCACAGCCACATGACCAAATTGAAAATACCTAATGCATGGAAATCAGGGAGCAAGCCTGTCATTATAATCTCCCCTCTACTCCATCCAGAACATTGCATTCTGGACGGTTGTACTCCTTTTCATATTAAATTCTAAAAGTTTAGGTGCACGGTAAGAAATAATCTGAAAGGGGGATTATCACATTGTACATGTTTGTAAACACTGGTTTACTGGTTTGAAGCTAGATAAGTAGATAAGCAATTGTTAAATTCTAATCTGACCATCCTTACCCATGTTTTTATGGTTGAAATATTTTTTATGTTTTTATGGTTAGATATAACTTTATTATGTAACTGTTCATGTGATTTGAGGTTTTATTTATAATTGGTTGTTTGATTGGTGTTGGGATTGGGTGGGTTATTAACTGTATCTTTGTCTGCTTTTGTGGTGAGGCATTGCATGGTTGCCTCTATGTGATTGTCTCTATGTGTTTTTTATTGTGTTGTAATCCATCCTCAGTCTCCTTGGGGAGATAGGGCAGAATATAAATAAAGTTTTATTTTATAAAAAATAATTATTACTACTGATTCATAACATAGCTGCAAGTCGCTTCTGGTGTGAGATAATCTACAGAGACGTTGCACAGGGAATGCCTGGATGTGTTATCATCCTGTGGGAAGCTTTTCTCATGTTCCCGCATGGAAGCTGGGACTGACAGACGAGAGCTCACCCCATCTCACGGATTCGAACCGCTGACCTTCAGATCTTCAGATCAGCACAAGGGTTTAACCCACTGTAGATGGCAAATTCTCTCACACCAAAAGCAACTTGAAATATATTCTCAATTTGCTTCTAACATGATAAAAAATAAAATAAAATAACATAGCTTTGGGCAGATCACATAAGTCATCAAGAGGGGAAAAAGTAAATTAATTTAAGATCAGGGTTCTTGATGACCATTCTAAGATGGGCCTACAAGTGAAAATGAATAGTTTAAACTAGTTGTTTCAGCCACTGAGAAGAGATGCAGCAACCTATGATGTGTGGCTTCTGAAATCAGTTACGCTTGAACAGACTGCTCAAAGTCGTCATATGGATCTCTTAACCCTAATTCTAGGCTTGTGGATAAAACCCTACACAGCCATGAGGAACTACAACAATTTCACATTTTGTGCTATTGTGTCTGAAAAAAAAATCAATCCTAATTTTCAGCTACACGCACAACAAATGTATTCAGTTAAAAAAATTGTTCTTGTGTCTCTTATCAATAAATGATCAATGTTTTTTTTAAAAAAACATGGTAACAACAATAGCATTTCAGAGACAGGATAGAAGAGTATTGAATTATATTAAATATTAAATCCAGAAATTGATTGTTATACTGACTGTGACAAATGAAACAGTATTGGGAACATCTATGCCTATTTTATCATCCTACATATTGTTTGCCAGCTCAGGTTTCTGTAAGACTATTCTTCCACTTGGAAAACAAATAGATAATTTGTTATTTTTAATATCTAGGTTGGTTACAAGTTAAACAAAATTGGTCCTTACATAGTAGCAGTAGAACAAAAACAACCCCTCCCCCCACAAAGAATCATCAAAGATAAAGATCTGACCATATCTCCTAAAATGTTACAGCCAATACTGAGGTTAAACAGCTTAAAACAACTACTGTAGAGAATATTAGCTGCCCAAATTATTATTATTAACTTATTTCTATCCCGCTTTTCTCCCGTGGGTGGGATTCAAAGCGGCGTACAACATATAAAATTCATACAAATACATCCGACAGCAATATATGATCAATTAAAACATCATATCCCGATATAAAAACCCAATTAATATATCAAATAAAACCATTTTAAAACTTACAACAAGCACCATTTAAAGAATGCAATTCAGTTCATATTAAATGCATTATTGTTATTATTTGGGATGTTGAAACTCTTCAGTAATGACAAGCGTTTAGACCACATGCCCATCTAGCCCAGAGGCCTACTCAATTCTCTTTATTCTTTGACTCATAACATTAAATAAATTGGACTGAAGGGCTGTTATGCAACAGAGAATCAACTGAAGATTACTTTGTTTTTTCCAATGCATTTTCCTGTCTATTCTGTATTTTAAAACTCACATTTATTTAATCCTAAACAAAGAAAAGGAATGGAGGCAAATAGATGGTATTAAAATGTTGTTTGAAAACATTGGTACTTGTTCTACACGGAGTAAGCATTTTTGTGATTTCTGATCACAAAATTCCTAGAAAAGAGAGCAATAATTGGCATGATTGTGTGGAGCAGAGGGGTCTGGGAATAACTGTGGATTGGCATGTTCTTCTGTGTACTCACACAAATGTTTTTCTAAAAAACATATTAGATAACGCTTCCTGATACAGCAGGATTTATGATAAAGGATCTGCAGTTCTGAGAAAAGTATGTTCTTGTTATTCTAGTGAACAATTTTTTTTCCAATTTGCTACCACAATGTGAACTTTCAGTATTAAAAAAACCAATGTGTAATTTAGCAGGCAAAAACACTTTTACTAAAAACTAAGTCATGCCAAACAAAAATCCCTTCAGAGGGTTTTGTTAAATGTATATCTTCTGTTTCTTCCATCATGAGTCCCAAGGCAACACACAGATGATTCTTAGACATTCAGGGAATGAGAAAACCTAGAATTCAACAAAGATCTGCAGCACAAACCTTCAAATGACTGTAAAAATCTGTAGAATTGTATGTGGGCTGAAAAATCCCCAGTTCAAATTTTTTTGAGTCACAAACCTGAGATGTGACAAACCATTACGCACAGCTAGACGAAATGTCCTATATTTGTATGTGCCAAAATGGTGGGAAAATAGAAAGAAAGGGCTGACAGGTGGGTATTAATATAAGTGGAATTCATCTCTCTTTTCCTATTTATTCTCTCTTGCAGTCTTTGGAGTCTTTTCTTCCCTAACAGGACCCAATTTTACTTTCAAAGCCCAGCTGGGACTTTTTAAAAAGAGAGAAACTGCTTTGAAAATTGCAGAGAACTGATGGCAGCAAGAGTTAAGCTCTCTCTTAAATCTGTCAGGTCAACATTATATGTTTTTATCATGAACATATTAACATCATAAAGGAAATGGAAGGAGGGCTTGTATTTCCTCCAAAGTACTAGGATTTATTTTAGGGGTTTACAACTTCCAGTTCATTCACACTACACAAATATAGGCGCTTTCATTCTACTTTAACTGCCATGGCCCCAATCTGTGAAATCCTGGAATTTGAAATACAGAGAGTGATTTAGTCATTATTAGCCAAAAAGCTGGAGCCCCCGGTGGCGCAATGGGTTAAAACTCTTGTGCCGGCAGGACTGCTGACTGATAGGTTGGCGTTTCGAATCTAGAGAGAGCAGGTGAGCTACCTCTGTCAGCTCCAGCTCCCCATGCAGGGACATGAGAGAAGTCTCCCACAAGCATAGTAAAAAAATCAAACATCGGGGCGTCCCCTTGGCAACGTCCTTGCAGACAGCCAATTCTCTCAAACCAGAAGCGACTTGCAGTTTCTCAAGTCGCTTTTGACACACAAAAAAGCCAAAGAGCTCTGGTGCCTCATTCAGGATTCCTGAGGATGAAACCACAGCATGTGAAGTGGAATAACGACACTATAATTCTGTAGTACGAATAGAACCCAGAATTCTCCATCCAGCACGGTCAGTGAAGAAGCAATGGATTATGTATGATCTTGGAAGCTAATTAGATCAGTCCTGATTAGTGTTTCAAGAAAGACCACATTAATAAGCTGATATTGTAGACTTTATTCAGAGAAGGACAATGGCAAAAGTACTCTGACTAAATCATGCCAAAAAAAGTTAGGGTCACCATGAATCAGATTCTATTTAAAGGCACATGTCAAAACAATAACATATTTCCAGAATTTTCCAGGATTGTGAGTTATAGCCCCAAAATGTACCATTCTAAAGCTTCAGTTTCTTCTGTAATGTTTTCTTGTTTTTCCCCATGTTTACAGTGCAGTAGTAGATGGTGTGAGATTATCTTACCCTCGTGTACTACACTCCTTTCATAGCCAAAGATCTTTCCACTGTAATCCTTATAACAGAGTAGGTTATTATTTCCATGTGGATATTTCCAGTTGGAATGAGGTAGAATTTCAGGCTTGTCATCTGCCAAAAGTTCACCCCTTTCCTGCAACTCACACTGAAGGTGCTTGAGGTCAGAAGAAACGGTGGCAGAGTGGAATCTCATCTCAAAATATGCTGAACCAGCTTCTTGTTTATATTGGCACAGGCAGCTGAAAATACTGAGGCAGCTGAAAATACTTTTGACAGCTTATATGCAGTCCTGAACACTGGAAATGATTACTTCAATACTAGTTTGTGTGTGCAAATATTTGTTAAAATTATACCTAGTTCAACAAACTAATAAATGACGTTACCCCAGAACCAGAGTTTTATCCTGAATCAAAATCTTTTTACTACAAATATAGATAAATTTTGAATGGATTTTCAAAAGCAACAGGAAAGACAGAATGTGGTTTTCATCATAAAAATGTTACCATGTTCAAGGCCCTGGGGGGGGGGGGGAGCAAATGTGGCCATTTTCAAGGAAAATTGAGAGCTGAAGAAAATGCCTCAAAGGAATATAAATAACATGATGGGATGTAGGATAATCTATAGATATTTGGCATGGAATCTGGCATATGAATGAAACTGTGCTGTCAATTAGAATATCAATGACAATGCCTTCTGCATGTACATCTATTTCTTTACAAATTGAGGGGAAATAAATGGTTGTTTCCCAATTCTGTTTTGCAAGAAATAAAATAAATGATGTAATTGAGCCCTGTTGTACATGACAGCCAAAAAACACCACAAAGGGAAATGTTTTTTCACAGATAGAAAGGAAGACTTGGAAAAGATACTAGGCCTATATAGATACATGCCATGGCTTAGCCTACATTCCTAGCATGCCACAAACCCCCAAAGAAGGTACGTGAGAAACTGAGTCAATTTTAGCATTTTATCTCATGTCATTTGCAGTCAGGAAACCCCACAGAATCAGTTACAGTGCAACAGCACCATTTTCCTTCATTCAAAAAGAGGAAATGCATCATTTTCTACCAAAAAAATTGAACTGTCTAAAACGAATGGAAGAGTAAGATTACCAGAAGGACTTTAAACTTGTAGTGAATTCCTAGATCCTAAAAACAGAAATCTGAATGTGGAACCATCTTTACTTGAGACATAGATTATTCAGATCAGATTGGGCTGCCACCAAGGATGGAAAGGCGGCTTTAAAATTAATTAATTATTTAAAATACCATTTTCAAGATACATATAAATTGAACTAGGTGGTAATAAAACCGCCCACAGTAAATGTTCCTGAGAGCGAGATGAAAAGTCTTCTGTTTGGGGAGATCAGTGACACAATGTTCCACTTTAAATTTACATCAAAGTGGAACATTGTTTTTTTTTTTAAAAAAAAATATATCTACCCAGTGCTTATTTTTCTAACTTTGCATAACTTTCCCACATCTTCATTTGCTAGGCATAGTCTTCCCCGAGGGCCCTTCCAGACAGGTCCCCGAGGGCCCTTCCAGACAGGCCCTTCCAGACAGGATCTGATCCCAGGTTTTCTGTTTATTCCAGATTATCTGGCAGTGGGGACTCGTATAATCCAGGTTAAAATGGAAAAACTGGGATCAGATCCTGGGATATAGGGCCTGTCTGGAAGGGTCCTGTGAAAGGCTTGCAAAGAAGACATTGTATCTTTCTCTGTCAAAAGGTAGGCGGGAAGAGGAAAAGGAATGAAAATCATTCCTACTAGTAGAAGACACCCTTCTACAAAGCCAATACAAAGAAAGATCTCATCCTCCTTTTTTCTTCTCTTCCTCATTTTTCAAACCATCATGAGGTTGCCTGCCAGCCAAAATTCATTTATTTCAGAACGGCCCTACCCTCTCTTTGAGGAGCATTAACCCCAATAACAGCAAGCTTTTATCTTGTGTGTGTGTGTGTGTGTGTGTGTGTGTGCGCTTTCAAGACACACATTGACTTATGGTGACCCTATTAATTTCATAAGGTTTTCTTAAAAAAGGACACATTAGAGGTAGTTTTGCCAGTTGCTTCCTCTGAAATACAGCCTACAGAACATGGTGGCCTCCTATAAAGAACTGACCTTGCTTAGAATCCATGATGAAACAGGCTCTGGTGCCTTCAGGAAATTTAGGCCAGCTCACTTACTGCTGTACTTATAGTGAATCAGTCCTTTTAGATCAAACATGGGTAAACGTGGGCTCTTCAGGTGTTTTGGACTTCAACACCCACAATTCCTAAAAGCCTACAGTTAACACATCCCAACAAAGGATTCCCACAGGCAGTAAGCAGCCAGTCCTTGAAGCTGCAAGGCCATTCAATGCTAATCAAGGTGGCCAGTTGCTATATTATCACTTGCCTCAAACAAATGAGAGTTCTTTCTCCCACAGATATATAAGCCCATCTTGCCTAGTTTGACAAACCTCACGTCCTCTGAAGATGCTTGCCATAGATGCAGACGAAACGTCAGGAGAGAATGCTTCTGGAACATGGCCATACAGCTCCGAAAAGTCACAGCAACCCAGTGATTCTGGCCATTATGCCTTCAACAACAGCCTACGGTTAGGAATTGTGGGAGCTGAAGTCCAAAACACCTGGAGGGCTGAAGTTTGCCCATGCCTGTTTTAGATGCATCGACTATAGAATGTATGCGGTTTGACACTGCCACTGGCTCAATGGTATGAAATCATGGGAGTTGTAGTTTGGTGTGGCACTAGCCCTCTTTGGCAGAGAAGGCTAACAGCCTTGTTAGACTATAGCTCCCACGATTCCATAGCAATGAACCCTGGCAGTAGAGTCGCTCTTCTCTTGCTCCCGTCCCTGTCTCAGGTGCGGCTGGCGGGGACGAGGGAGAGAGCCTTCTCGGTGGTGGCCCCCCGGCTTTGGAACTCTCTCCCCAGGGAGATCAGGTTAGACCTGTCATTGCCCATCTTTTGTCGTCAACTGAAGACATGGATGTTCCGGAGCGCGTTTGAATAAATAGCCCATTTGACTTGTTATCTACTCCGTGTTTACAACCTTAATGGCACTTTACCTTGCTCCTCACTCTACATGCTATAACACTTCAAGTGAAATTGTTCCCTTGTTCCTTCTTTACTCATTTTGATTCTATTCTTGGACCTGGTGGAATGATGTATTAGTCACCCTCTGCTGTGCAGAACAATTTGATGTTCCCGTTTTTAGTAACTATTATGTTGTTTTTATCTTGTATTGCATTGTTTTTAAATCTCATTGTTTTAGTTGATTGTGTGCATTGTATACTATGTTGTTGTTATATCCTTATTGTAAGCCGCCCCGAGTCCCTGCGGGGAGATGGTGGTGGGGTATAAATAACGTTATTATTATTAATAATAATAATAATAATTTTACAGTGTAGATGCCCCTATGACCCACATCTATGGCAGGCATCTTCTAGCTGCTTACTGCCCAGAGGAATCCTTTGTTGGGTGGTATTAACTGTAGGCTGCTAGGAATTGTGGGTGTTGAAGTCCAAAACACCTGGAGTGCCAAAGCTTGCCAATGCCTGATCTAAAAGGACCAATTCACTACAAGTATAGCAGTAAGTGAGCTGGCCTAATTCTCCTGAAGGCACCAGATCCTGTTTGATAATGGATTCTAAGCATGGTCAGTCCTGCATTGGAGGCCACCAACGTGCTGTAGGCTGTATTTCAGAGGAAGCAACTGGCAAAACCACCTCTAAGGAGCCCTTTCTTAAGAAAACCATATGCATCTATGGCAGCCATTTTCAGAGGTTGTGAGGTCTCTTGGAAACTGTGCAAGTGGGGTTTATATATCTGTGGAATGATATTCAGGTTGGGAGAAAGAACTCTTTGTCTGCTGGAGGCAAGTGTGAATGTTCCAATTGGCCATCTTGATTAGCATTGAAAAGCCTTGCAGCTTCAAGCCCTGGCCTGGGATAATCCTTGGTTGGGAGGTGTGAGCTGGATCACGGAATACCAAGACCAGCTGCCTCATCACACTAGAGAATGAATCCACTTTAGATCCAGTTTCTGCCTTCTGCAGAATTCTGGAGTTTGTAGTTTGGAAAGGCCCAGGACCTTTCTGGCTGAGATGTTTAAATCCCCCTCCCGAAAGTGGATTTAAAGTGGATCCAAGCTGAAGTGTGATGAGGTCCCAGGCTCATCCAAAGTGGTGCCAAGCTGCATTTATTTTACTGTGGTGAGTTTGAATCAGCACGCCTTCATAACCTTTTATAAGCATGGCGTTTGTAGAATGAGTCAATCTGGGGTTTTTTTTTTTAAGCATTTAAACCATTTCCCCCTTTTTTTGGAAAACTCATTAGATAGACAGACACCGTTTCTTGTTTCCTTTTTTTTTACAGATCAGAAAGGCGTAAATGATGACAAAACCAGCGTCATTTGCTCTGCTTCCTCCGCGCCTTTTTTTCTTGAAAAAATGAAGAGGAAAATGGTAATAATGAAAAAAGAAATAAGGGGGAGGGAAGGGAGAGGCAACGTGTAAGGCTTGCACCCCGATGCGCGCCTCAGTGGGGGCATCTACACTGTAGAACATGTTCACTGTGCCTGACTAGTAGCTAGCTATGGCTTGAGTATGCTTTAATGTATTATATGTTTTATGATTTTACGTTTATATAGTGCAGAGTATTTTTTTAACCTGGAAATCGTGCAATGGATTTTGGAATGGCTTTAGACCTTGCCTTTGGATGATGTGTCTCATATTAGAATGTATTTTAATTATGTTTTATGTCTGTTTTAATTTTTATAATTCTATTTCGTGTCTGTGTTTTATGCCTAAGGCACTGTAGAAGTGCCATTTGTAAGCTGCCTTGAGTCCCCCTCGGGGTAGAGAAAGGTGGGTAGAGAAAGGCAGGATATAAATATGGTAAATTAATAATAATAATAATATAATTTCAATGTATTTATGTGATTGTGTTTTATTGAGTATTGCTGGGCTTGGTCCCCATGTGAGCTGCCCCGAGTCCCTTTAGGGAGATGGGGCGGGATTAAGAATAAAGTTATTATTATTTTATTTTATGACACAGCAAACAAGATAGATATGCTGGATTTCGTATCACAAAATCACAAGCTGAACACTTCCCAAGTGTCTAGGACTGTGTGATGTATTTTTGGATGCGCGCAGATCCCAGTAGGGTGGGCTTTTGCAGTTGACAGATCCTGATTTTGTCAATGTCTATTGTTTCCAAATGCCGGCTGAGATCTTTTGGCACGGCAAATTATTATTATTATTATTATCATTATTATTATTAGAACCAAGGCAGCTGTACACCACGGAATCATATGGAGGCTGTAGTTTGACTAGGATGTTTCGCCTTCTCTGCCCAAGAGGACTGGTAGTAAAAGATAAGGTTTTCCCCTGACATTAAGTCCAGTCGTGTCCAACTCTTGGGGTTGGTGCTCATCTCTATTTCTAAGCCTAAGAGCCGGCGTTGTCCGTAGACACCTCCAAGGTCATGTGGCCAGCATGACTGACATGGAGCGCTGTTACCTTCCCGCCGGAGCAGTACCTATTTATCTACTCACATTTGCATGTTTTCGAACTGCTAGGTTGGCAGAAGCTGGGGCTAACAGCGGGCGCTCACTCCTCGGATTCGAACCTGCGACCTTTCGGTCAGCAGCTCAGCGCTTTAACACGCTGCGCCATCGGGGGGCTCCCTAAAACGACAACTCTGGAAACTAAACAGCCTTAAAGCGGTATCGAACAGCATGGGTTTTACAATGGCAAAACAATGCCCTTCTCTTTCTGTCGGAGGAGAGAAAATGGAAATTAAAACCCGTGCCACGAGGCTCTGACGAGGAGGAAAAGGGATGCTGCTTGCCTGCCTGCCTCCTTCGCCTTGGAAAGGAACGAGAAAAGGGCGCACTGAAAATATACAACGAGCCCCTTCACTTCCTCGCCTCCCCAAAGCCGTCATTCCTGTCAGCCATGTGCCCTTCGGGGATGGTAAAGGAGAGGGGAAAGAGGCCTTTTCTCTCAGACACACACCCATACCCAGCACCTACCTGTTAAGCAGCTCCCTGGCTGGGTTTGTCTCCCTTCTTCGCCTCAGTGCTTCTTTCCAGAAAGGCGCCCCAATCTCCCAGGCCGAGGTGCCCCGCCTTCAGCGTCCTTTGTTCGAAGAGCAACCTCGCGCTTTCTCCAATTTCGAGATGGGGCGGGTTTCCCCCCTCTCTTTCAGCGGGAAAAGCTCCCAAATGGATGGAAATGAAGCCCTCCTTGTCTCCTTGCCCTCTGGATGGAGGAAGGCGCGGGGAGCGAGGAGGATGCCGCCACAGCAGCGACGAACGACCTTCACGAGGCGGCTGCTCCTCCTCTTTCTGTGGAAATCCCAATGGCGAGCTGGAGATGGCCAGGGAGCCTCTGGAGCCCGCGCCCAAACCCTGGCCAGAAAAGAGGCGTTTGGGGGTCCGTTTTCACCCGAATGGGCTTCGAGAAACCCTTGCGCGCCTTCCGCGTCTCCTTCCCGCTTCCTCCCCTCACAGGTGGTGCTCTTGCTCACAGAGAGAACGAAGGCAACCGCTCCAGGGAGGGATTGCTGTGGTGTGGACAGACACCAGGGGGCTGCCCACCCGCAATAAACCCTCTCTCTCTGGCGCCCCTTCCACACAGCGGGATAAAATCCACACTGAACTGGATTATGTGGCAGTGTGGACTCAGATAATCCAGTTCAAAGCCGATGTCAAAATTCTGCCTTGACATTCCGCCTTCTATGGCTGTGTGAAAGGGCCCTGTGTGCTCCTTCCAGTTTCCTCTCCATTTTTGGCAGTGGTTCCCAACCTTTTTTTTGACCAGGGACCACTTTGACCAGGGACCACTCTCCAACATTAGTACCAAAAGGCTCACGAATCAGTTTTTGGTCAACTTTAGGTTCGGTTTGGTTATTTGGAGTGCTGATTCAGAAAATGGCATTGGATAGGCCACATCAGCGACAGCTCTGGTTTCTGATCCAAAACATTCGATCCAGTGGCGCAGTGTGTTAAAGCGCTGAGCTGCTGAACTTGCAGACCGAAAGGTCCCAGGTTCAAATCCCGGGAGTGGAATGAGCACCCGCTGTTAGCCCCAGCTCCTGCCATCATGACAGTTCAAAAACATGCAAATGTGAGCAGATCAATAGGTACTGCTCCGGCGGGAAGGTAATAGTGCTCCATGCAGTCATGCTGGCCACATGACCTTGGAGGTGTCTACGGACAACGCAGGCTCGTCGGCTTAGAAATGGAGATGAGCACCAACCCCCAGAGTCGGTCACAACTGGACTTAACATCAGGGGAAAAACATCTGCTCGCCCAAAGAAAACCATATTTAATAATTTAGAGCTGATGTGGTCTATCCAATGCCATTTTCTGAATCAGCACCCCAAATAACCCCAGGAACAGTCCTAAAACGAAAACACCAAAAATGTTTTTGGTTGGGCTGTGTTATTATCCCTAGTAGTACAATGAGACCGCAGACCATATTTTAGTTCTTGCAGACCACTGGTGGCCCATGGAGCACAGGTTGGGAACCACTGGTTTATGGCGACCTCATAGGGTTTCCGGCTTTGGATGAAACCGGAGTTGAACAGACGTAGGAAAGCAGGATGAGCCATTTACAATTCCATTAAAGCCATTGTGGACTCAACCAGAAGTACATCCCTATGAGCTCAATTGTTTGAACCTTCCCTATGCTATGGTTCAGAGACATGGACAATGACGAAGGCTCTCTCAGAACAGGTGCAGGAAAGCAGGATGGGCCACTTACAATTCCATTAAAGCCACTGCAGACTCAAGCAGAAGTATATCTCTATGAGCTCAATTGTTTGAACCTTCCCTATGCTGTGGTGCAGAGACATGGACAATGACAAAGGCTCTCTCAGAATGTGGGTCACACATACCTCTCTTGCAAGATGGCTCATTGGTATGTTTCTCTGAACGCTCTGAATGAGGATGTTCAAAAAATATCAAAAGTGAAAGATCCTCTACTCCACATTGCCCAACTCCAAATTGCTTTGCAGGCCATGTGATGCTCAGAACAGAGCAATGCCACAGCAACATGGTACCCATGGGAATGGACAAGACCTCTTGGTCGTCCTCCCACCTGATGATCGTATTCATTCTGTATGGCATATAATGTGAGAGATTAACATGGTCGTACAATGGTACACTGGTCAACTCATGCTCGAAATAGATACGAATGGAGGCAATTAGAGAAGATGTTGCGATCCGTGTAAAAGCTGAGGAACAGATCGTCTAAGTGACTAAGTGGAGTGACTAAGTCATAAGGTTTCCTCAGAGGCTTGGCTTTGGCTTGTCCCTTCCTCAGAGATATAGCCAACAGTCAAGATCAGTCAACTTGATTTGTAATTCGTCCCCTCTCCCCATGGGGACTCGGAGCGGCTAACAACATGGATGGCAGCTATTTGAACAGCACCTCATATTTGTTGATGGTCTCCTATCCAAAAACTAGCCCCTGGCCCTAAAGATAGCTACACATGTATCAACTTCAAGGCCCAGCCAAATCCTGCCACCATATCATTTTATGTGGCCCTCCAGATACTGGGCTATAATTCCTGTATTCCTCATCATTAGATGTATTCCTCATCATTAGATGTCATAGCTAGAGCTGGAGGGAGTCATGATACCATAACATCTGGAAGAAGGATGCCATTTGTTCTGTTTCATCTGGATACCAGGCTTGTGGCTATGATGATGTCTAGCATTACAATGTCCTTGAACCCCTCCCCAGCCGCAGAGCCACAAGTGCTGTTGGGTTGCAATTGCCCAGTCTGCATGGCAAATAATCACAAGTGATGGGGTTTGTTGTTCAATAATATCTGGGGACTCAAACAGAGTAAAAACTAAAGAGCACTGACCATTAGGTTAAAAAGCAATAGTTGGCTCTCTGTGTCCATGGATTCTTCGTTCATGGATTCAACAGCCCTTTTAAAGCAACAATAAGGCTAAGGTGGCCCCTGATGAAAATGAATTTGACATCTCTGATCTACAAAGACCACTTAGTACAGAGTGAAACTAGCTTCAAAGGGAATAGTTTCACAGTGCACTGCGTTCAGTGGCTGCATGGTGCTTACAAGCACCACAGAGATTGGCATGGAATGTGGTTTATACCAGGGCTATATAAGCTTTTCATCTCGAGACCCCATGTATATAGTAACATAAATAGGTCTAAAACCCAAATATTTACTGATAACAAATCAGCATTTGCAAGGCTTGCTAAACAAGCTGATTTTCCTTTTTTATGAAGTACAGCTGAAGCATCTTCTGCAGAGTCCACTGTAAAAACTGCAAAATCGATTCATGTAAATGTCTACAATAGCCACTAGGTGGCATTCAGAAAGCATTTACTGGTGCCAATTTTTTTTGGAACTCCAGTATTGAGCTACGGGGACCCCATTTGGGGCCAGGATGCCTAGCTTAAGAAGCAGTGGTTTATACTAGTGTGAGCTGATGTGCATTAAGGGCTCTATTTCAGACTATATTCCAACTTTGCTTATCTGGGTTTAAAGGTCTTAAAGCACATTACAGTGTATGTTTGCAGCATGGATTGTATAAGAACCGACTGTCAAGCTGCTTTCAAACTGCATTAACATGGTCAGTGTAGATGTATGCCAAGAAAGAATCTGGTGCCATTAAAGATTTAGTTTGGTCTTGGAAGCTAAGCAGGGTCAGCTCTTGGATGGGAAGATGCCAATGAACACCAAGTGCTGTGGGCAATATTTCAGTAGAAGGAGCTGGAAAAACCACCTCTGTGCATTCCTTGCCTAAGAAAACCCTGTGACTTGGAAGACACACACAAAAA
This sequence comes from Anolis carolinensis, assembly GCF_035594765.1. Lineage (NCBI taxonomy): Eukaryota > Metazoa > Chordata > Lepidosauria > Squamata > Anolidae > Anolis > Anolis carolinensis. Next base: position 147,142,400 of record NC_085845.1, read on the forward strand.
TGGTCTTTGAGGTGCCCTAATCTTAGTCAAAACAGGCATTCCTACTGCACTTATTTTGCAACTGTTAAGATGGTTGTAAAAATTTATCTAGGTGGTGTCTGCATTGAATGCAATTTACTTTAAGTGTGCCCTTCTATGTGCACCATTTATACACCTGGCTAATACCCGTGTAGCTGTATCTTCTATTTTTTCCTTACAAAGAAGGGCAACAGCTCAAACTCTTTATTACTTACATTTTAATTGTGTCAGAAGTAACTCGAGAACATACTGCAAGTCGCTTCTGGTGTGAGAGATTTGTCCATCGACAGAAACATTGCCCAGGGGGTACCTGGATGTGATAGCTGGGAGGCTTCTCTCATGTCTCCACAAGCTAGAGCTAACAGATGGGAGCTCACCCCATCTCGCGGATTTGAACCAACGACCTTCAGGTTAGCGACCCAACCTTCAGGTCATCAGTTCAGCTGACACAAGGGTTTAACCCATTGCACCACTGGCTCCTTCCTTTCATATTAAGTGCTCTCAATATATGCTTGGAATGTGGAATGGCACAGAAGTCTAAATGAGGAATTGTCTGTGTATTTTGATACTGTAATAAAGCACTCAGGATTCAAATTATGGAACCGGAAGGCAAACCCTCTTTGAACCAATCTTGCCAAGGAAATCTTATGATAGGGTTGCCTCAGCACCAGAAATTACTTTAAACCACATGGCAAGCAACAAACATACAACAGAGTCTCCTATGATATCCACAACTATTCACCTTAGCTAATTAGGTCTTCACCTAATTATTCCCTAGCCTCAAACTAATTAAACAGTTCCCATTCCCTGTGTACTTCATACACCAAATATATTGAAATAATGTGTTACTCGGGTATCTATAATGTCTATATATTCAACCAAGACAAAAGAGTGGAAAATTATAATTAAACTATGTAATTCCTCATATACTACCTGCGTAGTGTTTGCCGACAAGGTTCATCTCTTTCCTCTCCTTTGTTTCTTGAAGACTAAATTCTAAAGCATATTTACTTGGAAGGAAGCTCCACTGGTTCTGAGCAAATATGCCAACAGTTGTAGGAACCACAGCTGTTCCTGCTTGTAATACGCAATTGGACAGGCATTTCATTTCACTCTCTGAAAATATGACACTTTGCTAAGGGATTAAATCAACATTTTCAGTAACAAAAGATATAGCTCGCAAATTTTTCAGCAGAGGATGGGCAGACCATCTGTCACAGATCTTGTAGTAGCAGCATCTCATATGGTAAAGTTTGGATTGTGCAGAAAACTGGATGAAATGTATGATATTCCTTTTAAAATTCTGTGAACATTTTAAGAAGAGGGGAATCTTTCAACCATGCTTCTCAAATTGGTGAAATGTATTTAATCTAGATGGCCATGTGACAGAAAGGGATCAGATTATGAAATCTTATTAGTTTACCTGTACAATACTATTCTGCTGTAAATTTTTCATCCTTGTCTCACATCCTTCAACAGAAGCATGTGTGTCTATTATTGAAGAAGGGTTTGTTGCTGCTTTAGAATTAGGCCTGCTAACATTGCATTCTGTCACCTTCTCTGTGATCCAGCAGCTTGCAAGTGTGATGTATACAGATATTCCAGTATGTTTAGCTAAGAAGCTGTAAAGTCATTTTACTTGCAGAATAGTGGCTTTCCTGAGAATAATTAGAATTTTGTTACGTGAAGCGAGAGGGATCACACGGTCTGACATCAAGCAGATCATGTGATGGGGAAGCAGGTGACCAAGGAGGCTCAAATTAATCCTTACAGCAGAGAGAGATAGGTATCTCTGGAAGAAGGCAATGAAAGCATGGTATATAAGAATGTTACAGTGCCACCGTGGGGCTGAAAGATTTGCCTGAATCTAATTAATAATATACATTTACCAGATGCTTTGCATTCTTCACCAGCCATCAATAGAATGAGGGAAATGTAAAACAATATATGTGATGTTGCGCTGACTACACTCAAGGGCAACAATAAAAATCAGAGATTAGTACTGTCCTTTGGATATGGTTACATTTGAATATCTACTTAATTTCAAAAAATAATGTATCAAGTTTCAGTATGAGAAACAGAAAGCATGATCCATACACACAGATTCTGTAAGAGCAATCAAGTAAGATTGAGAATATAAACAGACCTTTTGTGAAAACATGCACAAATTATGTCATAGTGTTGTTGAGCGTGGACCCCCCCCCCCCCCCCTCAGGTCAAATTATATTAAATTATCTCATAAGGACTGTGGTGGGGACAAGCCGCAGCGAGCAAGGATCTTTCATTTTTTGGCTATCCATTTTGTGAACATCCAGAGGTCTGGAGGAACCCGGAAGCAGTTACCAGTGCCCAGGATACTTTTTGTAACAATCTTTCCCCTTTCTATAGTTATCTTGTCTCTAATCCTAAATAAATGAGCACCCTGGTGTGTTATCCACTATATCTGCTCCTTTGTATCCTCTCTTGTTTCCCTGAGTCTATTCCTCTCACTTTCTCCTCCCGCAGCCAGCCCCGGTGGCCACTGAACCACATGGCCCCACAGCCCTCCACGGCCCTCAGAGCGAGACTTTTTTGTTCCCTCTCCCCCACAGTGACCACCCCTTCATCTCCCCGCACCCCTTTGTTGATTCCCATCCCTCTGTGGATGCCCCGGTTCCTTCAGTGGGAGCCCCCAGTATCCACGGATCCCTATTTTTCTCGTTTAATGTGTATATTTTATATTTCTATGTATAAAAACATCTTTAAAGAAGTATGCTTCCATTCAAGACCTTTTGGTGACCTCACCAGCACCTCATGACCCAGGAAATCTTCTCCAGACATTTTCCTGGGCATCATCTCAGTCCTAAAGGATTCAATCACCTGTCATCTTTGGGGCCAGTCCATCTCTACTGGCCCCATAAACCCAGCCATGCAGAGGACAACAGGAATCCGGGCTAAGGGCTGCCTGTCCTTTGTGCAGCTACTTGGACACATAAAGACACTCAACACCTGGCATGATAGTTCCCAGCGATGAGAAGGCCATGCTCTTTTTTCCACAATGCCATTTCCCCTTTTCCCTGGACTGGATTCTTAATCCCATCATTCTGGACAATACCTTGCTGGAAACTCAATGGACATGAGCACTGCGGGTGTTGGACCCACCTTAATGGGTCACTCACATATACAAAGGACAATCATAAAATGCATGGGACCTGATGGTTCTCTTCGTTCTTTGTTCAATGGGACAAAGGTTATTCATTCAACTGTACTTTGCAACCCTTTGTCTCCTGGACAAGCCTGTCCCCTGTCAGCCATTGGAGAGCAAGAATCTGCATTTGAAGCGGGAAATGCTTTCCTATTGGCCAGCAGGTGCTGTAGTCCTGCCTCTGCAGGGAATCCTTCCTCAGCTGTTCATGATGTCAACAGGGCTCAGCCAATCATGGTGAAGCTGGGTCCAGCTGGGGTGGGAGCGGGAAATTCAAGGAGCTTCTGTCTATAAAAATGCATGTTTTGGCATCTCAGTTTACTTTGGCGGATTACCGCAAGCTGCCATCATTTCAGCTTCTTCTTCAACTTGGTGAGATCTATTTGGAAACATTGGGTTAGCTTCTTCGTCTTGGCAGGCACACAAATCCACAAGTGGCTTGCTGTCAGTACAGTTATCCACTTATCAGAACTCTGTATCCGCGGCCTGGATCTCACTATCCGCGGCCATTTTAAATTGCTTTATTTCAGTAGAAAGCATGATGTTGCATGATGAAAGATGGTTAGAACAGCACAGACATCTGACATTGGGTTGCAGCAGAAGCAAACAATGCAATAAAGCTTGAGCAGCCAAAAAATAAGATTCAACTCCTGCTAATCCTATCATAGCCATGTGTGCCAGCCTATAGCAGGCAATGTAAACACCAAAATAGGAGAGAACAGAGAAGCCTGCCTCACCAGTCCATCCTAATACATTAAAAAACAAATGTTGGTCTATAAGTTTGGCTATCTAAATGGAAATCATAAGAAGAATTGATGCTTTTGAAAGAAAAGTTCAAAATATTTTTATTTACTTATGCAATGTTTACCTGACTTGGTTGTTTCATTTTACATGTACAACTTGTATATTTAGAATTTTGAATGAACATTGGTTGAAACACGTTGAACACTCTTGCTTTCTGTAGTGAAAGAAGCTATTCCTATTCTTACCATTTTATTTCTCCATCTGATACCATTTATTTGTTAAAGAAGTAATGCTCAGGAACACATTCACTTTGTTATATACCTGCTTAAGGTAGCTAACACAGCTAAGAAGACTTGAGTTCTCAATAGGTGTTCCAGGAAGGCTCTAACTTTGTAATAAGTCTTATGTTCATTTTCCAGCAGCTAAAGTTCAAAAGGTCTGAAACAGCAGACATTGACACTGCTGGTGGACAGAGCAGACAACGTGAGCTTCAAGGCTGAGCTTATAAACTCAGTAGAAGGCAACTTTGTAAATTCACATCACCAGCAAAGCTGTGTGCATTTCATGAGAATTCATTGTCCTCACAATTTCAGTTTACATGGAAGAAACAAATACATTTCTAGTCCTTGAAGCTTTAAATAGATCTCGAAATACGTGATCAGTGTTTTAGGACTTACCAGAATGTCCAGTGATTATTATGATGGACAGAACCTATATATCCTATATTGGTTTCTTGCCCCTTCCTGGTGACAGAAAAATAGAAAACCATATATGAAGTAAGAACAATATGTTTAAAATATGCTCAATTTGCCTAATTTATCGAGATAACAGGATTTTTCTCCTCTTTTCTCACAGTACAGTATTTTAATTCTATAGGTTTTAATTTTTTTTACTGCACTATACAGTAAATACCCTCCTGTGATACATCTTTCACAAGGAAATAATACAAACATTTACAATGCAATCATATATGTGCTGAGAAGCAAGTAAGTAAATCTTATTGCATTCCTGCAGCCTTAATGACAATCCGTGCTGCATTTCCTGGGTTTAAATCCCTCTGGACAAACAGTAGAGTGTCATGAGATAAGCATTTCAAAAATGTTATATACAAGTTATAAATATGTGCTGTGCAATATAGCATTATTGTGATTATAGGTGACTAAATATGTGGTATAACAGGGTTAGTCTATGGTGAAATTCTTGGTGGGGCAGATGTAGTTACGGGTAATTGGAAACTAGATTTTAACAGAAACGTTAACTAGATTAAGGACATAGTTTCTTCCTCAACTAAGTATATAGTACTTTTTAAAGAAGTAACTATGAAAAGTCATCTATTAGCACAACATCCTACTCCTTAAATAATAGCATTTATTTAAACTTTTAAATACAGTAGAGTCTCACTTATCCAACATAAGCGGGCCGGCAGAATGTTGGATAAGCGAATATGTTGGATAATAAGGAGGGATTAAGGTAAAGCCTATTAAACATCAAATTAGGTTATGATTTTACAAATTAAGCACCCAAACATCATGTTATACAACAAATTTGACAGAAAAAGTAGTTCAATATGCAGTAATGTTATGTAGTAATTACTGTATTTACGAATTTAGCACCAAAATATCACGATGTATTGACTACAAAAATGCATTGGATAATCCAGAACGTTGGATAAGTGAGTGTTCGATAAGTGAGACTCTACTGTACTTTAGTCTATTTATTTATTTACGACATTTCTACCCTGCCTTTCTCAAATTTTGGCGGGGGGAGGGGGGGACTCAAGGCGGCTTTACACACAGGCAACTATTTGATGCCTTAAAAACAATGTACAATTGAAATAAACATTTAAAATAAAATAATAAAATTTATTAAAACAATTAGAAACATTTAAAACAATACAATCACGTGATCCAGAAGTGTAATCCAGGCCGTTCCTAAAGTCATTGCATGTCATTCCATATCTATTTATTGCACAAGTTCTCCAAAGGCTTAGTCACAAAGCCATGATTTTACTCTTTAACAGAAGGTCGGGAAGGAGGGGGCTGATCTAATATCCCTGGGGAAGGAATTCCACAGCCGAGGGGCCACTACTCAGAAGGCCCCGTCTCTCATCCCTGCCAATCGCGCCTGTGAAGTAGGCGGGACCGAGAGCAGGGCCTCCCCAGACAATCTTAAACTCTGAGATGGTTCATAGGGGGAGATCCGTTTAGATAGGTAAGCTGGGCCAGAACCGTTTAGGGCTTTGTAGGTTAAAGCCAGCACTTTAAATTGTGCACGGTAGCAGAGTAGCAGCCAGTGGAGCTGATATAACAGGGGAGGTACATGCTCCCTGTACGCCACTCTGGTGAGCAATCTGGCTGTCTCATGTTGACCATTTGAAGCTTCCAAACAGTCGTCAAAGGCCACCCTACGTATAGCACATTGTAGGAGTCTATTCAGGATGTAACCAGAGCGTGGAACATCGTAGCCAAGTTTGACATCCCAAGGTGCAGGCGCAACTGGGGCACAAGTTTTAATTGTGCAAATGCTCCCCTGGCACTACTGAAACCTGGAATTCCAGGCTCAGCAGTGAGTCCAGGCTATAGATATTTATTTTAGGCTATAGATATCTATTCCATATCTATAACCTAAAATAAGGATACAGAACTGGATTGTTTCTTAGGACAGAGAAACTTTTCAGGATCAAGTTTAACATTCCAGGCAGATCATATCATTAATGATTGTGTGCTAGGGTAATAAAATTTGCAGTGAAAATAGTGGGAATGCAGTCTGTATTTTGATTAAAGACTTAGTCTAGATATAAAAATGTTTTAGTGTCTCTATCACCCATTTAAAAGTTATGTAACAGCTTAATGGGGCCAGATCCCATTTGATCTTGGAAGCTGGACTGAGCTATGCCATACCTGATTGTTGCATGGATGGGTGACCCCCAACAAACTCTTAGGTGTTGTGAGGTATATTTCAGAGGAAGGAACTGGCAAAATAATCTCTGAATATTTTTGCCAAAAAAATACAAATCCACCTCTGAGTTTTTTGCCTTCTCTGACCAAATATTACCAAGGAAAGCCTGTGATAGGTTCACCTCAGGGTTGCCATAGACAAAAAAATGACTGGAAGACACACAACAGCATTGACTCTATGATATTCGTGGGATTGCTATTGAGTCAAAGACAATTTGAAGGCCCATTTGTATGTGTATGCTTTCAAGTTATCAATCAGCTTATGAAACTCCATTAATTTCATAGAATTTTCTTAGGCAAGAAATACTCAGAGGTGGTTTTTCCTGTTCCTCAGTATGTCGTTTTTCCTCATATACTCACCACAAATAATAACCTGTGGCCATTATTTTTGTTTTCTCAGTTTGCAGCCATTACTCTGCTTTTTACACATTGCTTTTTAACTTTCATCAGTAGCTTTTACAGGTCTTTTCTATTTTGCCTTTTATTTGATACAAATAAAAGAAATAGAATATGTTCTATTCATGTATTATTTGTAAATGTAGGTTGAACTCAACAAGTATAGCTGTTGGCTGTATTTTAGAGGACGAAACTGGAAAAGCCACCACTGAATATTCCTTGCCTAAGAAAATCCTATTAAATTCATGGGGTTGCCAGAAGTCAACAGAAGGCTTGAAGGTGCCCACACAGACAGATACACACACAGAGTTGTGTATTCTTGGCTGCTTAGGCTCCTAACAATCATAAATAAACATAGAAAATTAATTGACCTCAGTTTATAGAAGAGCAAATTCACTCCCAATGGCCGTTATTACAATTTCTGTTCCACATGCAGTTTGGCTTGCTTCATGCTGTTGTCTGTTATGAGTTTGCACTATTTGTGAGATCATCTATAATGTGTAATGTCAGCCTTGAGACTTCAGCTGAATGAGTCCCAGTTCCCTTTCTGAGTTACGGTACATCTATCTATGATTGAAAGCCTAGAGAGAGAGTTATGCTTATCCAGTTTTTAGTGGCAAAGTGTCACATTTTGGACTTGAGATTTAGAATTGTTTCAGTAAATTTTGGATAAAAAAATTCTTTTATTACAGTGTATATAAATGTTGAAAGGCATTTCTTTTGTCAATGCAGGTGATAAAACAACTACAACTTTGATGATTTTTCAGACAGTTAGGTTTTATTGTTCTTTTGTACCAGGAATTTCAACACACACACAAATACCTGAGATGCTTGCTAGTGTTATAGGTCATTTGGGACACAATACATCTGCTCTGGCATTGTAGCAAATTCTTCACACCACTTAGAAAAATTACTTTTTTGTGTACAATTTCCATTATGCCAATGCTAACTGTGGGATTCTGTCAAATTCCATTTTTCAAATTCTTTCACATGAAAAACTAGCTGTGTACTGAAAGCTGAACATTTGCTCCTGATTTTCAGGATAATCCTAGGTTATAAAATTATTTTAAAGGAGGGACACACAAATTCTTCTTTTCTTTTGGAATCTTTTTCTGAGTGGATTAATGCAGTCTATATAATTATTATTCATCTGTTTAGAATTATAGAGAATCTTGCTGAGTTGGGTCTTTAGCAGTACAAACTTGACGCTTGGGAGTTCTAATAGCAATAATAGCTAGGAGAGATTATATGCTTTTTCAGCAGAATCCTACCATTAATCCATTAGCAGCAAGCAAAGGTGCTCTCCCCTTTTCACTAAAAGAATTCAAGGTCTACCTCAAAGCTTATGGGAATGTCTTGACCTCATTTGAGTTAAGTGAATGGGGTCTAGCCAAATAAATAACACAAGTTACCAGCAAATAGCCAGGTAGAAATAGATTAGTTGTAGCCATGTGTGCAGTGTCCAGATTTTACATGGTTTAACAGGCATGGGCAAACTTTGGACCTCCAGGTGTTTTAGACGTCAACTCCCACAATTCCTAATAGCTGGTAAACTGGCTAGGATTTCTGGGAGTTGAAGTCCAAAACACCTGGAGGGCTGAAGTTTGCACATGCCTGTTCTAAAAGATATTTTTCACTACCATACTAGAGGTCAAGATACACAGTAGAAGAGCCCAAAAGTATGTCTTCCTGTTACTGGTAATATAATATAATAACAGATTAAATGAGAACACACTTCCATTTCATGATATCTACAGTGAGTTACCTGAAGCTATCCTATTTGCTTGTACCACAGTAAGTAGACATCTTCAGTAGGTTCAGAAACAATTCTCTACTACTGAAATTATTTGATGGCAACAGTGAAATGCATTACTTCTTGTTATTGGGAAATGGCATTTAAAACAAGGTGTCAAATGCTGCTTCTGCACAGCCATTTAATCTCACAATGTGGATTAAAGAGAACTGGTTAACTGTGGCGTGCCTACACAGGCATTTCACGAAACAGCTAGAAGTTGGAATGGTTGTCACAAAGATCCACTGACTGAGGATTGATCTGATACAAAGATGTTTGGAAAGAAGCACTGAAAAGAAGCAGGCTATCTGTTGAGAATTAGTAAAATTGGCTTTTAATATAAGGTACATTTGGTTATGAAGCTCACTGAGCAGTCTTAGGTTTAGCACTGTCTCCAAGCCTAATTTATTTCAGATTGAAGGAAAGATGAGATATAAATGAAATCATCAATAAAATAACATAAAATAAAGAATACAGCAATTATTCGGATCATGGTCTATGAATTCAATTGTGTTCTCCCAGATCTAGTTAGGGAGAGATTAATCTCCATGTTCTTCTTTTCCCAGTTCAAGACTTATCTTTTTTCTTCTTTTCTGGTTCTGTGGATAGAAGAGGGAGATTAAATCGTTTTTCATTTTCTGGGCAAGAGCAAAGCTTCACCTCTCCCACACAAATATGTATCATGGAAACCGAATAATACTGACTTTAGATTAGGTTTGTCTTCTAGATTTTTTTCAGAATGCCAAATGAAAAGAACAAACAGCTGACCGATCTTATTCTAAGCATAAATCTCAACACTAATCCAAGTCATACATCTAAGTATAAAATATGTCAGTTTGCATGTCAAATATATTAAGGAATCTGACAGGAAATGAACCACAAAAATATCCTGAATATAATGCCTAATGAAAGTGAAAAATATCTTTTTTTTTTGTTTGATCCTCTTTAAGGATTAATTTTACCTCTTAGGATGCTTTCTTTCTATATATAGTAAGGGAAGATAAGAGACAAATGATAATAAAAGGTATTCAGAAGTTACATAATGCACTTTTCATGAGGGAATGAAAAATGCATCTGAAGTTAGAAATGAATAATATTACAGTAATCATTCATGGGATGACAAAATCTATTTTTGGTGCCTTAAGATTGAAACAGGCTTGGTTGTCTTAAGAGAAATAAGCACAAGCATTTTTTATTGATAAGAAAAAGCATTCTCATGCCATGTGATTGTGGAGGTGCTTCAGAGTTTGGTCTTCATTCTTCTGAACTGATGTAACGTCTAGTTTCCACATTAATTTCAACACAGGGAAATGCTTTATAGATCCACCATGCTGTGTATGTGAAGTTGTTCACCCAACTGAAATTGATAAGAGAACTTTTTAGTTTACTATATAGTTAAAAAATTATACCTCCTGGAGGAAAATTAATAGGGATATATTTATTATAGCTTGACTATCTCTTATCTAAATATTTGGGACCAAAGGTGCTTTGAATTTTGGATTTGTTGTGATTTTGGAATATTTGCATATACATAACGAGATATCTTGGATATGAGAACAAAGTCTAAACATGAAATTCATTTATGTTTCATATATACCTGACGCATATAGACTGAAGATTATTTTATACATAATTTAACAATTTTCTTCTTGAAACATTGAACCATCAGAAATATATATCCTCTAGAACAGTAATTCCCAACCTTTTTTTGACCAGAGACCACTTGGCCAGGGACCACTTTGACCAGGGACTACTTTGACCAGAGGCCACTCTCCAACATTAGTAGCAAAAGGATTACAAATCAGTTTTTGGTTAACTTTAGATTCTGTTTGTTTATTTGGGGTGCTGGTTCAGAAAACTGCATTGGATAAACTACATCAGCTCTAGTTTCTGATACAGAATGTATGCCATCCAGTAGTCACCATCTGCTCACCCACAGAAAACCATATTTAATCATCTAGAGCTGATGTGGTCTATCCAATGCAATTTTTTGAATCATCACTCCAAATAACCCCAGGCCTAAAAATGAAGTAATCACACCTATGCACCCCCACCTCCAGGCACCATGTGGACTGACTCCATTCAGGGGGAGGGAGGGAGGGAGCGAGGAGGAGGAGAAGCAGCAGTCAGGAGGCTTGTTGTCATGCCTTTCATGGGTAGTCAGCTTCTCCCCTCCCGACATCCCCGTTGCCTCGGCACTATAAGAGGGTTTCACAAGACCAGTCACTCTCATTGCAACAGTGTAGTAAGGGTGGGGCCGCGGACCATATTTTAGTTCTTGCGGACCACTGGTGGTCCATGGACCATAGGTTGGGAACTACTGCTCTGGATGCTGGAAAGCAAGAGTAGGGTGTTATTTTTGATACACTGATGTCAAAAAGGTTACTGATTCGCTGATGTTTTGTCATGGTTCCATTAATCTTTCTAGATCCTTTAATTATGGTCGAAATGTAAAATATGTTTTTGTTAATTAGAATTTATTATTATTAATTAGGGTGGATGTCAGAAGAAGAAATATTAGAATTGGAGGGGATTCACCAGATGATTTGATTGTTTAAGCAGGCTAATCAGTGTGACTTCTTTTGTAAAACAGCAAAGAGAAGGGAGAAAATAAGAACAACTTTCCAGAATAGCTGGATTTGTTGAGTAGGATGTCGATGTTTGAGAAAGATAGGGGAAAATAAAAGAATAAAAGGAAGGGGGGAAGTATGTTTTGGACAAGAATTATAATTATAATAATAATTATATTATTAATAATATTAATAATAATTTTATTTATACCCCACCACTATTTCCCAGAAGGACTCGGGGCAGTTTATAGAAGCACATACAGTGCCATAACACATAAAAATAGAGGTAAAATTACATCACATATTAAACAATGATAACAACAGTTAAGATAAAAACAACACATTACAAAAAACTCAATTTAAAAATCAATAAAACATAGAACAAATTGCCATAAAATGAATAATATAGCATCCCAGCTGTGGCCGAATTCAAACATTAAAGTGTCAGTGACAATATTAGATTGTTTGGTCCTTTGATTAGCAGATATCTTAATGGGTTGTTGTGATTTTCCAGGCTATGTGGCCATGTTCCAGAAGCATTCTCTCTTGATGTTTCGCTTACATCTATGGCAGGCATCTTCAGAGGTTGTGAGGTCTTAATCATTTCCAAAGGCCTGCCTGAAGAGCCATGTCTTCAGTTTCCTCAGCAGCTAGTCAAGGCCAACAAACTACAATGGCCCCTTTAGAAAACCCGGTCTTTTCGACCTGAAAGGTAGCAATTTCCCACATCCCACTTGTTATTGTATTTGCATTGGATAAGTGTCCCCCAATGGAGATCAATCACACAAACAGAGCATTTGAAGAGCGAGTGAAATGTAAATTTTATAGAAGTGATAGAGTTGCCTTAGGATTGCTATACATTGTACACAACAACAGAAGGAAAGAGACCAAATGAACTTTTAGGGTTGTAAGATAAGATTTTGAAACACATTTCCCTAACTTGAAAGCTCCCAGACATCACATTCCCAAACTCCTGAGGCAACAATCCAAATATAGGTTTTGTCCTCTATGTGAAGAAAAAATCAGTGTTGGAGGAAGGCAATTATAAGAATAACAGAAGAGCCCTTTTGAAAGCAGCACTATCAAAATGTGTTCCCCTAAGGTCAACAATGTTAACCTGCATACCATTCTCTGCAAACCTAATGGTCTGGCCCAGACTAACATTTCAGTGCACGTTAATTAACTTAGCTGATTAAAAGAACCACTTATTTGTATTTGTATACTGAATTAATTTTCCAGTTAATTCAGTGGAAACATTATTGAATTAATTTTCAAACATTTGTGTTCCAAGCTTTGAATGTTTCTTTTTTCTCTTGCAGGCAGATCATGTGTAATGTCTGGTAGCATTTGTAAATGTAACTGAATCAAAGGACAAATTGAAAGAACACTTGTTCAGATCATTGTGATTTATTTAGTATGTTTTCCAGGCACATGTTTTCCCCATTTTGAAGCTAGGTGTCCCCACACACTTCAAAATGAGAAGTCATAAAACAGCATTCCCAATCTTTGGTCTTCAGATGTTATCAGTTGAGTGTTTGAACAGCCCCCAACAAACACAGCCCACTGTCAGGTATGATGAGAGCTGTTTGTCAGGGAGTGGCCAACTACGGAAGTCTAGGGGACTGTGTTAGTCCTTCAGGAAATCTTGGTGGGCCACCCACCATAACCATTCCTGGGGGGGGGGGAAATCAATATCTTTTCCCCTCAGTGATTTCTAAGGGACAGGAGGACATTATTTCCGTTTTGGACCCTAGAAGGCATTTTGAAGCATAAGCCCTCCCCCATCCCTTTTTGAGACAAATTGCAAAAATTATGTTCACCTTTGGGGAGTCTAGGAGGACACCAACACCGTGGAAAAGCTCTCCACATCCTCTAGAAACCGTATTGGGGCATTTGAGGTATTTTTTAAAAAATGTCTGGGGACACATGTCAATTCTTTTTTTTATAGGTCAACAATATCTGCTTATTGATGAACTACAATCATAAAACACTATCACGATTTGAATTGGTGTGAAAGACCTTTAGCGTTTTGAGGGTTAAAAAAAAGCAATAAAGAACATTCTAGGACAGCCAATGTTATTTTTATTATTTCTGTTCTGAAAAAGGAAAATAAAGTCTTCCTCTCTCCCCATCTATATTAGGTTTTTGCTTTTACTAGTCAAATTTAAAATACACACACACACACACACACACACACACATTTCATTAATATTTGTCCACTACCAGCAACACATAGCACTTAGATTTTACATGCCTCACAACCTCTGAGGATGCCTGCCATAGATGTGGGCGAAACGTCAGGAGGGAATACTTCTAGAACATGGCTATACAGCCCGGAATACATACAACAACCCAGATTTTACATGGTTAACCACATGCACAAATGATGATTGATTTTGAGCACTGAGCTATACAACTCTTTAAATCATTCTCTGAACCTGATGGAACTACCGGTATGAAAAAATATCTGTGATCAAAAACTCTCTTCTGAAAACAACACTTTAGCATGTCGTAGATGCTTTGATCTCAATTTGAGGAGCAGTACTGAATAGCTGGAGTGATTAATAGAACGGGAAAAATTGATTGCAGTTCAGTTTCTTGACAAAAGCATGAGCTTGACAGCATTCAAGACTCAATACAAGACACAATGTGCCTGATCTCTGAATTCCAGATATTTGCAAGGCCTCTGCAGAAATAAAATAAGCACAAAATCTAGGTGAATTTTTTGAAAAAACAACCTTCTCTCAAATGCACAAAATTTATCATGTGAAGAAATAATGACATCTCGCAAGCTGGTATGAAAGGATAGGATGAGAAGAGAATTTAACATACCCAGTCTCCAAATAAATCTGGAAAGTTTGTGATCACCGATCTCCTGAATCTCTTCTGATTTGTCCATAAGGCCTGAGAAACCATAAGTGATTCTTCCCAGTACTGTACAGCTATGATAGTGGTATATGATAGTCTTTCAGCTATGTATTGCTAGTAACTATATTTGTGATTTTGAATTTTGTATCCATAGCTGTCCACCCAACCATCAGGTCACTGTTTCTTTTTAAACATAATGTTGCTGTTTAAGATGAAAACAAGTAAGTCCCCTCACACCTGATAGTCTATTGTCAGGGTAAAAAGGAAATCTTGAATTGTAACTTAATTAAATCAATGGATTTCTGTGTGTTTCCATAGGATATGATTGGAAATAGTCCAAGATATTAAGGGTATTAAGAATTTCAAATGGCAAACCTTATTGTGGTAGAAGTTTGTTATAGGCCACCAAATCCAAGACAAGATGGTGGATGATTTACTGAAACAAATGTCAGAAATCTCCGGGCGGTTCCAGACAGTGGTTTAAACCAGGATCTATCGCGTTTTAAAAACGTGGAAGCTTCTAGTCCACACATGCCCCAGAAAGTATGTGCTTTCTGGGGCGGGTGTCCAGATGCCCTGCTGGAGTTTCCAGCAGGGCACCTGGATACAAAATAAACCCCCTTTAAAAGCCTTTTAAAAAGCAAAATAACTCACTAGGCCTCAATTTTTCCTTCTTCGGCCCTCTTCTGGGTCGTACCAATGGAGAGGGTGTTGGCAGGAACGATTCTCCTCCTCCCCCTTTCCAAGAGTGTCATTGGTACGACCCAGAAGAGGGGCAAAGAAGAAAAAATTGAGGCCTAGTGAGTTATTTTGTTTTTTAAAAGGCTTTTTAAAAGGTTCCCCTGACATTAAGTCCAGTCGTGACCGACTCTGGGGGTTGGTGCTCATCTCCATTTCTAAGCCGAAGAGCCAGCATTGTCCATAGACATCTCCAAGTTCATGTGGCCGGCATGACTGCATGGATGTTGGGTTATCTAAGCAATCATGCATGCATTTTCAATGTGGGATGGTTTATGTAGTTAGTTATGTCTGTTGCTTAGTAACCTGACAAGCTGCATTCCAGAGTTGATGACACCATTTAGGGGGTTTTGCATATGAAATGGGAAATGGGTGTATCCTTTCTGGGGACACACAGGAAGTGATGTACAGATGCCTCTTCCTGTCTCTTCCTCTTCGCTCCTGGCCATGCCATGCTGATGTTCCTGTCTGTTAAGAGATATGTAGTTTCCTGAACTGTTTTTCTTTGGAACTAAGATGTTTTTGCCTGTATGACCATCATCATACAAGATTGTGAGTAAACATATTTTTGCTATTTTATTTGATGTCTCTGATGCTTATTTTATGCGCATGACTTTTTAAAGGGAAAGGGAGGCTGGATATTTTGTCTTACTGTTTAATTTCTTTTTACCTCTGCTCACATAAACCCCTAGTCTTCTGCGTTTTTACTGCTCTGCACGAATGTTTAACCATATTGGAATCATAATCTTAACAGGTTATGAAAACATATTCCTATTAATGGAGCGCCGTTACCTTCCCACCGGAGCAGTACCTATTGATCTACTCACATTTGCATATTTTCGAATGCTAGGTTGGCAGGAGCTGGGGCTAACAGGGTTTTGGGAGGGGGTGGAGGCTGTCTTGGATTTCTAGGGCTTCAGAAGCCCAGAAATCCCGAGACATCTGTGCGGATTGGGACTGGAAGTTGCACAACACATTCCCTGCGCTCAATCCACACAGCCCCCACAACTGGAAAGACATGGTTCTTTTGAAAGATCTGCATCTTTCCAGCTGACAAATAATCTCGGGACAAAGGAGAGTTTTCCTCATTTGTGCCGAAACCATTTGTGTTTACCTGAGGCGTCATTTGGATGCCCTTCTTGAAGAGGTGGGAGCTCCTGCTTCTAAGGGACTATCTGGATGGGCCCTCCAAGAAACAAGAAATTGTTGTTATGCTGAATTTCAGTTATCAATTGGGGGAGGGGATCACTCTGCTAAGCATAGGCTCTCCAATACATTCCTGGTGTGCCTTGCTAATAATTTCCACGTTCAAAAGGTAGAGAAAGGAACAAGAGGATCCACAATCTTGGATGTCATCCTAATCAATATGTGGAACTGGTCACTGGAATCAAAGCAATTGGTACTTTAGAATAATAATATAATAATAACTTTATTCTTGTATGCCGCCCCATCTCCCCAAAGGGACTCAGGGTGGCTTACATGGGGACCAGGCCTAGTAATAAACAATAGAAGGGAGTGACCATGTAAATTCATTATTGTGGGATAGGTTAAAAAAAAAAGAATACATTTGGCTTTCCATATGCACAGATGCTGTGTTCACAGATTCAACTATCCATGGTTTGAATTTTTAAAAAATCTTCAAAATCAAAACTCAAATTTACAACTTTCTGTAAGGAACACCATTTTATTATGCCATTGTATGTAATGGGAGTTGAGCATCCACAGATTTTGGTATCTATGGAGGGTTCCAGAACCAAACTGTAGTAGACCAAGGCCCCACTATATTGTCGAACATGAATCTTGTTTTTCAGTGAAGCTGATTTTATCAAGGTCAGGGAAATACTTGGCAAGAGATGCTAAAGCAAAAAGTTGCCCAGCATGGGTGAGATTACATGAAGAAGGAGCTGCTAAAAGCACAATTACAAGCCATTTCCAGAAGAAGAAAAATGGGAAACACCTGAAAAGCCTATGTGGCTTCACAGTAAAATCAAGGAGGAAATGAAAAGAAAAAAAGTGTATATATATAAATAATTGGAAGGAAAGATGAATCACTAAGGAAGAATACAGATGTGTAGCCCAACTTGAGCTGAAACTGTCTAGGGAAGCGAGAAGCGAAAGAAACAATGTTTTCAGATATGTCCAAAACAAGAGAATAGTTGGACAAAATGGTAGGATTGCTGCTCACTGAGCAAAGATGGCAAAATGCTAAAAGGTCACAGTGAAAAGGGAGAACTGCTCAACATCTATATTGCTTTAGTTCCCCCCCCCCCCCAAAAAAAAAGAGTTTGCATACTTCTATATAACAGCAGAGACCAAGGACTGCAAATCGATTGATGAGGAGTTAACTAGGAAAGGCTGCCATAGTTTGCTTTTCCGTGAGCCTATTGGAAAGAGAAAGATTCTGCCCCTTTCATCTATCCCTTTCCAATTTTTGAAATTTTAATTTAGTCCCAGTATACTGAGGACAAAGAGGAAAGTGGGAGGAGGAAAAAAAACTGGTACATTTTAATAGCAACTAAAAAAATAGGACAAAAGAAGATTAATTAGGATTATCCCTGCCAAATTGTGACATTATTGGAAGATGCACAATAGTAAACCAAAGGTATATATTTAATATAGTACAGTGGAGCTATGTTTTCTGGGTAAGTTTGTGCTGAGTTGTAGCCTCCCGCCCCTTAACAGAGAGGTATGTCATGCTGTTGTTCTGAGGCCCTGATTACACTGACTGTTTAATGCAGTTTGAAACTAACTTCAAACTACCAGACAACAATGACCCTTTCTACATTTTCATCCAGATTCTCAGCTTTGAACTGAGTTATATACAGTGTAGACTCATATAATCCAGTTCAAAGCAGATAATCTGGATTATTTTATTTGATAATCTGGATTATATGGCAGTGTAGAAATGTTGATGCGCATCGGTGCTCTGTGGTTTGTGAAATCATCATCCGGGCCTCTAACTGGTTTCACGATTTTGTATGCACAGGGAAATCACTTCCTTCAGTATCAGTTTGAAACTGCATTAAATGGTCAGTGTAGATGGTCTCTATGGCCCCTTGCACACAGTTGAATAAAATCCCACATTATCTGCATTGAAAAAAGCTGCTGCTGCAAGATCTACAGAGATACTTGCTGGAACACTTCAGCAAGTGAGAGTTGAATAGTGGTAGGATAAAACCCGGAACCTCAAGCCATGGCTGATACCAAATGAGAGACTCCCTCCTGGGCACACAGAAGACCGAAATACAGAGCCAGCCTTAAGAAATGGGGCCACAAAGTGGAATCCGTGACATGCAAGTGTGGAGAAGAGAAAACCACAAACCACCTATTACAATGCAGTCTGAGCCCTGGCATATGCACAATGGAGGACCTTTTTATAACAACACCAGAGGCACTCCAAGTGGCCAGCTACTCATCAAAGGACATTTAGTATAATGCCAAGTTTTTAAACTTTGTTTGTGTTTTTAAATACATTACAACTCTCGTTTTACTTCTGATACAATGAAAAACTGATTTGAAAAAGATCTTGGACAACAAGTTAAACATGAGCCAACAATGTGTTGTGGCGCCAAAAAAAAAAACCCAATGGGATTTTGGCCTACATAAATAGGAGTGTAGCGTCTAGATCCAGGGAAGTCATGCTCCCCCTCTATTCTGCCTTGGTCAGACCACACCTGGAATACTGTGTCCAATTCTGGGCACCGCAATTGAAGGGAGATGTTGCCAATCTGGAATGTGTCCAGAGGACAACTAAAATAATCAAGGATCTGGAAAAGAAGCCCTTTGAGGAGCAGCTTAAAGAGTTGGGCATTTTTAGCCTGAAGAAGAAAAGGCTGAGAGGAGACATGATAGCCATGTATTAATATGTGAGGGGAAATCATAGGGAGGAGGGAGCAAGCTTCTTTTCTGCTGCCCTGGAGACTAGTACGTGGAAAAGCGGCTTTAAACTACAAGAAAGGAGATTCCACCTGAACATTAGGAAGAACTTCCTCAATGTAAGAGCTGTTCAGCAGTGGAACTCTCTGCCCCAGAGTGTGGAGGAGGCTCCTTATTTAGAGGCTTTTGAGCAGAGGCTGGATGGCCATCTGTCAGGGGTGCTTTGAATGCGATTTTCCTGCTTCTTGGCAGGGGGTTGGACTGGATGGCCCATGAAGTCTCTTCCAGCTCTATGATTCTATTATTCTAGGTGGAATATATGGCAGTGTGGACAGTTCAAAGCTGATATTGTGGGATTTTCTGTTTTCATGTTCTGGGTTATATGACTGTGTGGAAAGGCCCTACAAAATAGGTTAGCAAAAGAATGCATGCTTTTTGTGTTACTATCATGTTTCCCTATAAATGTGGGTTAAGGGAATGCTTTTTAAAAGACTTCCAGAAATAATGGCACTCCAACTAGAAATGCAGGCATGCATAACTTTATAGTTAAAGAAATCCCTCCATCATTAATCTGATTAAAAGCACATGTGTCTGATTAGCATGGGATGGGGCGAGAGGGGATTCTCAACATAGCTGGACACTTGTTCTCTCTGAAGTAACCACATTTCTTATTGAAGACCTGAGAACAAAGGTCTTAAGTTGTACTGTACTTTGAAGTCTGACTAGACTGCTGATTTGCTTCCAACACTGAGGTAAGCTCCAGATGTGACCTTCTTAGGAGCAAAATCCTCCTTTCCACTGGGGTGCTTTCTTAAATCATATCAATAGGCCAACTTTATAGAGATAAAAAACAAAGAGCAGGACAGTATTTTGTCGATAGACCCACAGAGAAACTGGAAACAAGGAGATTATATTTATGATACTTTGTTATGCTTTGTCAGTAGAAGGGAACGTGCTTTCCCCACCAAAAATAATATGCAATTTTGAGGGCATTTTCCTGGAAATGAAATGAAGGAAAGCATTTTTTCATATGCAATATTCCCCCACAAGTATTTCTTGGTATCCTTTGTTGAGTTTTCACTCTTTCGCAGGTGGCTGCTGTGAGCGATGTGAACATTAAAAACTACAGCAACAACAGAGGGGAGGAAAGGAGGAGTGGTAAGAGTAATCTTGCTCTGGAGCCCCTGATGGCACAGTAGATTTAATCCTTGTTCTGGCAGGACTGCTGACCTGAAGTTTGGGTTGCTGACCTGAAGGTTGCTGGTTCGAATCCAAACTGGGGAGAGCATGGGTGAGCTCCCTCTATCAGCTCCAGCTCCAAGTGGGTACATGAGAGAAGCCGTCCACAAGGATGGTAAAAACATCTGGGCGTCCCCTGGGCAATTCTCTCACACCAGAAGCAACTTGCAGTTTCTCAAGTTGCTTCTGACATGGAAAAAAAAGCATTGGCCTATCGTTCATTTCCTGTATGTGGAAATGTAAAGTCTACCAAGTGAAAGAAGGGAGAAAGAATAAATTACAGGAGAAAGAAAGGAGAGAATAGAGGAGTGCTGACTTGTCTTTCCTCGTCTTCTTTATTGCTATCCTACCATACCGTATTTTGCTTGTTCTCTGACTTTTGTGTAAGTGCATTTATGGCTTATGTCACTCATTTCCTTTCACTGGTGAGTGAGAAATGAGGTTATCAAAAATCCATGTAGTTCTGTTTTCTTTGCTCCCAAGCTCAAAACAGTGAGAAGGCACAGGAGGGAGAAAAATCATGGAGCATATTCTTCACCTTCGTTCTAATAAAATGATAATAGTAGCATATAAATGTAAATTTAAACACCAAATGAGAATTAAGTAAGTGCAATTATGAAGAATCATCAAACAATAAACAACATCTTATTTTCAATGTAAACCTAATCAGCACAGGTTTTCAAAGCTTTGTAGTGTAAATGTACATTTCTGGACAATGGGTTGGATTATCTGAGGGACAGAAGGCTTCTGTCACAGTAAAATGTACTCTGTCAGAAGAAGAGAGTTTCTGAATCCAATCCATTGAGTACAGACAATTTTCTCTTAACTGAATGGGTTATCAAGGGTCCTAATCTGAGATGGAGGTGTGTCAACTAATACTGAATGGGGTTTCACTCCCCTGAAAGACTGTGTTCCTGGATCTGTCTCTCCAAATGTCAGCCAGGGTAGATGCAACAATCAGGAGTGCTTACTACCAGCTTTGGCTCATACGCTAGCTGCACCCCATTCTAGAGCTGGAGGACCTGAAGATGGTAGTGCATTCACTGGTAACCTCAAGGTTGGATTTTTGCAATGCGCTTTACATTGGGCTACCTTTGTACCAAATTTGGAAACTTCAGCTGATTCAAAATACAGCAGCCACACTGGTTGCAGGAACATCCAGGAGTGAGCATATTACACCTATCCTAAAGCCACTCCACTTGCTGCCAATGTGTTTCTGGGCAAAGTACAAGGTGTTGGTTTTGACCTTTATAGCCCTATATGGTTTGGGTCTAGGTTACCTATAAGATTGCCTTCTCCCATACAATCCGCCCCCACACTTAGGTCCTCTGCAGGGCATCTCCTCCAGCCTGCCAGAATCCGACTGGCAACCACCTCCCAGACCACCTATTTATCAGCCGCCCCACAACTGTGGAATGACCTGCTGGAAGCGCTCCAACAACTAGATAAGCTGTCGGAATTTAAAAACCAACTAAAGACCTAGCTTTTTCGGCAGGCCTACCCAGCCTGTTTTAAGCATGAATTTTAAATTCATGTCTTGTGTTTATTCTCTGTTCTGTATATTTTAATATGTATTTTATATAAAAACATTTTAATATGTGTATTCATGGTAAAGGTAAAGGTTAATGTTTTCCGCTGACATTTTTCTTGTCGTGTCTGACTTTGGGGGTTGGTGCTCATCTCCATTTCTAAGCCGAAGAGCCGGCATTGTCTGTAGACACCTCCAAGGTCATGTGGCCGGCATGACTACATGGAGTGATGTTACCTTCCCACCGGAGTGGTACCTATTGATCTACTCACATTTATATGTTTTTGAACTGCTAGGTTGGCAGAAGCTGGAGCTGACAGTGGGAGCTCACTATGCTCCCTGGATTCAAACCGCTGACCTTTCGGTCAGAAAATTCAGCAGCTCAGCAGTTTAACCCACTGTGCCATCGGGGGCTCCTGGTATTTTAGTATTCATGGTATTTTTACAATTTTTATGTGTTTGGATTATTCTGTAACCCGCCTTGAGCCATGAGGAGAAGTGGGTAATAAATAAACAACAACAACAACTACTTCTTCTTCTTCTTCTTCTTCTTCTTCTTCTTCTTCTTCTTCTTCTTCTTCTTCTTCTTCTTCTTCTTCTTCCTGTTTTAGTTCCAGTTATATTGACTCTGAAATTTGTAAATGGGAGTCTTCCTTTAGCAGAATTTTGGGGGGGGGGATACTTTTTGGACACCTAGTGGTTAAGGACTCAGTTTATCAAAGATTTACAGAAGGATTATATTTTATATAATGTAGGCTCAGGGATTTACAAAAAGATAACCAAACATGTCTAGAGGGCATTTTGGGGTATTTGTGGGCAATGTTTTTTCTGTGTGGCAGGCAAGGTATATGTGGGATTGTGGTTCATAAGTCTCCTACAGTTGCTCACTTTGGCTCTAATGAAATAATTTCTGAGCTGTAGAGAGAAAAAAATAACATTTCCTTGGTGATAATCTGAAAGGATTAGTAAAGCCTAAATCTGTTTTCTATAGTCCCAACTAAAGTAGATCTGTTAAATGAATTGAATTTACATAAGAATTGATTGACCTTTCAGCAATTCATTCAATGCAGTTAAGATGAATGCAGAGAAGAAAGTGAGTTTAGGACTGAGATGGGAACTTTATTCTCTTAATCAAAATTTTCACTTTTTCCCAGTAGTTTGGAATCATCTGAGTTCAGTAGGAGCCACGGTGGCACAATGGGTTAAACCCTTGTGCCGGCTGAACTGCTGATCTAAAGGTTGGCGGTTCAAATCCAAAAGACGGGGTGAGGTCAAGTCTGTCAGCCGCAGTTTCCCATGTGAGGATATGAGAGAAGCCCCCTGCCAGGATGGTAAAACATCCAGGTGTCCCCTGGGAAACACCTTTGAAGACGGCCTATTCTCTCACACCAGAAGCCACTTGCTTCAATTCACTTCTGACACAATAAAAAAAAAATCTGAGTACTGTACAGAGTTAAATTGACTTGTAGAAAGGTGGCAATAGCCTGAATCTCAACTAGTGTCAAATTATTTATGCAAGTTTATATGATTAAACTTTAGTTAATTAAAACAATTCACTAATACCAGTACAGCTGTCTACCCAGTACATATCTGTAAATCATAATGGTGAAGTCTGAGGCCCCTTGATGGAAATGAGAACTGAGTTAGTCAAGGAGATGTCACAGACAAGCCTTTCTGCTCCATCTGGTAAGTGGCTTCACTCCAGTTCAGAGAAGGATCCAAAACACCAAACATGTTATCATCATCTTGCCTTCGCGTACGTAATTTTAGCTAAGCAGCCCAAAACTGAGAAGTGAAGAAACGGGTGAAAAACTTGTGCTACTGCATTTGTCAGACATAATTCCCATCAACTCTGACCAATACAACTAATTGTGAGGACTAGTGAGAGTTACTCAGAATTTGAAGGAGATAAATATCTAGACTACAACTACCATTGCCACTAGAAAGAATACACTTGCTTGCCAAAGTGAGCAATGCAGAATTTTGTGTCGCCCCTTCCCAAACTTAATAGTGCTCCAGATCTCTCATTTTAAGAAACTTGTCTACAGTTGACTGATCCAGAGAAATTGGTGGTTTCTGTATATAAATTGTGCCACCAGTGCCAAACTGTATGAGATCTGGCTTTGTGCCTGGATATGAGAAGTTCAGGATGTGTACTATCTCCTACCATTAATAGCACTGAAGTGGGGAACTGCACTATAGATTCAAGCTATTTCTATTTTCCGAGATCTGTAAGATTTTTTTTTGGCTCTGTACAGGGTGTTTGAAAAAGAACTCCCTATTCACCATTTAAATTAAATGGTGAATAGGGAGTTCTTTTTCAAACACCCTGTATATGACATCATGTATAGAATAGGCAACAAATTCATTCTTTTTTTTCAGATTTTGGTCAAGGGGGAAGGCTTGGTGGATTTGCCTCCTCCTTGCCATTTTCACTATTGCCCATTCTATGTTCCTCATCCTAAAATTAGCGCAAGAGATGTTGCTGGCTCAGGTAAAGGGCAATATGGCAGCATCTCTATTTAAGCTGCAGAAGTTTATGAAACTGACAATTAATGAGTGATAGAATAAGGTCCACATGGCAGAGCAATGGACCAGTTGAAGGGATGTAAAACATGTGACAGGATGCACGCAGCTCTGTCTTCCAAGATCAGAAAATGGCTGGTAAATGGTTCAGGAAATATCACTGGGGGATCTGTCCCTGCTTCTCTACTGCATCTGCTGCCGAAAAGTCTACTTAACACTAGTACAGCCCTGTCATGTAAAGCCAAATCTGTACCACTTTTTAGATAGTGGATTCAGGTGCATGTCCTCACTCTTTGTGTGTTTGGAACAAACATGTTAACAGATAAGAAAAGCAAGTTGTAGTAACAGGGCCCTGGAGGTTGAGAAGAATGTTGGCCTTGCAGGTGTCAAACTATCGCATCCTATGTTTGTCATTTTTTCTTGGAAGGAATGTGATTTCTGCTCTGTTCTGCTATTCCTGTCAAATTCCTGGAAAAATGTATTTCTCCACAAAGCTGTGATTGTGAATTTTTGAGTACTGCTCATCCCATTAGCTGTAATGAGGCAGCTCTTTGAGTGCCAAGAAAGGAAAGATCACCACCACTTCCTCTAGGAAGGGATTCTGCTTCCTGTTACACTCTTCAGATCCTACTAGATCCCAAATACCTGACTCTAAGGGGTCATTAGAGTCAGGCATTAGGAAGGTGCCATCCTGTGAGATCGTCTGTGCTGTACAGGTGAGGAGAGTCCTCAGAACCAAACATGGCTTTGTGGTTGCTGTTGCTTTTCATGCCTAAGGATGTTCAGATCCCTCCAACCTTCTGTCTTGCTCTCAGAAGGGTGGAGAAAGGTGGGGCAGTGACACTGGCAAATTGTGAAGATCCTTTCTCAGACCACCACATTGTTTTTTTTCTTCACATAGTAGCAAATATACACACCTTCCCATATTCTTCTCAGGGTATTGCAGCTATGCGTATCTTTACTAAATCAATGTCTGCTATTGACTGTCTGTATAAGGACCACTATTTTAGGAACTACTTGACCATGCATCTGGTAACATTGATTAGACTATTGCCTGATTTAGAATAGATAACATTGATTGAAAATTATTTTGTAATCATACTATTAACTCATCAACCTACATCCACTGAAATACGTTGTATGTTACCTTTTAACCTTCACACTTAGATTGGCAGTACTGTAGTTATTCCCTAAATGCAACTTGTTCTTTCAGTCTCTCTCTCAACTTCGACAAATGCCACCTACTCTACAAATCCTTCCTTCCTCTCACTTTTTTAATCAATCACCATCCTTGTGCAAATTCACCAGTCTGATGGGACAAATGACCATTGAAGGTTCCACATGTATCATTCAATCTGCATCACAGCCTTTAACAGATTATGTGGCACGACAAGGACAGAAGCTTCCGTTCTCACCACAGATGGCAGGAGAGGTCAAATTGTCCCTACTAGTAAAAGTAGATCCCAAAACTTAGTGTATAGATCATTGCCTTGTTTGTTTTCACTGCAGTTTCCTAGGAATACAAATCTCATGAGGATCCTGACCTTCTTATTTAGTCTGGATAAGAACCATGGTGCTTGCAAGAATAGGTTAATGTGGATATTGAGGAGTCAGGGGAATATAAGCAGCATGGTGTTATTTTGACACACAGCATGTCTGTATTTTCATAAAAACACAAATCCAAATATTAAAGTGTATTCTGCATATAAACTGGAATTTTACTGTTCTACTGTAAAGCACCATGTGTACTTGATGATGCTGTATAATCATTCATAAAATACATGCAGCTGACAGATGCATAATTTTGAATGCTGAGGGTTGAATACAAAATGTTCCTTTCCCAATGGAATGAGCTTCCTATAAGGCATCTGGAGCAAGCTCTATTCATACAAAGTTTTCAATCTTTTCCATGAACCTACTTGGGAGGCATTTGCTCAAGCAGTGGCATTTATATTCGAGAAATAACTAAACAAAGCCTCATGGTGAGTGGAAAAATATCACAAATGCACAATGTAAGATTATATCTTTATTTCAGTTTAGTTAAAACGTACGTTTCATTGAAACTGTGTAGCACGCTTTCCCCAACAATTGTAGTTGAATTGTTGATCTAAACAATACAGTGTGTACCTTTCTCTATATATACATATACAATATATACAAACTGTACCACACCTATTCAGGAAGGCTCAATATATTGATCACTGAAAACATCAACGTACTCTGAAAACCTGAACTTTGTGGACCCAAAAGAGAATTTATGGTTATTGCAGTATACATATCTGTGAACAAAGAGTGAAAAGCTTAATACCAATAAGGGCTTTCTGTTCCCTCCAATGACGAAAACATTGTGTTTCCATGGCAAAGCCCTTTCAAATTGGGACCTTTGCACACATGACAGTACTCATGGTCATGGGTAAGGTTTCAAAGAAACGTGAAGCAAGTTGGAATTATAATTTCTTTTTGCCTCCAACAGCAACTACCTTTGTTCACGCCACATAGCAAACTGCTCTGAAACTAGCAGGAGTTTCATATCAGTTTGATGGGGCATATAGTACAAAGAGAAAAATAAGACTTCACTGGAATTACATTGGTTGTTGGACAATCCTTGAGTAGTGAATGACAGCCAACTTTTGTTTTCTAATATTAGAATCTTCTTATGCAACTTGAGCACATAGAAATTCAATTTGGGCAGCCTTACTATTTCTCTGGAAATTTTCACTTGAGAGCTCTTTCCTAGATGTATAATATGAATGAATTATGGACATAATGATTTAGCTATGAAGCATATCGAAAGCTTATATACATGACCAAAAAAGTCCAAAACTACATTATATACAATATAATATACATATACACATGACTTATGTACAAAGGATATGCATAAATACTTCCAACAGGTTTTTGTTCTATAAATAACATGTTACATTTCATGAATGAAAGAACATGGAAGACACTAATTGTAAAATGAGGTGACAAACAGTGGTTTAATTAATAATACTGAAACTGCTTACTTAGGTACTCCATAGAAACCGCCAAGGACACAAATGTGTAACAGATTTAGACACAACAAAGCATGAAGCCTAGTGGTACACAGCAAGAACCACTGGAGAAGTTTGTAGTGATTATTTGACAGAAAGCTGCATGATTCACAGCATATTGTCCAGATATCACTGGATTCAAGCTGCAATTCTATACAGATGTATTTGGGAGTAATTCCCACTGGACTTGATGGGGTTTAATTTCTGATCAGCCATGTATAGCATTGCACAGATCGTATCATTTTATTGAGGCACAACGATTAGCATAATCTTGGAACAGTTTAGTTTTCCAGCTGCTGAGATAAACCAATGAATGTAGACAATTCTCCAGTATTGGAAGAGGACAAGGTTTTTCCCTATCCCAAACCAATGGTTTAAAGGATATTGGGACACTGCAGTTGTATTATAAAAAGCTACATGAAAGAGCTGCCATCTTAACCGAGACTTCTCTGAAATATTTTCACATGAACATGGTGTTAAGTACCACTAGTTTAGTTCAATACAGGAAAGAGAAAATATGTTATTATGTAATACATTATCTGCTACATATGTGTAATGCAATCCTGATTCCACTGAAGCCAGTAAGAGACATAAATGTTAAAAAACGGTTTCTCTTTAGCTGAAGCAATTGCTCAGAAAACTGGGATTTTTTTTAAAAAAAACCCTCAATAAATTGTTCTCTTTTTAAAGTTTAGAGCTGCTGCAAAAATTAAGCTCTTGCAAGTACTGTAGGCAGTTGATGTTTTTTCGTTAACTGGATTTTCCAAAAATGGGGGAGATGACCAAAATGATTCAAGTACACTTCATACCACTCTATACTGGATCATGACTTGGATTCGAGCCGTGAAGAGAGGAGGCAAGAAATATTATTATTATTATTATTATTATTATTATTATTATTATTATTAATAATAATAATAAAATGTCAAGCCACTCAGTAGTGGATGCAAGGAGGCTATAAGGGGAGGATGGAACTGATTAGCTTTCTGTAAGGCTGATTGCCATACATAGTGATCTCAGTGGAATTAGAATAGCAGCAGTAGAGGCAAGCAGTGCCCATGCAGAAATGCAAACAAAATCCTCTGCATTATCATATGTACGTAGAAAGACACAATGACATAAACCTACCAAATATTGAAAAATGGGCTGAGACATTTTTCACAGAAAAAAATCCTGTGTTGCTTAATTAGCTAATTACATGCCATTTGATCCCTCTAAACCAACTATTACTTGAATTAAATGAGACTCTTAAACTATTATACCTGTTGAATATAGTTGAAAGCAGTCCACAGAGTACTACATTGCTAAATTGTTGCCTGTCTAGATTCTTACAGAATGTAATGTCCTTTCCAGCAGCATCTGTATATGGAAAGCAGTATTGAATGTGCTCTTAAACAAGTACCAAATGTCTTCAGCCTGAGACTGAAATAATGCAGTGAACACCTACAATTTTGAAAGCAGTTAAGGGACATGATCCTTTCCCCTTACAGGTGCATACCAATACAAAGAGGTATCGCCATGTGATACTTCTTTGTCTTTTGTTATTAATTGCCATCAAGTCAACTTCAAGCTATGGCAACCACATGAATGACAGACCTTTAAGTCATCTTATCATCAACAGCCTTACTGAGGCAGGGCCATGGCCTTCTTGACTGAGTTTAGCCATCACAAATTTGTAAGATCACTCCTCGATGGTATTTACAATGAATGGGAAGTCTGCATGCTTCCCTTTTATCCAAGGAGACCAATCAAGGGCCCTGGGAGGTATGCACAGAGCTTCCATTCCCTGCAAGACCTTGTCAATGCTCAATGTTCAAAGTCAAGGAGACAGATCTCTGCATTATGGAAAGGATCATACTCTTAGTAACCACTGTATACAACCTGTTTTTTAAAAAGCAAAGTTAAGGCTCAAACAGCACTCGTATATTTCAGAAATAAATACACATGAGATGACAATGTAGTCAACCAAAGACCTCTACTTTTTTAAAAAAAAGACTGCTGTAAATATCAGTTGCATTTAGGAATACCAGTTGCCTTATGAAGATAATTTTTGCTATGTGCACCAGTGCCTGGTGTCTTGTATGCAATCATCTGTTCAAAGAAGAACAAATGATAAAAGTAATCTTAAAATTCTTAAAATGGATGGAAAGTTGAAATTAAAAAGTATCATGCAGCCAGTAAATACTGTACTGCCAGTAAACTACAGTAGGACCTCACTTTTACTTGCTTCAAAAATTAAAGCTAATCCATTGGCTATTAACAAGGGGATTCTGCTTTAATAACGGATGACTTCAATGTGATTTTATATGTAACAGCAACTGAATGGGAAAAAACACCTACACTTTTCTTTAAAAAAATCTAACTGCACTATTAAGCCTCAAGAAGAAAAATGCTAATCACTAATTTGCCAAATACTTCTCCTATGTAACCTTTGTTCATTTCAAGAAGCTTGCTTGAGCATACCACTAATGGGCTAGGATGCTTTGTTTACTACTACATACACATTGGTTTACACATCATAGTCATTTTCATGGAATTAATTTTTTTTACAAAATTTTTGATAAGTTTAGTAAGTAGAAATAGAACATGGTAGTTTAGATTGATTGGTTTAGTTATAGTACCATGGAATCTCAATAAATATTTGTTTGGTTTCACAATTTCACAACTAAATTATATATGAAACCCAGTTATGGTTTTGACTCTTTCAAATTAGTTAATCTTCAGCATAATAGGTTTTAAAAATATTTTTGTGGCCAAAAATATAATTTTAAGGATATGCCTCTACAGACAGGCAACACTGGTTGAATTTAGAACACTGATTATACTGTTTACTGATTTCTTTCTAACCTTATTTGGATCATCAACTTACAAAAACATTTTTTCTTAAAGTCAAAATAGTGCTTTTGAGGTCCATACAATTTTTGGTACAAAAATAATAGTGTTTTTTTTTCTCACACACTTTCAATGGTTAGCTGTAAACTAACATTTCTCACATCAATTGTTTCCATTAGGCACATTCAAGTAAATAATAAAATTTCCAAGTAACAATGAGAAAAGCCAAACGGCTTGATAATATTTTTTACAGACAAAGCTGTCCATTCTCTGGAATGGAATAAATAGTCACTTCCCTCAGCCAACGATTCAGGTGGTTTGATGTTAGGATCCATTCCCATCGTGTAGAATAGTTTCTTTTTCAAAAAGTTCACTTATTCTACAATCAGAAGAACTAGCATCAAAGAATCTGCATTTCAAAGGAAGCAGAACGGCAAACGCGGATAAAAAGTCATGTCAGTAGATGGTGCATGAACTCTGTTGTTAAAAGCAGATAGTTAATGCCCATCAGAAGCAGCATTGCTTGTCCAATCCAGAATGATCAAGGTCATACTTCCAGTCATCACAAATATGCCACTGAGCAGGAAAAGAAGAGCCTACAAAGAGAGCAAACAACAAATACAGACAGCATTATTTCATCAGGATAAAAAGATGGAAACAACTGGCTGTGGATGCATTAGACCTTCTTAAACTGTGGGTCCCAACCCAAAATGGCATCCCCTTAGCTCAACATTGGGGTCAAGAAATATTTGACAATAGTAAATGTTTTCTGAATGCCACACATTTCCATAAATAGCAACAGCATGCAGTGTTTAAAGTGGATTCTGCTGCAAATGCTTCAGTTATAATACACCAAAAAGAAAAATCAGCCTGTTTAGCAATTCTTGGAAATGCTAACTTGTGATCAACAAATGTTTGATTTTTATATTTGTTTTACATACCTATATACTTAGGGTCACAAAAAAAAATCTCAAGCAGAAAGCGGTCACAAGTGGAAGAAGTTTAAGTAATCCTGTATTAGAGACTGGAATCTGCCTTTCAAGTTTGCTTTGGAATTTTAAGAGATAAAGTTCCAGATACATATTGCCTTGAATGTTGTGGGGGTTGTGGTTTTGAAACTTATAAACACCCATGCTTAGGAAATAGTCCCTTTACAAATGAGTACACAGCTTCTTTTGAAAGAAGTCATTGTTCCACAACCGCATCTTGCAAATTCCTAAACTTAGTTTTGCATATGCTAGGACCTGCAATTTGTTTTTTGTTTTTTTTGGGTCTTTGAATAAAAAATATTTTATAGAAATTAATTCCATATTCTGATCAGTGTTTAGGATATAATAGAATACAAACCCCAAACTGATACTAAATACTAAGCAGCCCACTGAATTAATTGTAACCAGGCATTTTCCTCCAGAAGTGAACTTTTGTAGAATGTAAAATGCTATTATAAATTATTATTATTATTATTATTATTATTATTATTATTATTATTATTATTATTATTAAATTTATTTATACCCTGCCTTACCTCCCCAAAGGGGATTCAAAGCGGTTTAAGATAAAAGTATAGTATACCATTTAAAATATACAAATATGCAAACATTAAAACTGAACTAAACACCAACAGCACTAAAATTCATAGTTAAAATCCATCAAAACATATTCAAAGTTAAAAACCACAGCATACAACCAGGTATGGACTCATCACTCAACTTCAATATCATCATATTCCATTTTTACTAGTTAATTGAATCAGCATTATCTAGGACTACATCTCTGTACTTACCCCAATCTTCTGTACTGACTTCATTGGCTCCTTCTTCACTAGCTTAATGTAGAAAGCAGATGGAAGTATAAAGATCAGCATGGCAGCAGCAGAGGCACCTACATTAAAAATTAAAGATTGTTTGGGATATTAGTTTCTCTTACACTATTCAGATTTCAATTGAAGTGCTTTCCTTTCAAATAAAATGAACAAGAGCAACCAAACAATGCTTACCAATAAATCCAAATATATCTCGGATTGTGGGGACAAAAATCACAAGGATGTTGGTGAATACCAAAAGGACAAAGGTAATAGCACAATGGCGCAGCCAGCTGAATTCCTTCCCTGAACACAACAGCTGTGTGATGGAGCTGCGGATCTGTAAATACAGGAAATTTCATTGAAGTAATTCATTGTTGGAAAAATAAAATATCCTCCAAGTTACTCATAGGACTGTGACAACTGAAAGAAAACAACATGTGGGGGAAATAGTCTAATAGATTCAAGGATTATTCCTGTCCTTTGCATCCCAGGCCCCTTCTACACTGTTCTTATATCCTAGGATCTTACCCCAGATTATCTGTTTGTCCAAGATGGCAATACAGACTTATATAATCCAATTCAAAGCAGATCCTGGGATGTAAGGACAGTGTAGAAGGGTCCCAGGTTAATCTTTTCCGTATCTAATGTCCATGGAGCAGCTAAAGGAAGGGGCAATGGGCAGCTATGATCTAAACAAAATCAGCTATGATCTTCATCTGTTCCTTTGACCATTCCATGACCATGTCAATGAGATGAGGTGAATTGGAGGAGACAAGCTCTTCCCTCCCCAAGAACGCCTTAGAAAAGGCAATCTCTGAAGATTATTGATTTTAATGCATAGCTATATGTTTACTGTTTGATTTGGTTTTATATGTATTTTTGGCATTAAATTTTGCCATTATGTTGTAAACTGTTTTGAGTCCCCCCAGAGGTGAGAAAAGTGGTACAATAGAGCCCCACTTAACCGAGCTCCGCTAATCCGAGCGTCCGTATTATCCGAGGTGCAGCCGGGGCCGCCCCTCCCTCTCTCAAGTTCAAGAGAAGGAGAGGGAGGAGGAAGTGCCCCATGATCGCTGCTGCCTAGTAGCAGTCGCGAGGCGTTTGCCAAGGGTCAAGGGCTTGCTGAGGGACGTCCCTTAGCGAGCCCTTGGGGAGCCGGCATTTCCCCAGGCAAGCGCCTGAACTGGAGGGAAGAGAAAACTCTTCCCTTCGGTAAAGGTGCTTGCCTGGGAAAATGCCAAGGTGTTGCTCCGCATACCGGAACTCTACTGTATACAAATAAAGTAAATAAATAATGATACCAATATGTGGGCAAAGCTGACAAAATTATTCATTCTCTCCTGTGGGAATAAATAATTTAAACAAGAGCAATTCTACTTTGGAGAATGGGTGGAGCACCTTTTAGAAAACATGTGTCAAACATGTGCAGCTGGCGGGGACGAGAGACAGGGTCTAGACAGGGTCTTCTCAGTGGTGGAACTCCCTCCCTAATGACATCCCTTTTGAGTTTTAGAAAGAAAGTGAAGACCTGGCTATGTGAGCAAGCGTTCAAAGAATAAGTTTTGTTGGCTTCGACTCGGTCTGGACTAAGGTTTATGTACAAGGTTTTTGTGGATGAATGGCTCAAGTATTTTGTATTGTTGTGTATTGGCATCGAATTCTGCCAGTTTTGTAAGCCGCCCTGAGTCCCTTCGGGTGAGAAGGGCGGGATAGAAATGATGGAAATAAATAAATAAACTCCAGACCCACAGGCCAAATCCACCCCATCATGTCATTTTATGTGGCTATCCAAATGCTGGACTACAACTCCTGTATTCTTCATTAGATATTATCATGACTAGAACTGATGGCAATTGTGATACAGTAACATCTGGATGGCTGCAGTTTGTTCTGTCACGATAGTGGGGTTTGAATTGAGATATAAGCTTGTGGATATGATGTCTGGCATTAAAATGTCCTTTAAGCTTTTCCCAACCTCAGAGCCACAAGTGGTGTTGGCTTGCAATTATCCCCAGTCGACATGGGGAATAATAAAAAGTGATGGGAGTTGTTATTCAATAACATCTGGAGATGCAAACTGAGTAAAAACTAAAGAGCACCAACCACTATGTAATTATATATATAGTTGCCCCTCTTTATCCACGGATTTTTCATTGGATTCAATGGCCCTTTGAAGGTGGCCATAATGCTGATGTTCCCTGTTCTAAAGAAAAGGGAAAACCAACATAGAAGGGACTTAGCCAGAATTGAGCTTGTATCAATAGAAAAAAAAATAAACCAGGATATTTATTGATAGCAAGATTTCCCCTTCCTCCCTCAATCCATGAGAAACTTTTTAAAGGAGCAAATGAACTTATAAGAGTAGACATCTGTGAACTTTCTTAGGTTCATTTATCTTGAGAACAAGCATTTAGTTAGGTCAGTTCTTTTTCATTATGTCACTTAATTCCTTTAAAAACGAAACAGATCCAGTGACAAGAAAGCAATGAAAAAAGAACATACTAATGCAAGCAGATGAGGGCAGTTGGGAATGAGAAGACAAGTCCTAAGTTATCTTGGTTTCCAAATGACCATTAAAACTATGAACAAAACTTCTGAAGGGAAGTTACTTACTGGAAAAATCACAACTGGCACAGTAAGAGTCACAGCCATCAGAACAGCCAGGCGTACGATCAAGAGAAGAACATCAGTTCCAAGGACTGCAGAGTATGTATGCAGCAACTCTGGCTCAACATGGCCTGCAAAGAAAATGGCATTTTGATAGATGATTAGTGACTTTAGCATATACAAAGCTCAAAAGCAACATCTCTGTGCACTGTTTAAAGCTGCCTAGTGGAATCAAGTGAAAATATAGAAATGCATAACCAGGACATTCACTTAAATGTTCCTTCTTATTCAGTTTTGTTTGACAGGGTTATAAGTAGACCTAATTCTGCATTCTGAATCACATCAGTAACAGCTTTTGGAATACACTGTGCTGTTTAAAGTTTTTTTCTAATATCAAGACAATATTGTTGTCACTAAGAAGACTCATAGACGTATTAAATCCTGACCTATGCTGAATTGTCACTGCAGAATTATTGCAGTTTGGCACCATGATAATGGCCATGGCTCAATGCTATGGAATTCTGGGATTTGTAGGTTTGTGACAAGTTTAGTCTTCTTTACTAGAGAACTCTGGTGCTACAGCGAAGGTAAATCCCAGGATTCCATAGGATTGAGATATGACAGTTAAAAGTGGTCTCATGCCCTGCAGTGTGGATGGAGATGCCATGGAATATCCAGGATTTACAGATGTCATTTCTAGTTGAAATCTACTCTAAGTGTTTGAATGAATAGGCCCTTCAGACTTGTCTTCATATTGTTATTGGTTATGTTTACAAAATCGTCTGGCACCTTATTACTGTTCCTTATCCTATATGTTATAGCACTTTAATGGAACCTGTCCCCATATTCCTCCTTTATTCATTCTGATTTTATCTATAGACCCTTGAGCTCTGCTGTAGTCACCTTTTGCCGTATGCAAAATTGATGCTCAGGCTTTTAAAGTAATTGTCTTGTTATGTTGTTTTTGTTTATTGTTGGAATGTTTTAAATTGCTGTTAAATTTTATACATGTAATGCTATGTTATGTTGTTGTGCGGGCTTGTCCCTGTGTTAACCGCCCCAAGTCCCTTCGGGGAGATGGGGCGGGGTATAAGAATAAAGTTTATTAAGCATGGCAAACACTAGTTCCCAGTTCTCATCCACTGAGTGAAAACAGGCAATCAACTATCTTTGCAGTTTTATTCTGGCATACATTAGGGATATATTGTCAAACATTGCAAACCTATGGGCAGGATTCCTAATAATGGCCTTGTCAATCCTCTTTGTAATAGCTTTGTGTAGAGGAGACACAGATAACTGAATTTATACCAGACACAATACATTTTTCCAATACTCCCCACAAAGCAAGCCTAATTTGGAATAAACATCTAAACCGGAACTAATTTTAACCCAGCATGATCCGGTCTCTCTTTCCCCTTCTCTTCCTTTCAGGAAAACCAAATTACTTTTTTGGACCATAACTTGCAGTATTCTATGCTGGATAGGGGAAATCTGAGTTATAACCCAAAAGGGAACATTTCAAAGCACTGGCCAAGCAGGAAAATCAAAGTGTTAGTGTACAAAAAAGAGAAGAAAATCTCCAGTTGGTGCCCTTTGCTTTTCTGCTCACCATTTTCTATGTTAAGATATCAGTGTGAATATTTATATGTTAGATGCTACTTCTTAATATAAAATAGCTTATTTATTAAAGATAGAAAAGCATTCTATTCCACATCTGATACCAACCACATTACTCACAATATGATCCTAAATATCTCTGTTCGAAAGGCAGTCCCAATGTATATAGCAGGACTTGCTTATGATTAAATGAATTTCAGAATGTGGGCTAGGGGTCCCTATAATCAGTTGCTTAAGAATGAGCTACAAATAAATTGGGGCAGCTAGTGGTTTTTGGAACAGTGAGTCAGCCTTTCCAGGCTCTCAATGGAGACCACTTTTAGAGCACAAATATTTGGACACTGATTCCACTGGGAGAATTCACATGTGATCTCCCCCTCAGCCCTGACCAAAAGCAAAAGAACCTTAAATGGATACCGAAAAACATATCTGTGGTGTTTCAAGCACAAAAACAAATAAACCCCAGAAACTGATACGGAAATGAAGCTATTTACCATAAAATGTCAAGTAGCCGAAGAGAGCAGCCAGAAGGTACATGAGGAACATGGCAAAAAATGAAACATTGGATACCTTCATCATTCTTCTGCGGCTTCGGCTATTTCAAAGGAATAAATGTATTATTACTTCTGAAATACATACATTCATACCTATCTCATTTTCTATGAAACATATGATATATGCAATATATATAAGCCTTACCCTTTCAGTTCTTCATAAATAGGAAGAATAGCAGGATGGCAGACAAAGGAAAATGTCAAGATTGGTACAGCATAGACAGTCTGGAAAACAAACCAAAGAATTTGTTAATATTTTTTTATAACTGTTAACACAGAAAAAGCAAAGTCGGTTTACTTAGTAACTAGGATGAAATCATAATTTCACAATTTTAAACATATTTATGTTTAATTTATTACATCTCTATCCCACCATTCTTCAAATGAACTCATTTGACATGCACAATAATTCTCTGAGGTATTGGCCCAAGATTATTGAGCAAGATTTAGGCCTAAGGAATGATCTGATTTTGGGCCTTCCTAGTTCTAGTTTAATGTTGTAAGCAATATAATATTCCTGGGAGCAAGCAGTGCTGTTTACTTCCAAATAAACATATGAAAGACATCATAGTTAGTGATCCTTTGGAAGCTGTTCCTTGTTTTGGTGACAGATCATTCCATTCAAAATAGTTTTATCCTTCAGCTCAATAGGATATGAATTGAATCCTATGGCTCCATTTCTATCTGTAGAACCAAATTATAGGTATGCCAATTTGATACTCCGTTCGTCATGACCAAAATACATCTATCACAATCCCCACTGCCACTTTTTTTTATCAAATCATATGGTATGTGTAGTAGCCTAGTGAAAAAGTGTACATATTTACAGTTCTCAGTAAAAGGTTAAATATATAGTGCTTATCTTGGCAGATATGATATGGAAATCAATGGCAATACTAGCACAGTGAATTTGTTTTGAAAACATACTGTGAAATTGCCTACTTAGTATGCAATATACAGATACCAAATAATCTCATTATCTTCCCCAATAGGATAACTATAAAAGATTTAAGAATGTGAGTGGTTTCATATGTGCTCATATGTGTGCTCAAAGGCAAACATTCTGTCCAATCCACTTCATCATGTATTTAATTCAAGGATGACAGAAGATACACTGGACCATATAATAGGAACACAGTGCTCTGGTTGGAGAAACAGGAGCTTTCAATAGTCAATGAAGCTTTGAAAGAATTATAGTTACAATTCTAATTAGCATATATAGATTCAGTTGCTTCTCCAGGTTAATCTTTATCCTTACCTGTGAATTGAAGATAAAATATTTTGGTGTGCACGCATCGTCATTAGTTACATTGACATCAGTTCCATGAAAAGGTGAAATAGTTGACAGGTGTTCTTGTGTTGCATTCAGAGTTGCATTAATCAAGTCATGTTCCAGCCCACAAGGAATCTGAAATTTCTTGCAAATGACCTAAATAAAGAACAAAAACAACACAGCCTGTTAATTTCCTCTGCATCCATTTGTTTAAAACTTAATGACTGTGCATAATTAGGGGTAAGCTGCAATTTCATTTGGACCAAGCATTGCAAGCATTTCAAATTATACAGAAGAGGCTATACTTACAACAATAAGAAAGAAGACCATGCATAACAAGGAAAATCCACTGGTGTAGCCCAGATAACCTGTAATAAAGAAATGTTTTGAGTTTGGGCAGTATTTCTTGGGTAAGAGGACAAACATCGCATGGTTTCTATTACTCAGAAGTGGGTTTCTAGGGTGAGATCTGTAAAAATCCATTCTGGCAGATTTTACAAATGCCATCTTACTAGTCAACATTAGGATTTTCCTCTGCATTCTCAGGTGAGAAACCTGAGGTCCTCAGAAGCTGTTAGAATCCAATTTCCACCAGCCTTTGCCAACTTGGTCATGTTGAGTTAGTACCTCATCAATATAAGGATATAAGTCAAAC
This sequence comes from Anolis carolinensis, assembly GCF_035594765.1. Taxonomy (NCBI): domain Eukaryota; kingdom Metazoa; phylum Chordata; class Lepidosauria; order Squamata; family Anolidae; genus Anolis; species Anolis carolinensis. Next base: position 147,181,216 of record NC_085845.1, read on the forward strand.
TGAGGGCCCTTCCACATAGCCATATAACCCAAAATATCAAGGCAGAAAATCCCAAAGTATCTGCTTTGAACTGGGTTATCTGAGTTCACACTGCCATATATTCCAGTTCAAAGTAGATAATGTGAGCTTTTATTCAGCTGTGTGGAAGGGGCCTGAGTTATTTGTTAAGTTAACAACTAGATTTACAGAGTAATTCTATACAAGTAAGTCCCACTTGGTTAAGTTTGACTTATTGCCAGTTAAGCAAGTACAGGATTGCAAGCTCTCCCATCCTTTTCTTGTTTTTTTGTTTTGTTTTTGTTATTTACATATGCTTTATAGGGCTTATGTAATTCTCATATTTCAGGCACCACAATTTATTTGTGTTAGCCTTGCATATTGGCAGATGTGCAGCTTGTCAACTGGAAAGCTTCACACATAAGATAAAGGAACAAAAATGCAGTTATGACTTCAAAATTAGGACTGCCTGACAGTCATCTCTCTCTAGTTTTAGGCAAAAAATCAATTCCTACTTACCTAAATTTTTCAGTAGTGATAAAGGTAGAATCAGCACCATGGATACCAATATAACCAAGTAATCACCATTGATATACCACTGCCTACAAGAAAAGCAGAAGATGTCACTGTTAAAGTTATCAAATCTATGTATCATTCCAAATAGTCCATTGTTAATGTATATTGCAGTAGAATGAAGGAAACAAGAAATGGAGCAGAGAAATTTTAGACTGGAGTACCTCATACACACAAGTATCCAATTCTGGCTATGGATCTATAAAACCCCATTCTTTGGGAAATTTTGCTCTGCTTCCCAAGGGGATGACTACATTCTGACAGCAATCATTTTCAATTATGTTCTATGGAAATTTGTGAGACTGAGACTTGACAGCTCAATTTTAAATATGTTTACTCATGGAGAAATCTGGGGATTTGACTTCTACATGCATTTGTTTCCAAATCAACCCTCCTATCTTAAGAAATTTATAGGAAACACTTGAATTTAACACCAGATGCCTACTCTTGGAAGTCTGGGAAGAAATGAACTCTTCTTCCAATATGAGCACGCTTATATTTAGAGGAAGCCAAGTCAAGGACACATGATGGGATGTGGGAGGTATATCCCTATTTCCATAGTAAATTGATGTTATTCTCATAGAAATACAGAAAATACAAGCAGGGAAAAAATACTAGAAGGTAATGTTGTCTCTTATGAAGATCTCTAATCATGTGGAAAGTCCATAAGGGAAGGACTATGTTCCAAAAAGTTAGACATCATGCTACTAAATAAGAATTACTCCTTACCACAAGCCAAAACAGAATAAGCCATAGTCTACAGAAAGTTGTGAGAGCAAATGTTGCACTGAATTTGATATGTTTAACTGGTGTCCACATGTTAATGATTATAATGAGATTTAGGCATCCTTACTTATCTCCTGATTACAAGCCATTATGTGGAATTCCAGTGAAATCATTTGCCTGAAGCAAAAAACATCAGAATTTCAAAGTTATGCTTCAGTCCTGAATGCTTATGTGCAAAGCTTACATATCTAATTTTTACTAAATGTCTATGGCCAAGGTTTTTGTCCCACCAGGTTAAAAGTTACATTATAGTCCATAAATATGCTTGAGAAAACATTTCAAAATGTTTTCATATTCTTTTTTTTCCTAAGAAAAACAACAACTATTCTGCAACTTAATTTTTTTAACTGAAGTATTTTATCATTTTGTCTTCGTAAGGTAAACAGAGGACCATGTTACTGGATGGTTAATAGGAATGCTGAAAATAAGTAAATAAAACTGCAATCTATCTAACAGTACAAAAGTACTCCAATTTACTAGACATTCTAATTTTGTCAATTAATTTCAGGCATTCTAATTTTGAAAGATAACAAATCTGTGTCATGTTTCAAAGAGATTGTCCAAGAAGTGGGCAAGCATAATGGAAACTCTCCTTTGTTTAGGAAGTTTCATTTGTGTGTATCTACGTAGGTACCCAGATCCAATGCTCCTTTCTGTTCCTACCAAAAGTTTTCCTGCTGACTTACCCGGTGTTCTCTTCTATGTTCATAAATGCCTTGATGACCAACGGTAACTCATATTTCACTATGTAGAGGTAGCTTGACATAGCTGCAGGTGAATAATATTGCAGATTGTTACAAACATAGAATATGGCACAGAAAAAGGAGTCACCAAACATATTCCATAATACCATTTTTGTGCATTAGTGCAGTTGTGTTGTGTGACAAAGTCAGAATTGAGACAAAATCCATTCTTAAAACTGACAGAGTAATAAAAGGGCATCTATCTGAAAATCCTTACCTCCAATGTTCTGCATTGTAATTGATCCAGAGGCTGCTAACTTCCCAGCCATGCCAAATGCCTTCATTCCCAGTTGTTCATATAACAAAGATCCTATAGCCACAGAGAAACATTTACAATTATTGCACAATAATTACATGAGTTATTACAACAAAAATAATTTCTTGATGTCTTGGTTTTTAGGTCCATTCTTGGGGTTATTTGAGATGACCATTCAGAAAATTGCATTGGCTAGACCACATCAGCTCTAGTTTCTTAGAGATAGTGATCATGATTCTTTATGGGTGAGCAGATGGTGATTGGTAGATGGCATATGTTCTGTATCTCAAAAAAACAAAAACAAAAAACCAGAGCTAATATGAAAAAATTGGTGCCATTTTTAAATCAGCAGGTCAAATATAGCCAGAAACAGGTATCACATTTGAGGCATCAAAATGTGTGTGGTTTCATGCCTTTTATCACTAGATTAGGATGCAAAGTGGCTAACAACTTTTTAAACGAAGCAATCAAAAAAATATAAAATGCAAATATTAAAATAGAGTTAAACTAATTCTGTCAAACTGGTTTATGATGGGATCTGTGTGCACGAGAAAGAATATTTTATTAATAAATTTTTGTTATCATACCTCCTTCATTGGCAGTCTTCAGAAGGAGGTGAACGGAATACGAAGAAAACAGCGACACAAATATTAAGAGAATTCTAAAAACAAACACAAAAGAGAAACCTTTATTTGACTAAAGCAAGTATATAAGTTTAGCAAGAAGATGTAAGAAAACACAAGAGGAATTCTATCATTTTTATGCACTTCTACCCCCACTTATTTCAACAGTAAAATATTACGTTGTGCTTAAAATTTTCATTGAAATAAATGGAAATGAAAAGCAGCACTTGTTTTGAAATGTTTTCATCTTTTAAAAGTAAGCAATTTTAAAAAAAGATCTGAGAAGGAATGTGACAATAGTGGTAGATCTTTATTGTGTCTGAGGTTATAAGACATTTTACAAAAAGGATTACAAACATCCCAAATGACCTACCAGTTAAACTGGATTACCCTGATTGAAAATAGTTCAGACTCACAATGGATTAAATCTCTGTTCTTTTAAGCTGACAAGCCCTTTCCACCGAAATGTTACTAAACTTCTGAGATGCAAATAGTTTGAAGGGGAAATAAAGCTCTACTTCTTTTTACATCTGTTTGCTTTAGTATTTTTACAAAATAACACTGGATTTCATGATACAAATTTTGTTACAGTTTCAAAACTCAGATACGTAGCACCTAGCATAGTGAAGTGACACTTGGTATGAGACAGAAGATTAGACAGAAGAATCTAAATCCAGTTTAGAGTATCTTCTGACAAAATTGAGGAATCAGGATAGGATAATGTCTACCCAAAAAGGCCAATCTGTAAAATGTGGCCATCCCTTCTCAAAAGAAAGCACATGGAAATGATTCAATCTGATCACAAAACATGTAATAAAGACAGCTGTGGACAGGCCTCGGTGCCTTATTCAAAAAACTCCATTCAGATTTTTAGTAGAGAAGCTAAATTTATAAAGTAATTCTTTTTATTCAAGGTAGTAAATGAATTTGAATAAATTTCACTTCTGATTTAAAACTCTTAACCAGGCCCCTGAGAACAATGATCAATATCTACAAGTATCTAATCCACATGCAATGCAATCCTGAACAAAAATAGGTTCCATTAGAGCCCATTAAAGCCTGTTCTCAAACATTTGTACCCAGTATTGTTGTTTTAAAGTATATTTAAACTCAATTTTCTGTTAAAAAAAAAACCTTTGGGAATGTAGTACTAAGTGTCTGGGGAAAAAACATTGACTTCAGTTAAAAAAAACTTCACTAATGTAAATGATCTTTTTTTAAACTGGAAAAATGAACATTGCTGGTAGCATGCATTATGCTGATGACATTGTAACCACTGAAAAACTTTCTTGGAGCATGAAATAGCACATCTTAATAGCCAATTATTTTCTCTTGCTCTCATTTTAAAAGTGTATGGTACAGTTTTGCTTGGATTTAATTTTCCATATAAATGTACAGATTCAATTAATTGGCAAAAATGCATAAGGGCCATACACCAACATGTGCTTCATACTTCAGTGGGTTTTGTGGCAACAGTAGCATTACCAGCATATTGCATGTTGAGACATCACAAGAGTGATCATCAGTGAGTCATTTTGAGGACCTAAGGAGACAGAAGGGGAACTTTAAATGTGCATTGCTTAATGTCAATGAACTGGGGGAAACTGAAAATACAGAGTACAGTGATAAAATGTGCAGGAATGTGGAGCCTGGTTGATAGCTCCTCTTATTGATGCACACTACACCCTTGAGTATAATTGCTTGTTTCAATGCAAAATTTAAAGAAATCTATAAGATCCAGGGACAATGCATCACTGTCTTAAAGTCCTTTTGAGTCTCTCAGCATTAGGATGCATATGGGAAAGACAGAAAAGCAATTGTAAATACTGGTTTTAAAAACTGGTTTCTAATGATGCAGGGAGGCAGATTCTATCACAAAAGCCCTTAGAGCTATAACAGTAGTAGAAGCAGACAGAAGGACATTTGCTGTTTTTTAAGAAAACATGGATTGTACACATTTGTTTATGGTTTACAAAACATCTTGTGAATGGTAATATGCTTTGATGACTATGAAGAAATTATTATATTGTGTAATCTATAAATATTTTGTCGTAATCTTTTTTCTCTCTGTCCAGAAAAGATTGCATTGCAATAGGTGATACCATGGTCATATAGCTTTCCAAAGATGCTCTTCCATAACAAATTACACTGCCCCCTAAAGGAAATAATTATACTACATAGTGATATAGGAAAGACATCTCCATGTCCTCCGAGACTAAGAATCCACTTACTAGTTATTTGCATTATGCTCCTTTCAACTCCCTTACATAATTCCAAAGCATGCTGATTTTTAAAACATGAAAAGTATACTTGGATGCACACCAATACTAGAATAAATAGTATTACTGTATTTTTTTTTAAATGAGCAAGGCTCATTGCTCTGATAAGAGCAGAATGGTGATATGCATATAATGGATGTATATTTATCTAGCAATCTAACTGCAGAACATTATGGCCAGAAGCCATGGTGAACAAACAGGGAAGCTTCTTCTCCAGTAGTAGAAATATTTTACAGGAACATTTGTGCTACAAAAAGAATACATCTCTGAATGCTGGGAACAAGCATTATGTAATTCAAGGACAGATTCCCAAACACTAAATGAGATAAGCGAATTAGAAAGCAAGCATAGTTAGGTCCTACTGATTTAAACAGATATGTGTGCAATGGATATCAACTGGTCTCAAAATGCTTAAATGGGACCAGATCCTGCCTTTTGTGTTTTAATTGACTTATAGCCTGTTTATGAATTCAGGAGAATTTTTTTCCAAATATAGGTGAACAGAATTTTATTTTGTAGCCCATAGGTGAGAATCATGGGGCTTCCAGATGTTGGATTACAATCCCCTAAATTCCTCACCATGGCAATGTTGGCAAGGGCTGATGGGATTTGCTATGCAACATTTAGAGGAACATGAGATTCAAATCTCAAAGTTATGTTTACCTCATTAAGATTAAAACTAAATCTGTTCCTATACTCCAGAAAACGATTTTCACTCTAAAACTGTTTGTTTTAGACCTAGCAACAAACCTCAAACTGCAAATGTCTGCAGAACTGACGTGCACACGTAAGGACAACATCACAGTATTGCTAATTTAATGCATTCCAGGACTTACACAAAGAGAGCAATTCCAGTGTTTGCCATGGCATAAGACAGTCCAAGGATGCCACTGCCCACAATAGCATTGCTCAGGTTAAATACTGACATTCCAAAGGAAGTAGTACCTGGTTGCTGAAAATAAGAAGAAAAGGACATTATAAGGATTACGTGACCATTTAACACCTAATATTGTATAATTGGCTTTTATCTGGATAGAAATTCCATTCACTTGGGAGATGATATCATGGCATGCTTACATATTCAGTTTCATATTTCTTCTTTCCAGGATTATTTTCAAGTAAAAAGTTTTGGTTTTCTGGATCCATGTCTACATAATGGCTATAAAGAAGAGGAAGGAGAGAAAGAGCAGCTTTAAGTATCATTCTCCAGTGTCCCATTTAAGCATCAAAAATAGTTTTGGTTTTCATAGCCTAGAGCCCATGGATTTAAAAGTTCATTTCTGACTTATTTGTTTTGACTATATATGTTTGTTTGCTTTTCTTCCCAAACTGGGACTTGAGGCACCTAAATCAGTTAAGAATTTAGGCCAAATATTTGCTCTGTGCCTCCACCCATTTATGGTACATGCAAACCAATGATTCCAGCCTTTTAGTTGGTTTAGTGCATCCACTGCAGATATAAATTCAAACTTTAAAGGAGCTATCCACAATGTTGAACCCTATTTTGTATCTCAGCAACTTGGATAGCTCTTTTAACATTCAACCTAACACCCAGAGTGGATTCTCCATCTTACTGATATGGGACGCACTGACTTAAAGAGTTTGAGGGTGCCCCTACACTGCAGATTTAATGCTGTTTGATACTATAACTGCCATAGCTCAATGCTATGCAATCCTGGGATGTGTAGTTTGCTTTCAAGCCATACCCAATATTACCTTTCTCCTTTTTTACACTATACTCCTCTTGATGCACCTTAGAATGGCATTGGCTCTTTTCGCTGCATCACCACACTCTTGGCTCATGTTCATCTTGGGGTCTCCTAAGACTCTTAGATCCCTGTCATATGATCCTATATCTCTGCATTTCATTTTATCGTGTATAATAAAAATGCCTTCTTTGCCAGAAAAGCCTATAGATCTTGTAGAACTGCAACTCGTGATTCTGTAGCATTGAACTGTTGCAGTTAAAGTGGTGTCAAGGTGCATTAATTCTACACTATAGATACACCTTCAAATTCTAAGACATTGGCTTCCATGTCAGTAAGGTAGTGAACCCAGCCTGAGTTTTAGGTTGAACTTTAAAAGAGTAAACCCTTAATAAAAAGTATAGTGGAAAATAAACAAATCTACTTTTGTCTCTTCTACCCCACCCCAAAAGGGAGGATCTAATTTTGATTTGGATGGGACTCTATCTTATAAAAGCAAAATAGAGAAACACAGCCCGGACCTCTTCAGAGCAGCCTGCTTGGTGGGGTAGGGGTAGTTGAAGTCGTTGCTGTTGGAGCTGTAGCTGCTGCTGTCCTCATCCGGGGTGGTGTTGAGCTTCCCCATTTCAGCTTTGGTCATGATGGGATTGGGGATGTCCCTTTTAGGTACCAGACTAAGCAAGGATCAGGGATGCTGGGGTGATGGTGGTGTTGCTGCTCCTCCCGATCTTTTGTCCTTGGCAGCTGGACTTGCCTTGTCTGTGGAGGTAAGGGGAGGATGGGGGGGGGAAAAGAGAGGGGAGAGACAAGGGAGGGAAGCGTCAATACTGCAGCAGTGCTGCTCCTCCAAAGTGGGTCATGTGACTGGCTGCTGTTGCTGCTGCTCTGATTCAGAGGCGGGAGGCGAGTGGAAAAGTACCAGCAAGGGAAGGAAGGGGGGCAAAGCGAGGGGATGGGAAGGAAAAGTACAAGGGAGTGGAACAAAAGATGATCTCCACAGCGAGGGGGGAGATTTGCACCAAGGATGCTCTTGGATGGACCTACATCTACAAAACCATCCCTTGGCTCAACGCTATGGAAAAAAGCTTTGGCCTTTTTTTTTCTCCCCAAGGATCCAGATCTTGAGCCCACTCACAGGAATTAAGAGGTGAAGAGGTTGCAGGAAAATCCACAACACAGACCAGACCTGCCTCTGTGTTTCAGGTTTGGGAAACCATCCAACCCCTTTCCTTTGGTTATTAAAACATGATGCATGGATGGACCTATATCTCCAAAACCATCCCTTGGCTTTGGCCTTTTTTTATCCCCACAAGGACCCACATTGGATCCAGATCTTGAGATTGAACCCACTCAGGGGAATCAAGTGGCTGAGAGGTTGCAGGAAAATCCACTCAGCACAGACCAGACCTGCCTCTGTGTTTCAGGTTCGGGAAACCACCCAACTCCACCCATCATGAAAACATGATGCAACCTGGCTCAGAAATTGACACAGTCTAATCTCTTTGCCTGAACCTTCTCCCTCTTAAACTCAGACCTCAAAGGTATGTTTCTACGAAGGCCATGAAAGCCTTTGACAACACATAGGTTTCTATTTACCAATCAATCCGTCACTATGATTGATTAATAGCTCAAAGTGTGAGAAAACCTCCTTTCCTTGGGGAAAGTATTGCTCAGCAATCACAAGACTGGACCTTCCACAGATATATTAACCTCACCAGCCTTGTTTCCAATATACCCCACAACCTCTGAGGATGCCTGCCATAGATGTGGCAAAACATCAGGAGAGAATGCTTCTGGAACATGGCCAGACAGCTTGGAAAACTCACAGCAACCCAGTCACAAGACTGCACCATTCATTTTCGGGTGGGCTTGATTCATTCTGTTGGAAACTAGGCAAGTGGGATTTATATATCCGTGGAAGGTCCATGGTGGGAGAAAGAACTCTTGTTTGCCTGAGGCAAGTGTGAATGTTGCAATTAGCCAGCTTGATTGGCACTGAATGGCCTTTCAGCTTCAAAGCCTGGCTGCTTTCTGCCTGGGGGAATCCCTCTACATTGTTATAGTGTATTAACAATACCACTGCTGAAAGGATGTTCCCAATATTCATTTGTTTTAAAAAATAAATCGCTAGGAGGTAAAAGCCCCAACTGGGGAGTTCAATAAATAAATAAAGACCCATCTCATATAGTCTTACATAAAGAAGCCAACCAACCGATGCCGCGCTTTCCCGAAGGACATTCAATGAAGCATCTAATCCGCTTCCCAAACCACAAAAATATTCTAAAAATTGTACCTTCCCATCCCCAAACTACAGAAATATTCTAGTATTTTACTCCTTTCCCACAAACATGAAACTAGTATTCTAATATTTTATCTCCTTCCTAAAACCTTAAAAATAACAATTCCTATATTTTACCCCTTTCCCCAAAATATAGAAATATCCCAAAGGTTTTACCTGGTTCGATCAATCAATCAACCGAAGGATCAATAAAGCTTCAGCTCCTTTTCCTTCCTTTTTGGATGAACTGCTAAAAGTCTTCTCCAAACGGATCAAATAAAAAGAGCCAAACTCCCTTTACTGGCAACAAATAATTAAAAAAAACTCAGTAGAAAAAAAAAGATAAATTAAAATCTTAGGATAAAAAATAATACCAGTATAAAATAATAATAACAATAATAATAATTTATGGTATTTTCATTAAATTAAATGTTTTTTTTAAAGAGAAAAGTTGAGGTCAACGAGAGCGAGGTATTGTTATTATTATTAGTATTAGTATTGCGGCGTTCTTGATGGCAATGTCTGTATTGCAAGGAGCGCCGAGGAATGCCACTCGCGGGAAGTGAAGGTCCAGGTTTAGGGGAATGCATGGCGATGCCGCGACTTTTCAGGGCAGTAGGCGGTGACGTCAGGGATGGGCGGAGCCACGGGAGGGAAACTGTGCTCAAGGTGGGCGAGGTTTCCTCCGGGCAACTTGGTTTCCTTTGTATACCAACACACTGCATTCCCTCGCCCCGCCCCCCGGGGCTCCTTCTCCTGTCTAAGGCAGGCATGGGCAAACTTGGGCCCTGCAGGTGTTTTGGACTTCAACTCCCACCATTCCTAACAGCCTCAGGTCCCTTCCTTTCCCCCCTCAGCCACTTAAGCGGGAGTTGAAGTCCAAAACACAAGTGAGGTTTATATATCTGTGGAAGGTCCAGGATGGGAGAAAGAACTCTTGTCTGTTGGAGGCGAGTTGTGAATGTTGCATTTAATCACCTTGGTTAGCATCGAAAAGCCTCGCAGCTTCAAAGCCTAGCTGATTCCTGCCTGGGGGAATCCTTTGTTGGGAGGTGTTAGCTGGCCCTCACAACCTCTGAGGATGCCTGCCATAGATGTGGGCGAAACCTCAGGAGAGAATGCTTTTGGAACATAGCCATACAGCCTGGAAAACTCACAGCAATCCAGTGATTCCAGTCATGAAAGCCTTCGAAAATACATAATAACCCATTTTTATTTATACCCTGCCGCCATCTCCCTGAAGGGACTCAGGGCGGCTCACAGAAGCACTCCAAATGCTGCATATAAACAACAGTACATAAACATATAAACAGTGACATAAGTATAAAAATAACAACACACATAAAATCCAACTGATTACAATGTAAGAAACCTTGCAAAACTACACATTCCTTCATTCAGTAACAAAGTCCAAAGCATCTGGAGCACAAAAGCTTGAGCAACATTGTTCAAGAGCCTTCTTTGAAATGCTTGGATACTTCAGTTTGGGGGATCAGCTTGACTCCCAAGTCTTCTACTTGAACTGGTGGCTAGAATTAATAGCTTGACACTACATTAACTCAAGGAACATGAAAGGTACTGCAGACTAACTTAACCAGAGAAGTTAGCCATAGCAGAGCACTTGATGAACCAACCTGGACATAGCATATTATTTGAGAACACAGGAATGCTGGACCACACTAATAACTATATCAAACTACACAGAGAAGCATGTGGACAATTTCAACAGAAAGAAAGAAAAAAAACAATGACAATGAACAAAATCTGGCTACCAGTATTTAAAAAACTCTAAATTCAGAACAGTAAATAAAGAACAACACTCCAAAGACAGGGGAATTCCAGACAAGAAACAATCAGGGCCAGTTAATACCCCCAACAAAGGATCCCCCAGGCAGAGAACAGCCATGTTTTTAAGCTGCCAGGCTATCCAATGCTCATTAAGCTGGCCAATTGCTAAATTCACACTTGTCTCAGGCAGACAAGACTACTTTCTCCCTCTGTGAACATTCCACAGATATATCAACCCCACTTGCTAAGTTTCCAACACCTCATAATCTCTGAGGATGCCTGCCATAGATGTGAGTGAAACGTCAGAAGAAAATGCTTCTGGAACATGGCCATACAGCCCAGAAAATGCACAACAACCCAGAATTAATACAGTTTGACACTGCATTAACTGTTCAATATGATAGAATCATGGAAGCTGGAGTTTTACAAGTTCTTTAGTTTTCTCTGTCAAATAATGTTGGCATCTCTCTAAACTACAAATGCCATGATTCCATAGCATAGAGCCATGGCAATTAAAGTGGTGTCAAACTGAATTAATTCTGGCTAGCAGAAAGCTCAGGTCATATAGCTGCTGTTAGAAAATGCCTTGGAGTTATGTGGGAAAGACGCCTCCACCTCAGTTGCCCCTCAGTAATCACAGTAAGGCAAGGCAAGATCAATTATAATTTCAATACAGAATACATTTTAAAGAGGGTATTGTCTTTGTATGAAATCAAAGAAAATGTCACCAAAGTGCGAAAAGATTTTGAATTCTATAGGACTTTCAGGCTAGGTGTTAAGGAACAAAACCTTATGGCTGCCTTAAAATGGCATGCAAGAAGAATTGTATGGAGGTATAAATATCCTTGGATCTAATTATAGCATTTATTCAGTACATGCTATTGTTTTCAATATTTGTGAACAGACAACATAAAAACAATGTATACGGATAATTATATAGCCTATGAGAGTCAGCGTAGTATAGTACTTTGGGCATTGTAGTATGACTCTGAAGTTCTGCTCAGCCGTGGAAATCCACTGCGTTATCTTGGACAAGTCTCACTCTCTCAGCTTCAGAGGAAGGCAAAAACGATCCCACATCTGAACAAATCTAGAAAAGAAAGACTCATCACAAATGTTTTAGTTACCCCTGCTGAGCCAAGAAAGCCCATTGAGTAATCTTGGATAAATCACACTCTCTCAGCCTCAGACGAAGGCAAATCTTGCCAACAAGACCCCCTTTGGTCAACATAGGCCAGAAATGACTTGAAGTCATACCACAGTGACACAGAGACTATGTTTCTGCAATATCTCCTGACATTTATCAAGGTTTGGGAAGATTGCATGATAAAACTAGTGGTTTTACAATATTTATTCTAGCTGTGACATCAGGGACAGAATATCTGGATGAAGATGTTGCCAAAGATAAGAGTTCCACGTTGGTAAACCTACATCTGAAGAACGTAACTGTAAATATTGCAAAAATTATTGGCTCTTGCCCTTTTTATAATCAAAATGTTGCTCTAACACTGATAATTCTGCATATTAGATTTTAGCAGTGAGGAATCAATGTTACTCAGGATCCTTCTGTATTATGATTAACCATAATAGTAAAAAAGTTCCAGTTCATCTCATGATGATGATAGCAAAATCTCTAAGAGGAAAAGAGCATCAGTTGCCCTGACTTATCCCTTTCATGTGAGTTGCTCACTTATTATTATATTTATAAAATGTGATGTCATGCCTTTCTAGATTGATTATGGATACTGTTTGAAAGCAATGTCCAAATCAATATTTCATTCAATTTTCAATGTGTTATATTCCTTTTTAATGAAGTGAGTCTCCTGAAGTTGTATGTGGGGGTTTGGGGAGAGGAAAGCCAAATAATTGTGATAATAAGAATTTAAGCTTCTATTGTGAAAATAAGCAATAAATATTTTATCTGGTTTCTACTAATTTTCTGTTTTGAAAAAAGAGATTTTTTTCTGTGATTATTCTTTAGAATGGCTCAGCCTTAATGGATGCTTCATGAAAAAGATAGAAGAATGCAGAAGAAAAAGGGACAAATGACAGAGCTTTCTTCACTTTTAACTGAGAGTGCATCTACACTAAAATGATAGTAGTTTGACATCACTTTAGCTGCCATGGCTCAATGTTATGGAATTATGGCAACTGTACTTTGGTGAGGCACCAGCTAAAGATCTTGTAAAATTACACTTTCAGGATTCCATAGACTCAAAGTGATGTCAAACTGCATTAATCCTACAATGTAGATGCATCTTAAGTAGTATTAAGGCATCAGGCACAATGGGTACATCTACACTATAGGATTAATAACTTCTATGGCTCAAGATTATGAAATCATGTAGTTTCACAAGGTTTTTAGCCTTTTCTTTCAAAGAGTGTTGGTCCCCCACCAAACTACAACTCCCAAGATTCCATACGATTGAGCCAAGGCAATTAAAGTGATTCCAACTGCATTCATTCTACAGTGTGTGGATGCTCCTACAGTGGAGTGAGATAGACTGTCAATGTTCAAAGAGCTATGCAGGGTGTTACAGGTCGTTCATACCTCTGCATTGGCTAGCGATGTGTAAGAGATCAATATTCCCAAAAATCAATTCCCCAGAGTTCAGAACTTTCTCTGAGAAGATTCAAATGGCATCTATACAGTATTGAGGACTCTTACTAATATATGCAAAGTGTCATGAAGCTATAGTTTTTCTTCATACCTTGATAATGGAATTTGTGCACATAATAGTAAGTCACCATTAATCCTTATTGGATTATAAATAAAGTTTTATTATTATTATAATTAAAACCAGCAATTTCTCTTTTTTAAGCCTTCCTTGTTCAATGGCTACAACCTGTAAATATCTTACCGTGTGTCCAGGAAAGTTGAACTGGCTGAACAGGTTGTGAACTTTTCATCTCTCAAAGTAGTAATCCAACAGTTTACTTAGAAAACCATTTGGTATTTATAACTCGTAAAGATTTGCATAGAACCGTGACATTTCTCCTTCCTGCCTGTTATAGCAGTACATGTGGAATTTTTCTACATTCTAATTGTGAACTCTTTGTGGGTTGAGTAACAAAATAACACCATTCTTGAACAAAGGACGGTGTCAGTGGATTTGGAGGAAACTCAGGGCCCTTCTACACAGGCCCTATATCCCAGGATATGATACCAAGTTTTCTGTTTATCTGATTATCTGGCAGTGCAGACTCATATAATCCAGTTTAAAACCTGGCATCAGATCCTGGTATACAGGACCTGTCCGGAAGGACCCTCAGTCCTTGTCCCTCCTCACTCAGAATATTATCCCCTAAAGGTTTATTTTTTTTTTTTAAATGTGCTTCTGCATCTCTATTATGAGGGGCCCTTCCAGACAGTGCTATATCTCAGGATCTGATCCCAGGTTTTCTACTTTAAACTGGATTATATGAGCCTGCATAGCCAGATAATGTGAGATAAAGAGAAAATTTGAGATCAGATCCTGGGATATAGGTCCTGTCTGGAAGTGCCCTGAGAAAGCTTAAAGTACATCTCAACAGAATTAATGCAGGGTTGCTGTGAGTTTTCCAGGCTGTATGGCCATGTTACAGAAGCATTCTCTCCTGACATTTTGCCCACATCTATGGCAGGAATCCTCAGAGGTTGTGAGGTCTGAGGAAACTAGGCAAGTGGTGTTTATATATCTGTGGAATGTCCAGGGTGGGAGAAAGACCTCTTGTCTGCTTGAGGGAAGTGTGAATGTGACAATTGGCCAGCTTGATTAGCACTGAATAGCCTTGCAGATTCAAAGCCTGACTGCTTCCTGCATGGGAGAATCCTTTGTTGGGAGGTTTTAGCTGGCCCTGATTGTTTCTGCTCTGGAATTCCCCTGTTTTTTTTAGTGTTGTTTTTTATTTACTGTCCTAATTTTAGAATTTTTTTAAATACTGGTAGATTTTGTTCACTTTCCTGTTGAAATTTTCCACATGCTTGTGGATTTCAATGGCTTCTCTGTGTAGCCTGACGTGGTTGTTAAGAGTGGCCCAACATTTCTGTGTTTGCAAATAATTCCCTCAGGCAGGAAACAGCCAGGTTTTGAATCTGCAAGGCCATTAAATGCTAATCAAGGTGATCAATTGCAACATTCACACTTGCTTCAAACAGACAAGAGATATTTCTCCCAACCTGGACTTTCCACAGGTATAGAAACCCCACTTGCCTAGTTTTCAACAGACCTCACAGCCTCTGAGGATGCCTGCCATAGATGTGGGTGAAACGTCAGGAGAGAATGCCTGCCATAGATGTGGGTGAAACGTCAGGAGAGAATGCTCCTGGAACATGGCCATATGGTTCGGAAAACTCACAGCAACAACCTGGGATCAGATTCTGGGATATAGGGCGTATGGAAGGGCCCTCAATAGTGCATCTCAATAGAATGCAGGTTGGCATCACTTTCACTGCCCTGGGCTCAATGTTATGGAATGATGGTATCTGTAGTTTTGTGAGGGACAAACCCCCTTTGCCAGAGAAAACTACACATCCCATAATCCCACAGCATTGAGCCATGGCAGTCCCAAGTGGTCTCAAACTGCATCTATTCTCCAGTAGAGATGCACCCACAGCTGCCCTTAAATAATGTATGCTTCTTGGTAATGCTCTCACGTCTGGGAAATATGCTTTTTTTGCATGGATGAATGGGAAAGGAATCATTTAGGGACACTCTCCTGTTGAGGGGAAACCAATGGGAGGAGACACCCCTGAAAGCTGGGCTTCTTCCTCAGTTTCGGGGTGAGACACTTAGCCCGCCCTTTCCTCGCAATCCTCGTCATTTAAAGCGCCCTCCGTTCGTCCTGAGGGAAATTTCCCGCTCCTTGAAAGGCATCCCTGGAGAGGTGGGAGGGGTTGTTCCTTGTTAGATTAGAATATCCCGGATGTAGCTCTACTTCAAGGTATTGTTTCCTCAGAAGGGGGAACCTTCCCTAGAGCTGCCGCAGTGTAGCAGTTTGAGCGTTTGGATGGAGACCCAAAGCGACAGGATTCGAATCCCCGCTTGGCCACGATAAATTCGAATTCCGCGTTCATGGCACGGGAATTCCCCATACTGTGAAGACGACAGTATCAAATTTTCCTCTTCTTTGCCCGCCGCGCCGGAAGTGCCCATTTCCACCTCCTCCTCCCTCCCCCCGCCAGAATGTTCCAGATAGAAAGAAGCGATAAGGGAGCGCCGCGCATGCGCATACAGTGCCAAGAGTTGGAATTTTCCACTCCGGCCGCCGCGGCTTCCCCAACGGTTGCGGCGCGCGCTCCCTCCCCACTCCCGTCCCCTCCCGCCCGAACGGGGTCACGTGGGAGGTTTCGTCACCTCTGTTCAATTGTGGAGGCAATTGTTTCAAGAGGCCCCACCAGGCGCCCAGTGTTTTGTTTACACAGGGAGGGCCACGCCTTTTCCAATTTCCGGTGGAAATCATGGAGATTCTTTTTCCCGACCTTCCCATTTCTTCTTGATAACATCATCCATTGTAAAACTATGGTACTTTTAATTTTTTAAAAAAATCCTGTCTTTAGGCATGATGACTCTGAATCATAATATTGGGAACATCCTTTCAGTCATGGGATTGTTAATAGATTATAACAATATAGCGGCAGGAAGCAGCCAGGCTTTGAAGATGCAGTGCCATTAAGTGCCAGTCAAGGTGGCCAATTACAACATTCACACTGGCCTCCAGCAGACAAGAGTTCTTTCTCCCACCCTGGACATCATTCCACATCATCCCCACTTGCTGGACCACCATGTCAGACTACACAGAAAAGCCACTGAAATCCACAAGCGTGTGGACAATTTCAACAGAAAAGAGGAAACCATGAAAATTAACAAAATCTAAAACTCTAAAATCAGGACAGTAAATAAAGAACAAAACGGGAATTCTAGACAGGAAACAATCAGGGCCAGCTAACACCTTCCAACAAAGAATTCCCCCAGGCAGGAATCAGCCAGGCTTTGAAGCTGCAAGGCTTTTAAATGCCAATCAAGGTGATTAATTGCAACATTCACACTGGCTTCCAACAGACAAGAGATGTTTCTCCCACCCTGGACCTTCCAGAGATATATAAACCCCACTTTCGTAGTTTCCAACAGACCTCATAACCTCTGAGGATACCTGCCATAGATGTGGGTGAAACATTAGTAGATAATGCTTCTGGAACATGGTCATACAGCCTGGAAAACTCATAGCAACCCAAAATAGGTTCTTCTGGTTTGTTCTGAAGTTTAATTTGTATGTAAGTTGGTACAGATATATTTTGAATATGTAACTCCAGATATATATATAGAGAGAGAGAGAGCGTGGGGGGGGGGGGGGAGAGGGGGAGAGAGACCTTTGAATACCACAGGGAAGGGTTAACACCCCTGTAATGTTTGTTTTGATGGCTGTGCCCCTGTTCAGAAGATTTCCCTTCACTTTTTGTCCCTGTAATAGTTGGATTTTGAAAAATGTGGATTCTTATGGAAACAAGGATTGGTGATAAAGCTTCAGTGAAGACATGATCACTTCCAGGAGTGAATTTCCCTTCCTAGGGGTGGATTTCCCTCGCTTCCTGTTGTCTCACCCCATTCTTAACTATGAGTTGTTTGTAAGTCAGGTGCTTGTAACTCAGGGACTGCCTGTACTCCTTATGCACTTATCCTGGTGGCAATTTTACACACAGTATTGTTAGTATTTCTTTTTCTGTACATCAAGCCATCACAATATAAAGGTGTCACTGGATAAGGAATGCTTTATCTGTAAAGGCTACTCAGGGCTTCTTTTTTCGTATCAGAAGCGACTTGAGTATGTACTGCAAGTTGCTTCTGGTGTGAAAGAATTAGGTGTCTACAGAGACGTTGCCCAGGGGATGCCCAGATATATTACCATCCTGCTGGGCGGCTTTTCTCATGTTCCTGAAAGCTAGAGCTGACAAATGGGAGCTCACCCCATCTCATGGATTTGAGCTGGCAACCTTCAGGTCTGCAACCCAACTGCAGTCCAGCTGGCAGAAAAGTAACCCATTGCGCCACCACAAAGTTTGGGTGGAGTTGGTACACCAAACTTTTGACCTTGGCCCCATCTACAATGCCATAAATCAGGCAAAAATGGGTATGATCAAAAACAAAGATAGCAGGGACCTAACAGAAGCTGAAGAGATCAAGAGAAGGTGGTGAGATTATACAGAAGATCTGTACAGGAAAGATAACAATATTGAGGATAGCTTTGATGGTGTGAGTGAATTAGAACCAGACATCCTGAGGAGTAATGTTGAAAGGACCTTAAGAATCATTGCTAATAACAAGGCAGCAGGAGACGTCAGGATCACAGCTGAACTGTTTAAAATCTTGAAAGATGATGCTGGCATGCCATATGCCAGCAAATATGGAAAACAAAATAATGGCCATCAGATTGGAAAAAATCAATTTATATCCCCATACCAAAAAGGGAAATGCTAAAGAATGCTCAAACTTTCGTACAGTAGCACTTATTTCACATGCTAGTAAGGTAATGCTCAAGATCCTGTAAGGTAGACTCCAACAATACATGGAGAGAAAGTTTCCAGATGTACAAGCTGGGTTTAGAAAAGGCAGAGACCAAATTGCCAATATCCGCTGGATAATGGAGGAAGGTTGGGAGTTTCAGAAAAACATCTATTTCTGTTTTATTGACTATTCTTTCCCAATCATGAACCAGTCTGTTATTCTGTGGTCTGTTCTTACTGTTGCTACTTGGTTGTTATACAGATTTCTCAGGAGACAGACAAGGTGACTTGGTATCCCCATACCATCAAGAACTTGCCACATTTTATTATGATCCACACAGTCAAAGGCTTTAGAATGACCAAGTAGCAACAGTAAGAACAGACCACGGAACAACAGACTGGTTCATAATTGGGAAAGGAGTACTGCAGAGCTGTATACTTTCACCCTAGCTATTCAACTTTTATGCAGAACACATCATGCAATGTGCAGGGCTTGGATGAATCCATGGCTGGAGTTAAAATTGCTGGAAGAAACATTAACAACCTTAGGTATGCAGATGATACTACTTTGATGACTGAAAGCGAGGAGGATCTGAGGAGTCTTATAACTAAGGTGAAAGAAGAAAGTGCAAAAGCTGGGTTGCAGTTAAACGTCAAGAAAACCAAGATTATGGCAACCAGACCGCTTGTTAACTGGCGAATAGAGGGAGAAAACATGGAAGCAGTGACTGACCTTGTATTACTGCAGATGCAACTGCAGCCAGGAAATTAGAAGACGGACGACAGGGAGCTTTGGCATGGGCTGTTCCATGAGATCACAAAGAGTCGGAAGCGACTGAATAAACAACAACACACTGCCATATAATGCAGTTTAACTGGACTGAACTGCATTATATTAGTTTCAAACCGTATTGTATGGGGGTATAGATGGGGGTCTCTGATTCTTCTATTTTTCTACTTTATAACTCAGACTAATAATCATAATAATCTCCCAAAAGGGACTCGGGTGGTATACAAGCATGTGGTTGTGCAATGAAATATACAAATACAGTTAAAACATCGTAAAACACATAACACAAAATGCAGTAAAACACATACCAATTGTAAACAATGTTAATATCATAACATAGAACAGATATATTTAAAACAGCATTAAAGTATTAATTAAAATTCTCAATAAAATGCAGCATAGCTGCAGATAAAAGACTTCTTCATAAATGGCAAATATACTTTAAATAGTACAATTGGTGCTTAAACTGGACTGGGTGGCTTTCTCTCAAAAACAATTTATCCAATTAAATGTTTTCTTCCAATGTGTAGCAAATGATGGTTGAAGATATTTTGTTATCTAAAGGGGTGGAGGGAAAAGGTATTTAGGCATGAAAAGTCAAACTGTATAGTATTCAAGAAAGGCCGGCCCCCTTTTTGGGGAGTAAAAATAATAGCATATTATTTCCTCCTCTTCATGACACTGCAGACCAACACTTCACTTTTCCTGATGTTAGGGCTAGTTTCGTAATGGTGGGATAGCTGCATGGAAAAGGCACAAAGACCAGATTCTTCTAGGGTTCAATGTGCCTTTCAGCCTGATTTCTTTAGAGAACTCTTTTCAAGAGCCTTTTCACAAGTGAGAGGTTGGGTTAGAGGCTCTGCGGGGTTAAGCATATTTAGGATTTGTATAAATAACGATAAGTAAAATAGCAAACTTGGTTCAGGAAGTAGGACAAACAAATATGTAAAACCATAACATATAACCACAACTCATCATTTTTACCACAGAAGAATAAAAGCCATCTTGTCTAAGTAGGTGAGTGAGTACAAATATTATTTGTGGAACACAGTGTTAACAGTGGGCCAGTATCTTGCCTTTCTCAGGCCCCAGTAATTTATACTGATTACTCTGTTTTATATAAATCTGGTCAGGTTGACCTGCTTGCTTTTACTTGCGTAAATTGTCATAAGCATAACTCAGAAGAAGAAACACCTTCTGGACAAAGCTCTGGTCTTTGGAAGGATAAACTTGGGGTGTAATTTTAATTACTGTATAGGGGAAGGACTGATAAAAGCTGTGTTGAGGCCACCTACGGTATGTGTTTTTGCAGAAGAGTAAAGACAAGATTTGTGAAAGTATAGTAGCATGTAAATGGAGATATATTCATTAATTATATAACCTGAGTGAAAGTAGAGATTCCCCGCTTTACAGTTTCCCTAGGTAAATGCCAGTCACGCGCTGATACATCCCAGATGTCATATAAAGCAGGTATTTTCCCAGAATTAATAGCTATGTTTGCCTAATGCCTACTAAGTCATTGAACTCCATGTGAGTTAGTCACATTTTTAGAATATTGGTAAAAGGCAAGGTTTAAATGAATTCCTTGCACTTCCATATGTTCAGTTCTTTCTTGAGAAAAACCCATTGCTGCTTTTTGCCTTGCTGACTTTTTAATGATACTCTTTTTTGTTTCTTTCTTTGCTATCAGACAAGCATATATACCACTTCAACTGTGAGTTATGTAATCCACTGAGTAGAAGTGATATTTTTCAGTATAATTTGAAAGGATTGATCATGCAGTGACATTTTGGCACTGTGGGAATGGAGCAAATAATCTCCATAACTCTGTAAGGTAGGTTTGGCAAGAAAATTGTAAGCAGATTAAGGCCTTCAGTAAACTAGAAACTGAGTTTCCCTTATTCTACTAAACCAAACTGGTTTTCCTATTGATAGTACACCACTCAAAGCAGTAACTGCAAAGAACTAACTAAGCTTGAACAATGTGTTGCTGGACATTTAAAAATAAATATATAACCTTTCTAATATAAAATTAATCAATTATTGGTTTAGATTCAAAGACTTACCACCTCAATACAGCCATAGCTTGGAAGATACTGCATTAACTTTCTACTATGCTTTTGATTTTTTAAAATAGTCTTTTTACATGTAAAGTCTTGGTAAAGGCCCATATACACGGGCCCTAAAATGAGGAAGAAAGCAGAATAAAAGGGAGGGGTTTGTCTAGATGGCATTTGCTGAAAATCCGTGCTGGATTGTATTAATGGCTGAAAAACATGGGTTAAAAAGGTGTGCTTAAAATCCAATTTCGGCTGAAAAATGTGCATATTTGCATCACTGTCCCTGCAGTCAAGAAAAACATATGACTTTATGGCTATATTCTGGTATGGACTGCTCCAGTGCATTTGTGCATTTTAAAATCTCAAAACAGCTGATGAGGGCTGTTAACAAATGGAACCAAGGACACAAAGGTGGCTACATGGAAGGATGAATGAAAAACAATTCCCATGAGAACTCTGCAAGCATTCCTTTATTCTTAGGTTTATGAAATTAAACAGAGCTTGACTTTACACAGTGGGCACCAGCATGGCTCCAAAGGGAAGCGGGGTTCAAGAAGGCAAATGTAAAGGCAGAAGGAAGGCGAGGAGAGATAATGACAAGAATTCTGCTTGTGCGCACATTCATATCTGCATCAGCGCTTATGAAGTCCAGTGCATCTTGGAGCGTTAATTTTTAAAAAAAAACTAAAATAAAATTTCCAGTGGATGTCCCATGTTCATCTTACAGATTTCTAAAATCTGCTTCTACCAAACCTGTCAGGATGTCGAGGGAGCATTTACCAGGACTGACAGTTCAGTGTGTGAACTCTCTTTAAGGTACCACAATTTTTAAACTCACTTTTTTGTACCAGATTATGAGGCTGTCTGAAAGGGCCCTGAGACTTCTGCTTGTCCTTGGTGTTCTTAACTACCACTTAGACTCCTGTCAAGAGATCTTGCCACAGAAAGACAGTTTCTGGTATCATGACTTATACTGAGTATGAGCAGAGGCGGTCCAACCATAAGGCGAACTAGGCACTTGCCTGTGGCGCCATCATCCCGTGGGCGCCATTGTCCTGGGAGGAGGGCACCGCTCTCCACCTCCTTCTCTTTCGGGCCTCCCGGCGGCCACGCTGGGCCTCCCGGCGGCCGTGCTGGGCCTCCCTCTGCCTCCCCTTTCGGCCAGCGCGGACCCACCTTCGCACCACGCGAGCCCACTTTTGGGGCCTTCAGAGATTGTGAGGTCTGTGGGAACTTGGAAGCTAGGTATGTGGGGTTTATATATCTGTAGAAGGTCCAGGATGGGAGAAAGAACTTTTCTTTGAAGCAGGTGTGAATGTTGTAATTAATCACCTTGATTAGCATTTAATGGCCCTGTGGCTTCAAGGCCTGGCTTCTTCTTGCCTGGGAGAATCTTTTTTGGGAGGAGTTAGCTGTCCCTGATTGTTTACTGTCTGGGTTTCTTCTGTTTTCAGAGTGTTGTTCTTTATTTATTGTCCTGATTTTAGAGGGGTTTTTTTCAATACTGAGGGCTATCTGGGTTATCTAAGTCCACACTGCCCTATATCCCTGTTCAATGTTTAGTGCTAAATTTGCAAATATAGTAATTCCTACATAACATAAACCATGTATTGAACTGCTTTTTCTATTGATTTGTTGTAAAACATGATGTTTTGGTGCTTAATTTGTAAAATCATAATGTAATTTGATGTTTAATAGGCTTTTCCTTTATCTTTCCTTATTATCCAACATTTTCGCTTATCCAACGCTTTTATTTTTCAGTGATTGGTTGGGGGGGGGGGGCGCCAAAATTCTGTTCGCCTACACTTGAAAACTACCTAGGGCCGGCTCTGAGTATGAGACCAATATTAAGCTTTTGTGGGGTTTTAGTAGCAATATAATACACATCAGTTAGCAACATAAGCTTCATTTCATGAAAGAGCTACAGTACTACTGTATCTACAAGTTGCTATGTCATGCTTTGGCTTCAAAACTTGGTCTCCACCCAGTGTCTTACTCAGCAGAAACTTATTCGCTGAACTGAACTTCACAGAAGAAATCTAACATAACTTGTTTAGAGTAAAAAAAGAGGCATGCTGGGGTTGATCATTGCATGCTAAATACATGAGAATGAAACTGCAAAAAACCGAGCCACAAGTGTATGTCCTTGATAACATACTTTCTAGTAGTCATCATTCTTTAGCATTATCTATGAACAAAGAGTCAACCACAACTTGCCCTCTCTCTATTCTTCTGAAACCTAAAGACTTTGAGGCTATATTTGTTTGTTTTTGTTTTAAGAGGAAAATGCCAGGGAGGAAATGCTCACACAACTAGATGTAAATTATACAAAATTTGACCCTACATTACCTCACTTACTGTGAGGATCAGCTGCTCTATCCTTGCAAAACTGGAAATACTGAATTCGAATTATAGTTATGTAGGGAATAATGGTACAGTTGGTAAGTATATATCTGTATAAGCTCTAGTTCATGAGGCCGAATTTTAATTTATATTTTACATTTACAGTATGAATATGAACCTAATCTTCTGTTTTCTCTAGTTAAATGAAGATCAATAGGAAAGTGATATTTTAACCAATTCACTTTGCTTCAACAGACAGGAGCAAAGTATAATATTTGATGGTGGTGAAAAATACATTTTGATCATACCTTTTGAAAAATATTTATTTATTTATTTATTTATTTATTTACAGTATTTATATTCTGCCCTTCTCACCCCGAAGGGGACTCAGGGCGGATCACATTACACATATAAGGCAAACATTCAATGCCTTAACATAGAACAAAGACAAGACAAATGCGGGGCTCCGAGCTGGCCTCGAACTCATGACCTCTAGGTCAGAGTGATTTGTTGCAACATAATTACAGTAGAGTCTCACTTATCCAACACTCGCTTATCCAACATTCTGGATTATCCAACGCATTTTTGTTGTCAATGTTTTCAATATATCGTGATATTTTGGTGCTAAATTAATAAATACAATAAATACTACAAAGCATTACTGCATATTGAACTACTTTTTCTGCCAAATTTGTTGTCTAACATGATGTTTTGGTGCTTCATTTGTAAAATCATAACCTAATTTGACGTTTAATAGGCTATTCCTTAATGCCTCCTTATTATCCAACATATTTGCTTATCTAACATTCTGCCGGCCCATTTATGTTGGATAAGTGAGACTCTACTGTATGTAAAACATCTTTATTACACTTCCTGCAAAACTGACAGTTAGCCATACAATCTTTTCAAAATGTGTACAGTTTAGTAAGAATTTGGCATTCTAAAATCATCTCAGATTTCCTCCACTACATACAGATTTTTTCCACAATTTACTGTGACGTTTTTATTTTGTTATTAAGAACAGACAAGACAGGAATAGCATGGAAGTGGTTAAAATCTTCTAATAGATTTTCAAAACAATATAATTCATTGATATGAAACAAAAATCCACTGAAAGGCACTAATTGAAATTGCACTGAAACATCAGTGTCTACACTTAATCAAAACTGAGTAACAACCGAATTGATTAAAAATTGAATTTGCCAATCAACTGTGTTGCTGTCACATTTTATTTTGTTTTCAAAAGTTTGAACCAAAAATACCTTTAAAACCGCTACAATATTGAAAAATAGTTTTTTCATTGCAGCCCTGTGTCATCATTGATGCATTTTCCATGAATATTAAACCCTTCGCCTTCTACTAAGTCAGAGTGACAAAGAGTATTCTTCTTCTTCCTCTTGTTGCAGTTGCTATCATCCTTGGCACCTTCTACACTGCCATATAAAATCCAGATTATTTGCTTTGAACCAGATTATATGACAGTGTAGACTCATGGCAGTATAATCCAGTTCAAAGCAGATAATATGGATTATCTGTTTCAATAATCTGGGTTACATGGCAGTGTAGAAGGGGCCATGATCATCACCATCACATTTGTGCTTGAGAATTACAAAAAAGAAATTCAGTACATGTTTATGAAAAGTACTTTTAGGTAAAGTACAAATAAATAAGTACATGAAACACACTAAGATAAATAAGAGATGAGAAAATTTAAAAAGTTAAAAAATGGATTATAACGTTTTTGTATTTGTTAGAGGAATAGTGATCATTTGAGTATCAAAACTGAAAACATAACTGCAGAAATACTATACAATTTATATTGGATTAACAAGAGAATGGAATATTGCTTTCCAGAGAAATTAATATGATGATGTGTTGAAATGATCTGTAGGTAGGCTGCATCCTACCACTCTCAGTTGTGGAAGGCTTTTAAATGTCATTACATTCATTCATCTTAAAAGTAACTTTCTGGCACAGGGCTGTGTTTTCGTGTAGTGTCTGAGCAGCATCTGTTAATCAGGTCTTTTGGAACCAGGGCACAGCAAGAGCCCAGAAATCGATAGGCAAACTTTGTGCATCTGGGATATTGAGTTTAGCCTTGTGTCAGTCACTATCAGTGGTGTGCAGAAGTGATATGGTGAGCATAAGGTAATAATAATAATAATAATAATAATAATAATAATAATAATAATAATAATAATAATAGTACCCTGCCCTCTCCCTGGAGGGACTCAAGGTGGTTTCCAAAGTATAACAAAAATTGCAAGCATTCAATGCCAGTAGCAAATAAACAACAGTGACTGTCTGTGAGGGTAAAGCTTTGCACTTTTATTTGAAAATATTTGCACTCTTATTTGAAAATATTTATAGTGTTTCTCTTTTATTCCAGGCACTTCTGGAATGAGGTATGTTATGCAAGGGCACACCTTAACGTGGACTGAAAGCAGCTTGAAAATGTTGGTGGTTAAATGGCGCATGGTAAGAATGCACGCAACAATGCGAATGAAGGACTTTAAACCAGGATAAGCAAAATCGGATACTCCATAAGATAGCCAGTAATGTGCAAAAGTGTGCTTAGGTGTAAAGCACATTGCATAAACCAACTAAGGTGCTCCAACGCTCAACACATTCTCATTAAAGCAAGGGAGTTGTAAAAAAAATCATGCACAGCCATGAAACTGTGGATATTGTCGATGCTGGAACTAGTTCAGAGCTGACCTCTACTCAGCTTTTAATCCAGTTTCTGCACTTCATGTATAATTTTTCCCATATTGAAATACAGTGTTCCCTCATCGCGGGGGTTGCGTTCCAGGATCACCCGCAATAAGTGAAAATCCGCGAAGTAGGGACACTATATTTATTTTAATATTTATATATTATTTTAGTAGTTACACACTATTTTAAGTCTTTATTAACCAATTGTGTGTTGATAAATCGCCTCCTTCTCCTCCCGTTGCCGCTTTGGCTCCTTTTCTCTCCCTTCAGCTTCTCCTTCCTTAGGCTGTAAATTGTAAATTTGTATGATTTATAATATTCTTTTAGAGTTTATTGAAAAACCGCAAAATGGTGAATCAAAAAAGTGAACCGTGAAGTAGTGAGGGAACACTGTAGTTTTCTTCTCTACTGGCTTCACTCATCTTAAGTGGTCAGTGTAGATGTGCCCCAAGATGAATATCTGTCACTTGTGTCTTATACAGGGCTATGTGATGGGAATAGCATATCTAAGAGGAAAGACACTGTTGACTTTGAGATGGGCAGTGAATATGAATCTCTATCCCCGGATTTGTCATTCTTTGGGGTTTTATAAAAGGACAGTAGAACAGAACAAGAGTAATTTTCTTTTTTAAAAAACAAAGTTATCTGCTGCTTAAAGACAGGTAATACTGGCAGTTAGGTGAGTGGTCCAGAGCTTGTTAGGAACCCAGAATCCTCTGGTTCTGAATAATTCCCCAAACAGGACTTCCAGAACTCCTTGAATCTTTCAGCCTGTCATCTTGGCCAATTGCCGGGCTGGCTAGGACAATTTTGGAGCTGTAGCCCAAACAGTAACATATGAAAGTTCTTAGGGTGTTTTGGGTTAGGAAAGTTGTGGGCTTCCCTAAAGCAGTGAGCAAAAACTTGTGTACTGCCCTCCCCTTTTGAATACCAGAACTTTAAAAAATGCAGTCAGGACAATGTCAGGAATATAACAAAGACATGAGAACAAAGACTCATAAAAGTCTGTTCATACTCATTTAGTAGTTTGGAAAAAAATGTATTGTAATTGATTACATCACTGGTTAAGTATTTCCTTTTGACTTTGATGTCTTGGGAATTTGAGCAGTCTGAGAGGGCAGACAGGCTCATTTGATTATAAGCTGTATATCCCAGAAGATCATGTTCTCTGGAACACACTGGCCTTCCTTTATACCTGCATCTGGCTGATTCTGTGGCTGCTCCCTAATTTAGACTAGAGATTGCTCCATTTCACAAATCCTGTAATTTGTCCCCAGAGTTCAAGCAGGTTAGTTTCTAGGGCTATTGCTTCCCAAATTGTAAATGGACATGCCATCTGGGTGATTTTTGGAGCTGTCATCCCAAAAGGGATCTTTCTCAAACCCTGATCAATACCAGATATTTAAAATGAAATCTTCTGTAAAATTGGGAGAGAGATGCTGAGTCCAGCTGTCTTCACAATATGGTACTGAAGTATTTACTGAAGAAAGCATGCTAAACCTATATATGCCTTTTTGTTTAGATTAAACAAAACTGTTCAAGAAGAATAGGAGACAGAACATAATTATGCGTACATAGGCTATAGAATTAATGCAGTTTTACACTGTTTAAACTGCCATGACTCGATGCTTTGGATTAATGGGAGTTATTGTTTTTTCTTCTCTGCTAAAGAGTGCTGGTGCCCCACCAAACTACAACTCTTAGGTTTCCATGGTTCCTTTTCTTTAATATTTAAGTACCCCAAACCTATGTCTAATTTTCTAAAAGTTAAAATTTGGGGGATTTCATTATTTGCAGAACTTGGGCAAGTTAGCCTATTTTACATGGCAATATAATGTGTTAAACTACATTATATGAGTCTGCATTGACCATATAATGCAGCTTCAAACTGCATTATATGGCAATGTAGGTGGGGCCCTAGTTTGCTGCCTAAGGAAAAAGATAAAATGATGGTTTCTTTCAAAACTAAAAATAATACAGGCTACTTTAGGGATTGAGGCACACACCTCTCACATCTAACATATTCTTGTCACCTTGCAAAACTTTACTCATGAAGCAAACACATCACTGGGCCTAATTCCACGATCATTTCCAGGTGCATTGTAAAATGAAGTGGATGTAGTCCAGTTCTTGGTTATCAGATAAACCAATTGAAAATTACTGTACAGAATCACATGACTATAAAACAGGATTGAATAGATTACAAATTCCACCTGACTCAGAAGGGTGTGGTATCCATTCACATTGTTTATACATGTTTTATGTTAGTCAGATGTCACTTTCTTCTTTCCATATTGAGCAATGGTGCTTAATTATGTTGGGATATCCATGGAAAATTGTTAGTTAAAAACAGAGTTCATTGCATTGGAATTCTGTACCAAAGTAGCATTGTTTCAACAAGAAAAAATGGATGGGTCTCCTACCAGTTTCTAAGATTTTGGAGTGCAGCAGCAGTATAAGATGTGACTCTGCTTAAAGCTCCTGTTTTGTATATAGGAATGTGTATCTTCCTGGTAAAGCTTCACGCAGTTAACAGCATTAGTACCTGTTTTTCATATAGAATAGCCTGTGTTTTTTTAAAAATACTGATCACCTTACCTATTAATTTTGTGTGCCTGCCTCCTTTTGACTTCTGTTATAGTCCCCTGTTTGGAAGGAAAAATGTAGCGGGCACACGAGAAAATAAAAAGGTTGGGGTTTGCTTTGGGAAGAGTATCTTGTAATTATAGAGAGATCAAAAGCTCTCTTATAATAAGAGTTTGCAGTAGGACACTTAAGTGTTCCAATATTACTTGGTTTCTTTTCTATGATAGTCGTCCCTCCACATTTGCGGTTTTAACTTTTATGGATTTGATTATTCGTGGATTTCATTAAATGTTCTCTCTAGGAGTCTCTAGATCCTTCATGTGACTGTATGGTCAACTTCCTCTGGTCATAGTGGGGGGATCTAGAGATTTCTAGAGAGAAAACTAGGAACCTCCATGTCCTGTACAAATCTATGTTCAGCTTCTAGGGAAATGTAATTTTAGAGTTATGCTGGAAGATTTAGGCCTCTTTCTACACTGCCATATAAAATCCAGATTATCTACTTTGAACTGGATTATACGGCAGTGTAGAATGGGCCTTAAACATTATTAAAGGGATGTTTTCCCCGGTAAAAGAAAAAGCAATTTCATTATTCATGGTTTTTCACTTTCAGGAAACTTCTGTATCCCTAACTTCAGCATATGTGGAGGGTTGACTGTATATTTTGTTAAAAGCCTGCCAATTTGGGAACAATAAAGCAAACAGCAACTTGATTAAGTTAGAAGTTTGTTTTTTTTAAAAGCAACAACTGTGTAGAATTGCTATATGTGATTCTCATAAAATAAGTTTAGCTTTTAAGATTGTTGTCCTTTAACTCAGCAGAAGAATTTTTTGTGTATGTGTTGCGCACTGCGGTAGACAAACATGCATGTTTTTTAAAACGATATAGATTAATTTGCTCAAGTGTTCCAAGTGCATGTAAAACCGATTCTCAAAATAAAACCCCTTGCAATAGGAAGCAAGGCCTTATAGTAAAAACCTATTTATTTCATAAAAGGAACAGAAAGTGTTAACTTTGTGCAAGACGATTATATTATTACTCTCTTTATTTAACCCCCCACATGAATTGAGGAAATGATTCATGCATAGAGCATTTGCGTACAGTGTGGTTTAAGTACAAAAAGTTCTAATTACTGAATGGAAATAAGAGCAGTGTGGTAACTAGAAATTTTGTTACGTAATCCTTTTCACGACATAACAGTTGTTTTCCCCTTTCGTGTTCTAAATACTGGCTAAGTCAAACTTGACTAGACAGAAAATACCAGGTTTTATCAAAAATATTTATTTGCAAGATTCTATACACAGTAAGGGAGGTGTCATTGTCTAGATAATTTCTTGATTGATGATATTCCTACTAAACCTATTATCCTTCATATGTGTAGTGTGTAGGAGCAGCCACTTTTGAATACTGGAAATACAAACGTTATTTTTACAGAAGAAAACTGAGCGAGCTGCTCCTTTGTATTCTACAAGTAGTTGTTTCAAACCCAATACTACGTTTCACATGCACTAATAATGGTGACAGCTACACTATAGAATTAATGCAATTTGACACCTCTTTAACTTCCATAACTCAATGCTATGGAATCATGAGAGTTGTAGTAGAGCCATGGCAGTTAAAGTGATGTCCAACTGCATTAATTCTAAAGTGTAGATGCAACCAATGTGGAAATTATGGAGTCTTAATATAACAGTGTTCTCCCCTTTATTTTACTTTTTACGAAGATATATCTTTCCATTACATTCAAACGTTCAGTTACTTCAAAATTACATTTGGAAAATCATATGGTAACATTGCTAAGCCATCCATTCCAATTTGAACTGAATTGTTCTGCAAAATATTATAACAACAGCAACAACAACAAGAACATAATTAAGGTAGTACTCCCCCTCTCCTTTTCTCATATAGAATCATAGAATCATAGAATAGTAGAGTTGGAAGAGACCTCATGGGCCATCCAGTCCAACCCCCTGCTAAGAAGCAGGAAATCGCATTCAAAGCACCCCCGACAGATGGCCATCCAGCCTCTGCTTAAAAGCCTCCAAAGAAGGAGCCTCCACCACAGTCTGGGGGAGAGAGTTCCACTGCCGAACAGCTCTCACAGTGAGGAAGTTCTTCCTGATGTTCAGGTGGAATCTCTTGAAGAAATCCAATGTCTGGTCTCTGGTTCTTCATAGAGATCCAAACTCTGTGTCTTTTTGTTGGCAAACATAACCCATTAACATCAAAAGAAAACAATATGAAATGGTCTGTTCTTAGTAATTTAAATTTGAACTTTCTTACTTAAACTAAGTAATTGTTGCTTCATTGCTAACTAGCTTTTACCTCCCAATGAATCACAGGCTGACTTAATTAATTCCTTGTTCAACTTCCACATGGATGTCCTACCTTGTAAGACCAAGAGACTGGATTCCTACAGGGTTTTTCGAGGAGTAATATGTTGTGTTCAGCATGATTTTTTGCTGCCAATTTCAGTATGATTGAGAGTGTGCTACAAGGCATCCTTAGGCATGTCTATTCTCTTTAGGGCTGTGTAGTTTAACATGTACAAATGGGTGAAAGTATGCAGTCTGTCATTAGTCACCAGCTCTTGACTTCAGTTTATTGTAGTGGGATCAAGCATACTTGTTTCTGGGACTGTAGCCAATATCTATAATATTACTCATTTGCAAATGTTTTCAACATTCACATTTTCATGGCATCTGTAAAAGCCATCGCTAATAGAACCCCAATGGGACTTTGATATGATATTAGCTGTAATTCTATTTGATACCATGATAAATATGAATTTGAACAAATAAGTATTTTATTTTGCATTGATGTGTGTGCTGCAACAATGCACAATATGTAGATAAATGACATTTGGAGCCTATGTATTACAAACAGACAGAGTGACAGAACCTCCTTTTAAAAACTGCTCTAGGATCCTGACATCCACCAGCTGAAAACAGATGTGAAAATTGTGGCGTAGGAAGGTATATGCTATTAATAATTTAAACCCAAGACCTTTCAGACCACATATATAGTCTGAAAGTTTTTAGTCAATACCAGAATGACTGTACAAATTATTTCATACAAAAACCATCACAGGTTTCTTCCTAAGCTTTACCACTACCCCAAATTGATGAATGAGGACTTTTTAGCTGTCCCCATCGTTAGTTAATAGGGAATCTGATTTGATGATCTGTTACTAATTATCAAGAGATCTTTTTGCCCACCACTGTCTACAAACCAATTCTTCAAATGTGGGACCTAATGTCATAATGTAACAGGGAACCCAAAGTCTGCAGAGGGGCAAAAAATATTTAGAAAGAATAATAAGAAAACTAAAGACATTAGGATTGGCTCAAAAAGTCTGCCTACCTGAGATGAAGAGAAAAAAAATACTTCCCTACCAAAGTGCAGACAGTTGAATCTTACGTCAGTACTGTAATGGGATAGCCTCTTCTTTTGGCAACAGGTTATTTTGGGTGACCCAGGAGAGGACAGTGATACATGGTTAGCATAGGCAATGGTTGCAGTCCAAAACTAGTTGTCCCCAAAATAACTTTGCTTACCTCTGTTTTATGAAGCCTCAAAACAGTGTATAACAAGTGTGCACCGAGGGCAGCAAACTGAATGCTTGGGGGAAATCTGAAACTGATGCTGGTAATAACACAGAATGGAGTAGACTGAAGGAATATGGAGCAGGTTCCTATCAGCTGTTTATGGTAGCATCTGTACACAGGCTTAGAACATGTGATGGTGCAGGAAATCTGTACTAAAAGCAAAGGAAGTGTGGAATGTATATATTAAAGGCAAAGGCAAAGGCCAAGGAAACAATTCTGAAAACTATAAAGAGAAGGGAAGGCACTTGCTGACAAGCAGATCCATTTCTAAAGGCGCACCCATATGAATCACAGGATGGTGATAAGAGATATGTCAACAAACATGCCACATCCATATGGCTGAACCAGTTTCTTTTTAATTTTGTAAAAGAACATGTTTAACAAGTGTACAGACATGTCTTAAGATAAAAGATGTCTGTGGGCTTGGTCCTTTCTGCTTTAGTATTGCAAGCTTTTTCTCCCACTTGGCTTGGTGGATAGTTTCCCATGACAAGAGAGTGCGTCAGTCCTGCAATACATTTGCCTGGGTGGAACTGTAGAGGGAACTGCCATTTGATGGGAAAGCTATAGTCTGATTTCTGTTGGACTTATTCCCACCAGAAAAGTAGCCAGACTGATTTGTTAACCACTGTCACCTATTCACAAAGTGTTTTATAAAATGTGATGGACTAGCATAAACGGGACTCACACAAGGAACCTCAGGATGACTGAAGTGATTAAAAAAGGCTGTAGAAAGAGCAGGAAGGAAAGAAGATCTAGATCCTGTTGGTGCTGGATACAAATGGAAAGTGTTGGCTCTTGCAAAATATATATATAAATATTTGGATATTTTACTCTACCCAGAACCATGCAATTGTTATTATCAATAAGAGTAACAACAACATCCACAGTATGTAATATTTTCTCATATTGAAAGCACACCTATACTTATTGGTAATCTATATATATAAAAGAGTGATGGCATCACGGCGATGGACAAAACAACAAATCTACAGCTCCCCCAAACTCTAAAATTGGCAACGCAATCCATCATCCCCGCCTCCAGTAAGATACAACATAATCAAACAAAAAACACAATCACAACACCAAAAAAACACAACAGGCAATCTGCGCACGCGCAGAAACACAGTCCTCCCAACTCTTTCCGCGCGCGCGCACACACACAGAACCGTTCCCCTCCCTCCCTCTCTTGCACCTCCTCCACCGCCGAAGCCAGGGACTCTGCAGGAGAAGGCACATCTCCGCCTCACGAGGCTGAGCTCCCCATCCTCGAATCGGGAGTTCTACTCCAAAACACCCGGAGGGCCTAAGCCGACCCTTCCCTGCCCTCACCTCTCGCCTGGAAAACAAAAAGGTCCCTCCCTCGGGACCTTCCTGGTTTTTGGCGCCAACACTGTCATTGCCGCGCCAGGCACTTCTGGGAAAGCGAGTCCTGCCTCTCTCCCTCTGTGTGGAGGGGCAGCCTTTCCCACCCCTTTCTCTTCCTCTCGGGCCTGCAGCGGCGGACGAGCACCACGTTGCCCGCCTTCCTGGCCCGGTTCCCCTCCTCCTCCTCGCCGCTGCTCAGGCCTCCTCCTGTCCTCCGCGGGAAGAACATGGAGGCCGGCATCGGGAAGCGCGGAGGCGGGGAGGAAGCCGCGACGCCCCAGGCCTGCGCCTCCACTGGAGCCCGCTCTTGCCTGGCCTACAACCCACCACCACACCGGCGCCACCTCCGGTAGGAGGGGAAGGGCCGGGATTGAGGGGCAAAGGGGAAGGGCAGACCTCACCCCGCCACGCCTCCCGCCTGGCCCCTGAGCACGTACAGAGCGCCTTCTCCTCTTCTCTTATTTACCCTTTTCCAGGGCCCGGGGGATGGCGCAAACGCCTTCCTTGCAAAATTATAAATATACAGTAGAATCTCACTTATCCAACATAAACATCCCAGCACAACATTGCATAACTGAATATGTTGGATAATAAGAACGGATTCAGGAAATCCCAATTAAACATCAAATTAGGGAATCATTATACAAATTAACCACCAAAACATCATGTTATACAACAAATTTGACAGAAAAAGTATCACAATTTAAAACACTGAATACACAAAAATTGACTACTAAAACGCAGACTACATTGGATAATCCAGAACATTGCATTACCAAATGTTGGATAACTGAGATTCTACTGTAAGATGAAATAATTACTGTGGTGCAGTAATACACAACAATATAATCTCTACAATCACAACACTAAATAAACAACACCACTCTGAAAACGGGAATTCCAGACAGGAAACAATCAGGGCCAGCTAACACCTCCCAACAAAGTATTCCCATCGCCAAAGTCTGGGAAATCCTCTGTTTTCTGAGGGTCACAGACAGTAGAAGCACATAAAATATCACACACAACACCACTCTGAAAACAAGGAAATTCCAGAGAGGAAACAATCACGGCCAGCTAACACCTCCCAACAAAAAATTCACTCAGGGAGGAAACAGCCAGGCTTTAAAGCTACAAGGTCATTACATGCTAATCATTTTTCCTAATTGCAGCATTCATACTTCCCTCCAACAGACAAAAACAATCAAAAATATTGTATATTCACAACCTTACGAAAATAATACCCCTGATGGTGCAGCGTGTTAAAGCGCTGAGCTGCTAAACTTCTGGACCGAAAGGTTGCAGGTTTGAATTCGAGGAACAGACAGAGCCCCCACTGTTAGCCCCAACTTCTCCCAACCCTAAAGTTCAAAAACATTCAAATGAGAGTAGATGAATAGGTACCACTCCAGCGGAAAGGTTACGGTACTCCATGCAGTCATACCACATGACCTTGGAGGAGTCTATGGACAACGCCAGCTCTTCAAGCTTACAAATAGAGATAACCACTAACCCCCAAAGTCGGACACGACTGGACTTAATGTCAGGGGAAAACGTTTACTCTTTACCTTAACTACCACCAATTCCTCAATACTTTATTTCCCATACCACCAGACTTCGCCACAGCAACGCGTGGCCGGGCACAGCTAGTCTATATATATAAAATGATAAAGTTGTTTGCGCAGTGACTATAACAACAAAACTAAACATCCCAGAAATACGAAATTTGGCAACACAATGCAAAAGGCTTGCCTCCAGGTTACAACAACACAACCACACCACAAAACCACAATCCGGACCCACAAAACTCACAACAACGCATCATGCGATAACAACACAACTAAACACCCCAGAAATACAAAACTTGGCAACACAATGCAAAAGCCTTGCCTCCCAGTTGTAACAACACAACCACACCACAAAACCACACAGGACCCACAAAACTCACAACAACGCATTGTGACTATAACAACACAACTAAACCCCCCAGATATACAAAACTTGGCAACACAACGCAAAAGCCTTCCCTCCAGGTTGTAACAACACAACCACACCACAAAACCACAATCCGGACCCATAAAACTCACAACAACGCATCGTGACTATAACAACACAACTAAACACCCCAGAAATACGAAACTTGGCACACAACTAAACACCCCAGAAATATAAAACTTGACAACACAACGCAAAAGCCTTGCCTCCGGGTTGTAACAACACAACCACACCACAAAACCACAATCTGGACCCACAAAATTCACAACAACGCATCGTGACTATAACACAACTAAACGCCCCAGAAATACAAAATTTGACAACACAACACAAAAGCCTTGCCTCCCAGTTGTAAGAACACAACCACAACACAAAACCACAATCCGGACCCACAAAACTCACAACAACGCGTCATGACTATAACTACACAACTAAACGCCCCAGAAACACAAAACTTGGCAAAACAATGCAAAAGCCTTGCCTCCCAGTTGTAACAACATAACCACACCACACACCCACACTGGACCCACAAAACTCACAACGTATCATGACTATAACAAGACAACTAAATGCCCCAGAAATATGAAACTTGGCAACAACATAAAAGCATTCTCTCCCGATTGTAACAACACAACCACACCACAAAACCACAATCCGGACCCACAAAACTCACAACAACGCATTGTGACTATAACAAATACAAAATTTGACAACACAACTCATCCACCTCCCCAATCACTACATTCACACTTGGCCTCCAAAAAAACAATTACAATAATAACAATGACAACCACAAAAGCAACGAGAATCAACACCATCACAGGCAAGAAACAGCCAGGCACTGAGGCTGAGAGGCCAGTCAGTGCTACACTGGGCCTCCAAAAAACAATACTGTAGCATCTAACTTATCCAACCTTCATGACCACAACAACAACAATAATAATAAACACCTACACAGGCAAAACAAAAAAAGGACTATTGTACCACAATAAAAATATAAACCACACTCAGCAGAAACAGACATTACAACTAACAACAAACCAAAGAGAACAGGGATCTCAACCAATTATCAATCAACACAAAAATTGAAGAAGGTAACAGACTTCAAATACTACTACTAATGTGAGTATAAAGAAGGTGGAGGTCACAGCATAAATACAACCTAATGTAGACTGACCAACACCACCAGACTAAGCCACAGCAACGCGTGGCCGGGCACAGCTAGTGTACCATATTTTAGGAGTGAAGTGAAAAGGAAATACATTTCTCTCCTGAGATGTGGTTTTTGTCTGGAATCAACACTACAACTCAACACTTTGTAGTTTCCACTGTTCTGACACAGAACAAATGTTTTGTTTCTGGGGAGTTTTTTTTTTTTTTAAAAAAATGCTACTGATTTATATTGCTCAAGCAGGAGAGATTTTCTCTCAGTAGTGGAA
Organism: Anolis carolinensis; assembly: GCF_035594765.1. Taxonomy (NCBI): domain Eukaryota; kingdom Metazoa; phylum Chordata; class Lepidosauria; order Squamata; family Anolidae; genus Anolis; species Anolis carolinensis. Next base: position 147,218,627 of record NC_085845.1, read on the forward strand.
AACTTCACAAAGGCAACACATTTGTTTGGATGAATGAACATATTTCATTTAGAAAGTGGGACTTCATAGGAGAAGTCACATTTACACATCCTTTTTACAGTACATTGAAAAAATGGGAAGGGAAATGGGGCTCGTTTTCTTAGAGCATCCAGTTTGTATGCAGAGTTGTGACTGAATATGCAGTAAAAAGAAACAAAAGTCTGAAAGTTAATACCCTTGGCGCCAAGTGCGTGTCTGTAGAAGAGGAATGCAACCAGACATTTCTGATATGCTCTGCATTAATTCTTGATAGGCTGCTTCTCTTTTACACTGAGCAAGATTACATGAATGTGCCAGGAGCTGGTGGAATTTTTTTTTTACATACATATGTTCACTGAATCCCCTCTGGCCTTTTGTGTATGTAATTAAATCATTTGTGTAAGAGCTAGTTCATTGTAGCTTCTGGGGTCTGCATTAGGTGGGTGACTGAAGAGTATAAAGGATTGATATTAGGATCCAAAACAGATAATATTGCATTGGGGCCTCTTACAACCCCCAGGTAGATTTTATGGCCTTCTTGATGTCTTGATTTTCTTTCTGGAAAAAAAGAAAGAAAGAAAACACTTCTATGGCTTTCCCCTCTCTCTGAAGTAGCATTTTAAAAATTTCAAGCATATATTACATTGTGTTCTCTACAGAAGTGTTGCTACGAGTAAAGGTAAAACAATGACATTGCTCCCCAACTAAGAATTTTAGCAGCCCTAAATTAAATTTATTTTCAGTCTCCAGTGAATATAGCAGAGCTTTTCGGTGTCTCACTCTTTGCAATGCTGGAAATTTGGGGACCAATGGAAAATTTCAATTGGTTGGGCAAAATTCATATTTGGAGGGAACACCTGCATTTTGTCCCTTCATAACTACACAGCTGATGCTGTCTCCCCACACTTATTTATACCTGTTTATCCAAACCAGGAGTATCATGATCAATTTTTTAGTTTTTATTTAGAGGTGTTTCATGTTTGTTTTGTGGCAATTTGTATACCCCCCAGACAATTTAGAGGAAAATGAGCCCACGAGTCTGTATGAAAACCCTGGCCCTAGTTTATAGGGCTGGCTTGTCTTTCATATTTCTGAAAATAGTCAGAACTTGCCATTAGCATCTATGTATCTGCTAGGCTTGCCCCATTCCTTCCATTTTAAAGTCCAGAGTGTATGTTTGTTTTGCTCATGGACTAAAAGTTCTTTGTTTTCAGTGATTCATGCAGAGTCAAGGGAATGCGTTAATGGGAGTTATGACCCAAGCAAAAGCAACACCAGAGTGTATTGTCTTCTCCCTGACTGTGTTCATTCATTCTGTTTGTCCCACTGAATGATGCAAGCGAATGATTGTAAAAATTGACATAGATGCATGTGCCGTCCGCCGGACAATAAAAAACTATAAAACTGAAACGTGCTGTCCTTTATCCGGGCGAACTGCAAATCCCTATAAGCTGTCCTATAGATATTGAACGACTGAGTCTGGATAACTTCAAAAAAGGATGTTTATTCATACAAGGTTGTAAACCTGGCACAGATCTTAAAGTTGCAGAAAATGAAACAAATTTCTATAGGTTTTAGGTACAGAACTATCCCTGGTTCCAGAAAGCAAAGGTGATTATAAAACCACTATACCCTAATCACGCTGCCTATATTAGAAGGAGAAACTCTTTCCTTCCCTATCTTTACAGCAAAGATTAGTTCTAGAAGCGACAGAATAACCCTGCTCCTATAACTAGATTTCCTATTCCAGATCAATATAATTCAATACTTATCTAATTTGGATAGGCTTAGATTGGCCTGGTTTTGAGGATGATTTGTCCCAGTTAGCCTTGCACAGCTCCAGCACGTTGGAAGACTATAGCCAGAATGAAACTCTAAAATGGAGACTAGACCCTGGTAAAAAGGGCGGTCCTAAGATGTTGTACTCTTTGACCAATCATTGCAAAGAAAACTGCAGCCAGCTCTTGCAGACTTCAAGCCACCTTTCCTGGGCTTTGCAGCCAAAGGCTGAAACAAAATGCAAAGGAGGGAAAACAAACAAACGACCAATAAGTAAGGCAAACCATCGTCCTGGGGGACGGAACACTCCCCGCTTAAATTCCCAGGATGTGGGAATTTACCACTCAAAAACATACAAACACCTTTGCACATATGACAATACAAACACTAGAACTTTAAACATCTCCAATAAGCAACACGAGGTCACTAATTGGTCTGTCCAAAATGGACACTTTGTCTCTGTTGCAAGTCTTTAATTGAACTTTCCTGACCTTACCGTCCGGGCAAGGAAAGGTCTTTAATACAATGCCCATGGGCCATGCATGGCGGGGCAAGTCTTTGTCCTTTAACAACACAACGTTGTTAACCTCAATGTTGTCCTGTGGGCTTTGCCAGATTCTTCTAGCTTGAAGCTGGCTTAAGTACTCAGCTTTCCACCTTTTCCAAAAGTGGTTGGCCAAGGACTGCACCTGTTTCCACAGGGCACGGTGAGTTCCGTCCGGAACTGGCAACATGATGTCCTTCCATCCTGGCACCTTTTGTGTCAAAATAAGTGCAGGAGTCAGTGGTTGTAAGTTCTCAGGGTCACTGGTAAGGGGAACCAGCGGCCGGTTGTTGATAATTGCGGTAACTTCCGCCATAAGTGTCACCAAAACATCATGCGTCAATGACCTATGACTCAAAAGCATGGCATTAAGGATTTTGCGACTAATACCAATCATCCTCTCCCAAACACCACCCATGTGGGAGGCGTGAGGAACATTGAAAGTCCACATAATTTGTTCAGTATTCGTAAAGTTCTGAACCTTTGGGTCTCTCCCAAACCTAGACACACAATTGAGTTCTTTGGTCGCACCTACAAAATTGGTGCCACAGTCCGACCGAATTGACTTAATTGGCCCTCTGAGGGCTATGAACCTTTTTAATGCGTTTAAAAATGATGAAGTGTCCATCCCTTCTATGACTTCTATATGGACAGCTCGTATTACTAAACAAGTAAACAAAACTGCCCACCTCTTGTTATTTACAACACCACCCCTGGTTTTCCTAGTGACAACCTCCCAAGGACCAAACACATCGATTCCCACATGGGAAAAGGGTGGGTCTGTCAAAGTCCTATCCTGAGGTAGTTCTGCCATCAACTGACTTTGACAGTTACGTCTGAGTCGCCGACATTTGACACACTTAAAAATACAACTGTTGACCAACCTTTTGGCATTAACTACCCACAGACCTTCATTTCTAAGGGCTGCCTCAGTTAGAGTTCTACCCTGATGATGGATTTTCTCATGGTAGTGACGAACCAACAACAAAGCAATATGGCTATTGGGGGGTACAATGATGGGGTTCTTTGTACACACTTTGAGTTTAGCCTTAGCTAACCTCCCTCCCACTCTTAAAATGCCCTCCTTGTCTAGAAATGGGTTTAACTCACGCAAGAAACTCCGGCTGGGGGTGTCAAGCCCTTGTTCTAACCTGGCTATTTCTAGACTAAACTCATGCCTCTGAATTGACCTGAATATTACTCCCTTAGCCTTCAACATGTCCTGAACTTGCAAAGGCTGACTATCTTTGCAGACTAAGCGATGTATAAGCCTAGCAACTGCTCTAAGAAGACTGTGCCATTCCGAAAAACGTTCAAAATGGTGTCGTTCCAGGCAAGATCTTTGGCCCATCTTGATTTCTGTGGTCATCTTGCAAACTTTCACCTCTGGAACGGACTCGGGCAATTCTGTATTATCGGTGGGAGAAAAGGCTGATGGAAAATTGACTTCGGCGTAGTTACTTTGGAACATGTCTTCCATAAAGCCAACGATTTGCTCTTTTACCTTGGGGTCTTTCTGCATCTTCTTCTTCAGTGACCAGAGTCTATTTTCTGCCACATGCCTGTTGTTTGGCAAAGTGGGTTTTTCTGCTTTAAAAGGCAGAGGGGCTATCCAACTTCCCTCTGGACTCCGGGAAACTTGAGAGTTCATGATCTCTAAAAACCTCTGTTCATCTTTGGAAAGCGCTGTAGTTTCATCCCTTTCGGAGACTTCAAAGATGGAAGAATACTCTGGTGTTATCCCCTGACAATAGACCGAGACATGACTCAAACAGCTATGCATTAGTGTGGGGCGACTGCCTTGAAGCACGTGCGCATGACGAGTGCCCACCGACGATGGAGGGTGCATCCTATTTATGCACACCGGGCCTGTAACTGTCCAGCCTAGTGGTAGCAGCTGAGCAATGGGCGCCCCTGGAGGTCCCTTAACTTGGTCGTTCACATAGAACAAGTTCGGGCAGTCCGCACCAAGTAGAAGGGCAATGTCCACATCTGGACGGAAAGCAGGTAAGGCGTTCTTCAGCTTTCGCAAGTGAGGATGGGCTTCCACGACTTCTCTGGTGACAATCTGCCTTTTGTTCCGGGGAATAGAGGAACACTCAATGAGGTCTGGTAACTCGAACAGTCTCTTCTGGTCACAAGAGGAGACAACAAAGCCGGATGCTATGCGACCCTGCAACTTCTTCTTCCCTACACAGGTGGACATGGTGTAGTCGACCGTCTGGGTTTTTATGTCAAACAGTTGGAAAAACTCTGGAGTCGCCAGGGAGGCGTCGCTTTGTGAATCCAAAGCCACGTAAAGTCTCTTTTTAAGCCAAGGTCTTCTGGCTGGATATACATCTGCTAGGCAGATGGGATGGCAGACTCTGAACTGGTGCACGTCAGAGCATAGTTCAGTACAGGCGACCGATGGAGCATCCTCCTGCATCCGTGATGCGGTCTGCACGTTGGTGGCTTCAGTAGATGACCCTTCTTTGGAAGACGTGTCCCCTTTGGCGCGGGAGACAGCGTCAGAGTTGTGCATCGCGGTGCAATGCTTAAGGCTGTTACACCTTGCGCATTTGACGTCCTCTTTGCAGTTGGATGCAAAGTGAGGAGTTGCTCCACAGCACTTAAAACATATGCCCAGCTTCTGTACAATCTGTTGTCTTTCTTTATAAGGCTTCTTGCCAAATTCCCGGCAGTTGGCCAAACTGTGAGGCTTTTGGTGAATGGGGCAGAGCACCTCTTTTACCTCCGACCTGGGTTCATCAGTCTTGTGTTGAGTTTCGACTGCCTTTACGCTGACAGGTCTATTGGCCTCTCTAGGTGGTTTCTTGTCCACTTCAGGTGCCTTCTCTGGCTGAGTCCCTTGGTATAAGGTGGGGAGGCCCGTCTGCGGATCATTCCTTTCTCTGGCCGCCCTGGTGATGAACTGGACCAAATGAGAAAATGGAGGGTATGCCTGGGAGTGGGCCTCCTTGTAGTTGAAGACCTCCTGTCCCCAGCGTTCTTGCAAAGTGAAGGGCAGCTTGGTCAAGATCTGCCTCTGGGACAGGTGCTGATCGAGGCACTTCAAACCGGGCAGTTCTGGATTCTCCTTGGCCGACTCTAATTCCGTAAGGAGATTGCTGAGGTCCCACAAGAGTTTGAAGTCTTTGAGTTTCAAAGCTGGGAACCTTTGGAGCTTGTCCATAAGAGATGCTTCAATCTCTGTGCTGGCCCCATACCTCTGCTGCAACCTGGCCCAGGCCTTTTCCAGGGCTTTGTCGGGATCGGCTACGTGGGCTGCGTAGATCTTCTTAACTTGTGAGGATGAGGCTGGGCCCAACCATGCAGCCAGAAGAGTCAGTTCTTCCTCAGGCAATAACTTTAAGTCTCTGATTGCTCTCTGGAAGGTGGCCTTCCAGAGAAGAAATTCCTCAGGCTTGTCCGAAAACTTTTCGACACCCTTGTCCTTAAGATCTCTTCTGGGGCTTCTGATGATGGAGACAAGCTGGGACTCTGGCGTCGAAGGGAACAATTGAGGAGTTTGCTGTTGTGGAGTGGACTCCCACCGTGCACCTTGCGTCAACCTTTGGCCTCTTGGAGGGATGACATCGACCACTGACGAATCGGTGGCTCCCTGTGCAGCTGTCTGTAAGGGCCAACTAGCACTTGGCCTTGAGGCCCTGATTGACTGACCTAGGGATTTAGCAGGAGGCACAGGTAGCTCGGGCAAGGGTGAGCTCCCCGCTATGACGCTCTGCTCTGCAGGAAACTCAAAAGTGACTTTGGGGCCCTGCTCTGGGTAAGGAGAGAAGTCTTCCTGTTCCTCATCCGAAAACTGGCTGTTTAAGCTATTAAGATGCACAAGCACCTTGGAAGAAGGGTCCTGCTTCGGCAACTGACTTACATTTTCTTCTGTGAGTGGCTCAATTAGGGCCTTGGCCAAAGTCTCAGCCCTTACCTTTTTGGCAGTAGCATCCATCCTTATTCTAAGCATTTCTATTTCACCTTGCCTTTGGGCCTGTTCCATTTGCATTTCACTTTGTCTACGGGCCTGTTCTATTTGCATTTCGCTTTGTCTACGGGCCTGTTCTATTTGCAGTTCGCTTTGTCTACGGGCCTGTTCTATTTGCAGTCGTTGCTCTTCTTCTTTAAAGGGAAGGGTGAGATCAGCTGCCTTAGCATCAGCTTCCGCCCCCGCTACCTTGCTCTTTAGCTCCAGACGTGCAGCCTCCTTAATGTGCAAGGCAGCTAGGGAAGAGATGGCACTCCCAGCAGCAGAAGACTTGCTAGAGTGGCTATGTTTAGATGATGCACACTCCCTTAGCTTAGATACCTGGCTAGAGCGGTTGGACTTAAGACTAAGTGCCACAGCAGGTGATTTTAAAAGATTGGTCTCATGGCTGCATAAGGAAGACTGATTTCCTTTTGGCTCAGACCTTAGATTAACAGGTGGAGAACTAAATTCCAAGGCATCTAGAATTGCCCTCACCTTATTTTCTTTCTCATTAGTGTCAGCTAAGACACTCACTATTTCTAACTCTGAATCCTTGGCGTTAATGCGCTCGAGGACCTGGACTATCTTAGACACCAAACCCCTCCAGAGACCGAAGGTCTCTTCAAGGTCGGTCTGTAATATGGATGGCACCCTTGTAATACCCAAGCTCTCAATTCTGTCCATCAATGTTACAATTCGCTCCCATGCCGAACCTAACCTCACATGGAGGAGCTCCTTTTCACCTATTAGATGGGCTAGCATCTTGGCTGAAGGGTGCTTTATCCTTTGGGGCCTTTCATTCCTACTTTCAGCCTCAGAAGGAGGTATACCATCTGTATCATCTTGAAATTGCATAGACATTATGTATTCTTAATAGCAAGTAAATTTACAACAAAAGCAAATACAACATACCAGCAAGTAAATTTACAATAAAAGCAAATGCAATATATAATACAATGCACAACACTTAACCATAGCAATATATATCACTAAGTAACTATACTTTACAAAGATTGTGACCTTTGGCGCCAGATTTTAGTGGGCAAGCTGCAAAATGCCAACTGACAGCAACTTGCCACTTGATACCTCCCTTGCCCGAGTGACGTAAACTGCCAAAATGGCGACTTCGCCAAATTTTCAAGCACCTCGTGCTCTGCGGCTCGAGGCCTGCCGCCGAAGGAGCACCGAGGCTGGCTTTGGAAAGGAGGAGAGAAGAGACGCCTCCTCCCCGCTGTGAAGGGAGGTCACCACCGCAGGACGATGAGACAGGTCACCACCGCAGGTCAATGAGACAGGTCACCACCGCAGGATGATGAGACAGGTCACCACCGCAGGTCAATGAGGCAGGTCACCACCGCAGGTCAATGAGGCAGGTCACCACCGCAGGATGATGAGACAGGTCACCGCCGCAGGTCAATGAGGCAGGTCACCACCGCAGGATGATGAGGCAGGTCACCACCGCCGGACCATGAGGCAGGTCACCACCGCCGGGCGACTGTCCCGGCCGAGATCCTAGCCACTGTGAAGACTCAGCCAGAACTTTCTTTTGGAGTTGCCAGGCTTATCTGGGTCCCGGCCTGGTGCTTCTGGACTCACCACCTCTGTGTGAGCCCAAAGACTGCTGCTGGAGCTCCGTGGCTCGATACCTGCCACCGAAGGAGCTCGGGGTAGATTGCTGGGTTTTGCACAGCCGTGCAATTGCAGAAACAGCCGCAGCTGAAGAGCAGGATACTGCAGAGGCTGAAGGAATGGCAGCAAGCTTCACTGCAACAGACCACAAAATCAAAGTCTCTATGGCCGTGCAAGCTAGCTGAAGCGGAAAACCGCTGATCGACCTCAAAACTGTGCCGTCCGCCGGACAATAAAAAACTATAAAACTGAAACGTGCTGTCCTTTATCCGGGCGAACTGCAAATCCCTATAAGCTGTCCTATAGATATTGAACGACTGAGTCTGGATAACTTCAAAAAAGGATGTTTATTCATACAAGGTTGTAAACCTGGCACAGATCTTAAAGTTGCAGAAAATGAAACAAATTTCTATAGGTTTTAGGTACAGAACTATCCCTGGTTCCAGAAAGCAAAGGTGATTATAAAACCACTATACCCTAATCACGCTGCCTATATTAGAAGGAGAAACTCTTTCCTTCCCTATCTTTACAGCAAAGATTAGTTCTAGAAGCGACAGAATAACCCTGCTCCTATAACTAGATTTCCTATTCCAGATCAATATAATTCAATACTTATCTAATTTGGATAGGCTTAGATTGGCCTGGTTTTGAGGATGATTTGTCCCAGTTAGCCTTGCACAGCTCCAGCACGTTGGAAGACTATAGCCAGAATGAAACTCTAAAATGGAGACTAGACCCTGGTAAAAAGGGCGGTCCTAAGATGTTGTACTCTTTGACCAATCATTGCAAAGAAAACTGCAGCCAGCTCTTGCAGACTTCAAGCCACCTTTCCTGGGCTTTGCAGCCAAAGGCTGAAACAAAATGCAAAGGAGGGAAAACAAACAAACGACCAATAAGTAAGGCAAACCATCGTCCTGGGGGACGGAACAATGCAGTTTGTTTACGTGAGACAACATTCAACCCAACTGCGCATCCAGATACACGTTCATAAACACAACAACTAAATACAGATCAGGAACTGTGCTAGGGTTAATGCATTTCTGTCAGATTGTGTTTTAACCCATGTTTAATCGGACTTGTCCCCATGTGAGCTGCCTCAAGTCCCTTCGGGGAGATGGAGGCATGATACAAAAATAAAGTAGTTGCTGTTATTATTATTATTATTATTATTACAGTAGAGTCTCACTTATCCAACATAAACGGGCCGGTAGGATGTTGGATAAGCGAATATGTTGGATAATAAGGAGGCATTAAGGAAAAGCCTATTAAACATCAAATTAGGTTATGATTTTACAAATTAAGCACCAAAACATCATGTTATACAACAAATTTGACAGAAAAAGTAGTTCAATATGCAGTAATGTTATATTGTAATTACTGTATTTACAAATTTAGCACCAAAATATCATGATATATTGAAAACATTGACTACAAAAATGGCTTGGATAATCCAGAAGCTTGGATAAGCGAGGCTTGGATAAGTGAGACTCTACTGTATTATTATTATTATTATTATTATTATTATTATTATTATTATTATTATTATTATTATTAAAGTTATTATCTTTGCAACACATTGGTAATATTTTCCTAAGTATCATTTTGTCCCTCTTTGAAGACTCCATTTGTCATCTCATCATTTTTTAATTTTGCTCTGATCAATTTTCCTCTGAGCTGCTTATTTCTAGAATTTTGAACCAATGTTATTGACAAACCAGCACCAATACTGTAGTTACCTTCTGACAGGTTAATTATATAGTAGAATTGAAGTTAGAAAGAGAGAGCTTTGTTGAATTTAGGGAGATACTAGGATATGTGTTGGTTTATATGACAGTGGTCTGAAGAATCTGCTTTGAGTTTTAGTTTGACTGTTAAAGGAGTTATTCAAAACACTTAATGTTATACCTCAAATAGATTCAGTGCCTTGGATAGATGTTCAAAGGTCAAATGAAGACCCAGACAAGAGTCGTAATCCTATCAATTGGTCGCCAGTTGCCACCTCCAGCGGCTGTCTGGATATTCTTTCTGTATAATGTCTTACATCTAAATATTTTTTCAAAATTCAGGTGTAGGAAAGGGAAATTTTGATCAGGCCTCTGAAGAATGGTAGGTGTATGAGTGAACTCTTTCCTCTTAAACCAGTTGAAGCGGACTTAACATTGTCCATTTGGAACAGTTCAACAATATTCAAATGCAGTTCAATGTAGGCTTTCCCAGTCAAGGTCTTGAGATCTCAAGGCAGGACTTGAGACTTATAAAGTATTCACATTGCACAGTAATAACAGTTTGATACTTTTTTAAATGCCATGATTTTGTCAGATGTCTTGAAATTTATGGTTTGGTGAAAGATTTGGAATTCTCTGAACTACAGTTCCTGGGGTAGTTTGAGTGCCTGCGCACACTATAGACTTCAGCTTCTTTACAACTCAATTCCTCCTTTTTCATCATACCCTGGTGCCCTCTATATAGCTCACCAAACTACACATCCCAGAATTGTATAGGATGGAGCCATGGTTATTAAAATGATAGCAAACTTAATATGGATCTACACTGCTTTATATCCTAGGATCTGATCCCAGATTATCTGCTTTTAACTGGATTATATGCATCTATACTACATAATCTTGGATAATCAAATAATCTGGGATCGGATCCTGGGGTATAGGGCTGTGTAGATCCAACCTGATACTATTTTTCAGTATGGATTCTAAATACAGTTCTTATTGGCATCATAAGGGGCAGCCCCTAGTGAAGTAATTAAGCACAATAAATCGAGCCTCAGTCACATTTACCATTTAAGAGTATGCCATTATTATTTTTTAGAAACCCACCAAATCTAACAAATGAAGAAAAAATATGGTTAATTTTAAAGGCAGCATTCTTTTCCTGAGATTCCCCTCCCTTGGTTTAAGGACAGATAGGAAGGCCCATGAACCCTAACAGGGCCATATGATCTTTATCTGAGTTGTTCAACACAGTAGCAACTCCAGGGAGAGGTGAATCGGGATTGAGATTGCTGTGCAACAGAAAAGTTGGGATTCTTCTTTAGTGACAGACCCCTAAACTAAATTCCCCCATCTGGTTTTTGGTAAAGAAAGGAGAGATTAGGTGTTCCAGGCACAAATCTCCCCATGAGAGGTCTAATTTGACCTTTCTGGAAAAAAATTAATAATAACCACTCAAGGTAATCAGCTTCATATTGTTAGATGATAGCATGAAATTTTAATTTATTGTTTTACCATTTAAAAGAAATGTGTTCTGAATCAATCCAAATATAATATTGCTAATATAGTTGTATTGGCTTTATTTTCAGTGCAGTTCAGGCAGCACTTGGTTTGGCCAAGGAGTTTAAAAACTAACCTCAACATTTGGGCTGCAATCCAGCAGACAGTACTGGATTAAACACATTTAAGATATTTAGTTTCAGATAGCATATATAAGCATTCTTCAGCCTTGTTGAATTGCTCTGTTCACAGCACTGGTTGTTAGATACAATACAAATTTTACCAGCTTCCATTTCTGAGCAAAGTCCAACTTGACTCTAGGATTTGATAAAATTTCTAGAACGAATCTCAAGAATTTGGTAAAATAGAACACAACCTACTGCCAGGATTCCTTAATGTTTTCAATTATCTTTTAAGATTTAAAGCCAACTAAACTTGTTGCACCTTTGGGAGTCCTCTTTCCCATCACAGACAAACTACTTAACAGCCTTCCATATCCACGGATTCTGTATTCATACAGTCAACTATCCATCACTTAGTTTCCAACAGACCCCTCAATCTCTGAGGATGCCTACCATAGATGTTATCGAAACATCAAGAGAGAATGCTTCTGGAAAACTCACAACAACCCAGTGATTCTGGCCATGAAAGTCTTCAACAACACAATCATCCACAGCTTGACAATATTCCCTCCAAACAGATAGAATAAATCTTGATTTTGCCATTTTACTTATATAAGGAACACCATTCCAGTATACCATTGTATAGAATGTGACTTGAACATCCACAGATTTTGGTATTTGTAGGTAGGTAGGTGGATGGAACCAAATATCAGCAGATATCAAGGGCCAACTGGATATACAAGAAAACATGATTAGACTGAAGATTCAACTCTTTCTCAGCCTCCTTCTTTAGGATCTGAAATGATGAGGTTCTGCAATTGAGTCATGCTCCACCTGTGTCAGGAAGCTTTTCCCACCTCTTGGAGTTTTGTTCTCTGTTTTTAAAGTGTTTGCTAAGGAAATAAAACAACTAATTTAATAATGGAATATTTGTAGGATGATAAGACAAGAGTAGACAACCTGCTGGCCACCACAAGTTTTTGGCCTTCAACTCCCAGAATCCCTGACATACCCTCCAACTGTCTCAGTTTGGCAGGGATCATCTTGATTAATCTTTTGTCACCTTTTCAGCTTCTTTTATAATGTCCATGTTCTTTCCCCTCCTCTCACTTTCTCTTTTTGTGCTTGACTTCAATGACTACAAACTGAGTTCAATATGCAAAAATAGTTTCCACTCAGTTAACTCCACAAAAAGAAGAGAATAGAAAGCAGTGGGATCTTGCCTTGCTCAGGCAAAAAACTACTACAACCTTTCTCAGATTGCCTGTAATTTCTGAATGATAACCTTTCCAGCTTGGGGAATTCACACTCTCTCAGACTATGAGGAAGGTGTTGGCAAACATCTTCTAAATATGTCTGGCCAAGAAATCTTGATAAAAGAGTTACCACAAGTCAAGAGTCAACTTGAAGATACACCCCCAACAAAAACTTAAGCTTGACTGTTCTTTGGTGAATGGAGTTCACTGAGTGTTCCAATGTACAGGAAATTATTACCTCAGATTGACAGATGTCCTTGGTGCTTATGCAACTCCAGAACAGGATGAACATTCATTTCTTTGTAAGAGAAAGAGGAGGGCAATGCCCCTTAAGTGAACCACCAATCAAAGGGGGCTGGTTGAAGGCCGTTACCTTTGATGACAGCACTGGCATGAAATGATAGGGCACAGGAATCTGGTTTCTAGAGTTCAGAGAAGCATTTGAACTTTGTATTTACTTATCTGAGCTTCTGACCTTGAAAGATCGAGCCATTGGTTGCTTGTATTTAGTTTTTAAAAAACATATTCTGCCTCAAAGGTACTAGACTGGAGAGTGTTTGAGGTTCCTCTCATCTCATCTTTTTCTTTTTGTTGTTCAAAGAAACATAACCAATAATTGTTCATTTTAAAAGCCACCAAAATATTTTGATATTATCACCAGATTTTCATATTTGTGGCCCTGTAATAGAAGCACAGAGGAGTCTCCCTTATCTCTACATCACAGCTACATGCCAATTCATGAAATGGTAAGATTATAGGATTAGGCAACCTTGGGAAGGGGACATGCCTAAGCAGGGATACTTCTGAAACAAACTGCCCCGGTGGTATATGGTTTCACTGAAAAATTATGTAGCCAGAACATTCCTTGTTTGCTCCAAAGTTGAGTATGACTGTTAGAATTTTGATTCCATGTCTGGCTAAGGATCTATAAGGCCATTTTTTGAAAAGTCATCCCAAGAATTGGCTCCTCCTGGAACAGATCTTGGGGAGAAGGAAATGGAGCTTGGCCAAGTTACTTTTTAACTACAACATTCAGAATCCCATAGCCAGATGGCCTCTAGACTATACTAGGTACTGTAGTACAACGCCCCCCCCCCCCCTTTCATTTTTGTGTGTGTCAGAAGTGACTTTGAGAAACTGCAAGTCCCTTCTGGTGTGAGAGAACTGGCCGCCTGCAAGGACGTTTTCCAGGGGAAGCTTGGATGATTGATGTTTTTACCATCCTGTGGAGGCTTCTCTCATGTCCTCGCATGAGAAACTAGAGCTTGACAGATGGGAGCTTACCCCTCTCCCTAGATTCGAACTGGCAACCTTTCGGTCAGCAGTCCTGCTGGCACAAGGGTTTAACCCATTGCGTCACTGGGGGCTCCTTTCATTAATAATAATACCATTACTACTACTGCTACCACTACTACTACTACTACTACTACTACTATAAATAATAATTGTGTTTCTTACTCTCCTCTTGAGATGGGGCACAACACAGTTAAAAACATACTATCATAAAACATCATGTAGAATACATATATTAACATGTATTTCCATGAAATAAATATATATATTTAAACACAGAACAAAAATTAAAATACAGTAAACACAGGATCTGAGTTTAAAAATCATAGTTGAAAATTGACTGGGTAGGCCTGCTGGAAGAGATAGGTCTTCAAATTTTTCTTAAATCTCAGCAGCTGATTTAGCTGTTGGATCTTTTCCAGCAGGTTGTTCCACAGCCTTGGAGTGGCTGATGAAAAGTCCTCTGGGTGATGGTAGCCAGTTGTATTCTGACAGACTGGAGTAGATGCCCCCCCAGAAGAGCTCAGTGCTCCAAGGGGCAAATTTTACAGGAGAAGGTGATCCTGTAGGTAACCTCAACCCAAACCATGTAAGGCTTTAAAGGTCAACACTTTGTACTTTACCCAAAAATTAATTGACTATCAGTGGAGAGACTGCAGAATAGGTGTAATATGCTCACTCCTGGATGTTCTTGTAACTAGTCTGGCTGTCATGTTTTGAACTACTTGAAATTTCTGTACTTGGTACAGAGATAGAGTTGCACAAACCCAACCTTGAGGTTACCAGTGTGTGCACAATCATCTTCAGGTCCTCCAAATCTAGGAAAGGGCACAGCTGGTGGATCAATCAAAGCTGACAGTAAACACTCTTGACTGCTGCATCTACCTAGGCTGACATTTAGAGAGATGACCCAGGAACACTCCCAAGCTGCGAACACAGTCTTTCAGGGCGAAGTGTAACCCAATCCAGAACTGGTTGTCATACCTCCATCCCCAGGTTAGGAGCCTTAATGGCAAGCAGCTCTGTCTTGTCTGGGTTCAGTTTCAATTTGTTTTTCTGCATCCAGCCATTGCATTCATTCATGCATTTATTTAGCACCCTACATCATGCCACTGGATGATCTCCCAGCAGTTTCATGTAAATGTTAAAAAGCATTGGAGATAGAATGGCACCCTGTGGGAAAAATAGATGATTACTTGCTTGAATTGGACTATCAACAGTAAAGTACATCTAATCCACCACACCTAGAGCAATGTAAAAATCCTATAGCTGGGCTTGCCGGTCACAAAAAGGTTTATCAAGTCCCTTAAGAAGCTAACAGTTCATACAAGACTAGCAGAGTGTATTCTGTTTGATGGGTCATGTTATTTAGTTTTGGACAAGACCTGGAAGATATGGGTATGGATATGTAGTGTTTCATACACCCATCAGAAGTAGCAGGAGTGAAAGTAAGCCTATCTCTCAACAGGGCCATTTGAACTAAAAACAGATGTGCAAGAGAAAAAAAGGCCATAATTCATTTCATTTGACATAACAATTTTATTTTTGTAGTATATCTTTTCAAGGTAGGGATATTAAGTTGTAAGAGTGACCACCTATGGATGAAAAATAAGTTTACATCTGTATGTCTATAAAAACCAAAACTATGCCATAAACAAAAGTTGGAAAATTTACTTCATTGAACACAGCTACTAAGAGTCCCCCAACACACATGCTCACAAGCTGTTGCTCATGATGACTGGAGAATACTGGAAGCTGCAGTCCAAAAAATAACTTTTCCAAGTTCTGGTCATTATTAACATGGGCCCAAAATATGTATTAGTGTAACCAGAAGTTATCACTACATCAACAATATATATACAACAGTTGAGAACAAAAATATATTTCATGGATTTGACCAGCAGCTGTTGGCACAATTAATTCTAGATTTAGTAATGTGACATGGGACTGATGTCTCCGAGAAGCAATACACATTATTTCATTTTTATTTCAAAATGTGAGACACCAGCTCTGTTCTGTCAGCCCTTCAGCTGACATCCCAAATTTGGGGTGCTATTTGTGGCTGTATATTATGCAGTTATGGTTGAAAGTAATAATATAAAAATCGACAGCAGTATGAACTTTACATTTGTGATGACAATTATGATTATGACAATGGGCAATATCAATTCTCATTTTCAACGAATGGCAAATAAGAGGGTAATTTTGAGTGATCAGAACCCTACATGCCAGATTATCATTTGATATGAGAGGAGTAAATCATGCATATAAGTCATGTATCAAATTTGTTATATGTTCTATGAACTTGATTTAAAGAACAAATGAGCTGAAACATGAACAAATGCAATGGGGCACCAAATACACTCTTTGCTGAGGGTATCCTCTTATCTAAGAGTGATATTGAGTCCATTTCTGACTGGGCAAAACTGCATCAGGTACATTCTTCCCCTAAATTGCTATGTGCAGAACTGAGAAACATTATTTTTGATCACATTGCTTAGAAAGCTCATGACTACTGATCATGGTGGCTAGAGGGTGCTGGGAAATATGGTCTTCTGTGCTGAAAATAAGAGCTATTAAATTGAATTTAGTTGTGTTGCTTGTTTTTTTTTTTTTTAGAGAGGACACCAGGAAAGGATATTGTGGTTCAAAAGCACGTGCACTCATTCTGGAAATGTTCCCATTGTGTACATGTTCCGGTTCAGAAGGCAGAGTTCATGTAGGTCAAATACTCTAGTTAGTTTAACCATAAAAAGTGGCAATAGATATTTTCTCCTAGGCAACACAAACTGGGTTGTACAAAACACAATGACGGGTGACTTTAGCTGATTGCTTTCCACAGGTGTACAGCATTTCCCGTGCCTCATTTCCAAACAGTATTAAGCCTCTCCTTTGCTCTTTTCCCAAGCACTCCCTCTTCTTCCCCTTACAGGCCCAGGTGACTCACTTTGGAAAATTCCTGAATGTAAGCATATGCTATTAGCATACATTTTCTTCACTGCAAATATCATCAAAACCTCAGCCTTGTTGCTGTTGCTTTACTCTTTTAAACCCATCAGTCTTTCAAGCCAGAGTTATATAATACAGATGCAATTTTACTAGAGCTGTAGGACTGTTGTTGAGCTGTGATTTATATGGTAACTAACTGGTAATTGCAGTATAGCAGTTGCTACTGCAAATCACTTCTGCATGATTGGGACTCCGTAAAGCTACAGTAACATCTGAAGAAAAGTGCCCAGGCCACGTGGAAGTTATTTTCACTGGTAACCACATAGCTGTCACAACATGCGGATCAAAACAGCTGCCTGGGGTGTGGCTGAATATGAAGGGCTTTGATGTCAGGATTGATTTTTATTTGTAATTAAGAAAATAGAATCATATGATCTTAAAAAACCCTGTTTAGAGGAGCTCAGGAAAGTTATTCTTTTCATCTACATCTCCCCAAATGTCCCAGCCTCATGAGATTCTGGGAGGTGTAAAGTTTTTAAAAAGTTTTAGGATGAGTTGCTACATGGAGAATGTCTGGAATCCAATCCTGGACATTTCTGGTAAAATGGATTGCAAAAGAATCCTGTGAGTTACTGACAAACAGGATAAAATAACCTTAATGTATCATAGACTAGTGCTACATTTTCCCATTGTACAACTTTGTTCTTTTCCCCCCAGGACTGGCAACCAATGGCTCAGAAACCAACAGTGGGTCCAGGGATCACTACTTTGAGTGGCACTGATCTTCAACTGGCATCACCCCCGATGGCATAGTGGACTAAAGCCTTGTGACTTGACGGTTGGGTTGCTGACCTGAAAGCTGCCAGGTTCGAATCCCACCCGGGGAGAGTGCGGATGAGCTCTCTCTATCAGCTCCAGCTCCATGCGGAGACATGAGAGAAGCCTTCCACAAGGATGGTAAAAACATCAAAACATCTGGGCATTCCCTGGGCAACGTCCTTGCAGACGGCCAATTCTCTCACTCCAGAAGCGACTCAAGTTGCTCCTGACACGAAAAAAACCCTTTAAAATGGGAGAAGTTGTAATCCATCATATCTGGAGAAGTACAAGGCTGGGAAAAGCCAACATAGATAGTACGAGTTGAACTAGTCCCAGTATATAACTCATAGAAATTTGAAGCGCTGCTACGAAATCTTTTCTCAGAGTTGAAAAATTTCAGCATTTTGCAGCCAAGTGAATGAATTACAATAATGTATCCAGGCAATCACATAGACCAGTTTAGGAAGGATAAAAAAAACTTTCAAATAAAAGCAATTATCCACTACTAGCAACAAAACAATTGTACATCATTGTGCCTGCGGTTGCATTAACACTTAGCTCTTTGTTAATTGTTGCATGTGAAAGGAAACAGTGAATGGGATTGTATGGTTGCATAAGAGAAGTGAAAGAGAAGTGAGGCAAAAGGTGCAACCTTTCATCTGGCTTGTATTTTGCAATAGTCTGGATGATGAAACCGCATAGACGCAAGACGACCTGGCAAAGGAGAGATCAGTTAATGATTTATAAATGAACGACTCCTTTGGAGTAATTGTAATAGAGAGACTCAGCGTCAAGGGGAGTGTTTTGTTTTCTCAGTCATAACTTCACTTGTAAAAAGAAATGTATCTGGGTTTAAACTCAGTTTGAAATAAATAATTGCCACCAATTAATCGCAGATGAACCCAAATAGGTCCAGCAGTGTGTGGCTTGTTCCTTTTATGTTCAGGATAAAACCCATACATGGGGCAGGTATCAGCTGCTTACAATATGTCAACACCTGTATACCATATATTCTCCACCTCTCCATTGTAAAGTGTTAATATAGGCCATTAACAATATAGTTCTAAAATATCCCATATGAAGATTGCAGCTTTTAAAATCTAGCCTGATGTACAGGCTGAGTCCATGGTGAGTGCCCGATAAATGAATTAACAGAATAACTCGAATTACATTATTCGGCATTTCACACTTGTCCAGGTTGTAGGAATAATTCCTAGATTTCAAGATGTTTCTATTGTGCATATTTGTATCTTAAGATTTGTCTTGAAGTCTTGTAGATAGATAGAAAATGCATGAATTAATGAAATAATATTTTTTTCCTTGAAGAAATTATCACTGATAGAGGTTTATCTCAATTTGTTAATATGTACATCATCATCAACTGGAGAAATATTAAATATTTCTTTAAAGGAGAAGGAAATGACGCTCATAAAAAAACCGTTCATTACTATGCAGACCATGTAGATAATACCTTTTGTATGACTGTGTTCAAATTGAGCACCATGTTGCTTTGCTCCTTCTTCTCCTAAGCATACATGTGGTTGGCAAAGAAATTGAGAGCTCACAAAAGTTACTTTTTTTGGAATATAATTCTACCCCCCCCCCCCCCAATGTGGCATGCTGTCTGCAAGTCTCTGTACGTTGTAACACAAAAACTAGCCATTCCAGGTTCTGAGAGGTTTATGTATTATTAGGGGCCTTAGGGTGCCATAAATAATTTTATTGTATGAGAGGTGCATATCTTGAAAGAGCTGGCTCTCTGTCATATGTTTGTCCATGCACGAAAGAGAGCCTTACTCCTTCAAGAACAATACTGCCCTTGAAATGACTGTGTGGTGTTTGGCGTCAAATGTGTTTCTGAAATTGTAGAGGAAGCTAGTTTTGGCTTCTTCTCCCATCTTGTGCCTGCAAAGCATGTGCTGTGACAACAGTTTGCATGCCTCTGAGATGGCCATAGCTCACAGGCCACAGACAGAGAAAGATTAATTTTGATAGGCAATGAGAATGTTTATTTGATCTGCTTTAATTTGCATCTGCCAGTCAGAGCCAATTTCTACTCCATGGGAACAAGATTCATCATGCAAAGCAGGAGGGGGAGGAGGATTTAGTGAACTCATTTCTAACAAAACTGGATTATGTCTCTTCTTTGATACTGCAGAGGGACAGGCACACATGTGTGTCCATGTGTATGGTTTTGGGTTTCTGTTCCATAATCAGAGCCCTTCCAAACTCATCAAAAGGATATTGTCTAACCCCCGCCCCCGGTTGTTCAATATTATTTTATCCATTGCTTTGGATTATTGCAAAGATTTGATGGGGCAGGGTAAAAATGTATGTCTACCCACAT